>NW_026734493.1:0-356070 GCF_949786415.1 Peromyscus eremicus
AGTCCAATACACTGTACTTGCTGGGAATAGACGCGAGTGCTATTTGCCCTGTGTGTGGCAATGGGAGCACAATAGTGACCTTACTTACCAGAAAACAACTCTTGTTCGTAGGAAAAGAACCTGCATGTGATTCAACTCCATTTAGGACTGGGAAACAAACGCTAGCTCGCCTTACATGAAACACACTCTGCTTTTGAGAAAAGAGCACTCTTCTACTCTACTGTGTTTCCTATGGGGTCCGAACAGTGAGCTTGCTCAGAACAAAAGAACTGTGCTTCCTACACACACGGCCATATCTAGTTCGATTCTGCCTAGGAACCTGACAAGAACAGTAGATCCTCTTCAGTTCAATACGCTGTACTTGCTCGGAACAGACGCCAGTGCTATTTGTCCTGTGTATGGCAATGCCAGCGCAATAGTGACTCTTCTTACCATAAAACAACTCTTGCTCGTAGGACCAGAAACTGCATGTGATTCCACTCCATTTAGGACTGGGAAACAAACGCTAGCTCGCCTTACAAGAAACACACTCTGCTTTTGAGAAAAGAGCACTCTGCTACTCTATTGTGTTTGCTATGGGGTCCAAACAGTGAGCTTGCTCAGAACAAAAGAACTGGGCTTCCTACACACATGGACCATATCTAGTTCAACTCTGCTTAGGAAACTGACAAGAACAGTAGCTCCTATTCAGTCCAATACAATGTACTTGCTGGGAACAGACACGAGTGCTATTTTCACTGTTTATGGCATTTGGAGCGCAATAGTGACTCTTCTTACCAGAAAACAACTCTTGCTCGTAGGACCAAAAACTGTCTGTGACTCAACTCCATTTAGGACTGGAAAACAAACGCGAGCTCGCCTTACAAGAAACACACTCTGCTTTAGAGAAAAGAGCACTCTTCTGCGCTACTGTGTTTCCTATAGGGCCAGAACAGTGAGCTTGCTCAGAACATAATAACTGTGCTTCCTACAAACACGGGCCATATCTAGTTCAACTCTGCTTAGGAAACTGACAAGAACAGTAGATCCTCTTCAGTCCAATACACTGTACTTGCTGGGAACAGACACGAGTGCTATTTGCACTGTGTAAGGCAATGAGCGCAATAGTGACTTTCCTTACCAAAAACAACTCTTGCTCATAGGACCACAAACTGCATGTGATTCAATGCCATTTAGGACTGGGAAACAAATGCTAGCTCGCCTTACATGAAACACACTCTGCTTTTGAGAAAAGAGCACTCTTCTACTCTACTGTGTTTCCTATGGGGTCCAAACAGTGAGCTTGCTCAGAACAAAGAACTGTGCTTCCTACACACATGGACCATATCTAGTTCAACTCTGCTTAAGAAACTGACAAGAACAGTAGCTCCTCTTCAGTCCAATACACTCTACTTGCTTGGAACATTCGCGAGTGTTATTTGGACTGTGTATGGCAATGAGAGCACAATAGTGACTTTCCTTACCAGAAAACAATTCTTGCTCCTAGGAGCAGAAACTGCATGGGATTCAACTCCGTTTCTGACTGGGAAACAAACACTAGCTAGCCTTACAAGAAACACACTCTGCTTTTGAGAAAAGAGCACTCTTCTACTCTACTGTGTTTCCTATGGGGTCCGAACAGTGAGCTTGCTGAGAACAAAAGAACTGTGCTTCCTACACACACGGGCCATATCTAGTTCAACTCTGCTTAGGAAACTGACAAGAACAGTAGCTCCTCTTCAGTCCGATACACTGTACTTGCTGAGAACAGATGCGAGTGCTATTTGCACTGTGTATGGAAATTGGAGCACAATAGTGACTCGTCTTATTAGAAAACAACTCTTGCTCATAGGACAAAAAACTGCATGTGACTCAACTCCATTTAGGACTGGGAAACAAACTCTAGCTCGCCTTAAAAGAAACACACTCTGCTTTTGAGAAAAGGGCACTCTTCTACTCTACTGTGTTTCCTATAGGGCCAGAACAGTGAGCTTGCTCAGAAGAAATGAATTGTGCTTCCTAGACACACGGGCCATATCTAGTTCAACTCTGCTTAGGAAACTGACAAGAACAGTAGCTCCTCTTCAGTCCAATACACTGTACTTGCTGGGAACAGACTGGAGTGCTATTTGCACTGTGTATGGCAATGGGAGCGCAATAGCGACTTTCCTTACCAGAAAACATCTCTTGCTCGGAGGACCAGTATCTGCATGTGATTCAACTCCATTTAGGCCTGGGAAACAAAAGCTAGCTCGCCTTACAAGAAACACACTCTGCTTTAGAGAAAAGAGCACTCTTCTACTCTACTGTGTTTCCTATGGGGTCCAAACAGTGAGCTTGCTCAGAACATAAGAACTGTGCTTCCAACACACACGGACCATAAGTAGTTCAACTTTGCTTAGGAAACTGACAAGAACAGTAGCTCCTCTTCAGTCCAATACACTGTACTTGCTGGGAACAGACACGAGTGCTATTTGCACTGTGTATGGCAATGAGCGCAATAGTGACTTTCCTTACCAAAAACAACTCTTGTTCGTAGGACCACAAACTGCATGTGATTCAACGCCATTTAGGACTGGGAAACAAATGCTAGCTCGCCTTACATGAAACACACTCTGCTTTAGAGAAAAGAGCACTCTTCTACTCTACTGTGTTTCCTATGGGGTCCAAACAGTGAGCTTGCTCAGAACAAAGAACTGTGCTTCCTACACACACGGACCATATGTAGTTCAACTTTGCTTAGGAAACTGACAAGAACAGTAGCTCCTCTTCAGTCCAATACACTGTACTTGCTGGGAACAGACACGAGTGCTATTTGCACTGTGTATGGCAATGAGCGCAATAGTGACTTTCCTTACCAGGAACAACTCTTGCCAGTAGGACCACAAACTGCATGTGATTCAACGCCATTTAGAACTGGGAAACAAATGCTAGCTCGCCTTACATGAAACACACTCTGCTTTTGAGAAAAGAGCACTCTTCTACTCTACTGTGTTTCCTATGGGGTCCAAACAGTGACCTTGCTTAGAACAAAGAACTGTGCTTCCTACACACATGGACCATATCTAGTTCAACTCTGCTTAAGAAACTGACAAGAACAGTAGCTCCTCTTCAGTCCAATACACTGTCCTTGCTTGGAACATTCGCGAGTGTTATTTGCACTGTGTATGGCAATGGGAGCGCAATAGTGACTTTCCTTACCTGAAAACAACTCTTGCTCGTAGGACCAGAAACTGCATGTGATTCAACTCCATTTAGGACTGGGAAACAAACGCTAGCTCGCCTTACAAGAAACACACTCTGCTTTTGAGAAAAGAGCACTCTTCTACTCTACTGTGTTTCCTATGGGGTCCGAACAGTGAGCTTGCTCAGAACAAAACAACTGGGCTTCCTACACACACGGCCATATCTAGTGCAATTCTGCTTAGGAACCTGACAAGAACAGTAGATCCTCTTCAGTCCAATACACTGTACTTGCTGGGAACACACGCGAGGGTTATTTGCACTGTATGGCAATGCCAGCGCAATAGTGACTATTCTTACCATAAAACAACTCTTTCTCGTAGGACCAGAAACTGCATGTGATTCCACTCCATTTAGGACTGGGAAACAAACGCTAGCTCGCCTTACAAGAAACACACTCTGCTTTTGAGAAAAGTGCACTCTTCTACTCTACTGTGTTTGCTATGGGGTCCAAACAGTGAGCTTGCTCAGAACAAAAGAACTGTGCTTCCTACACACATGGACCATATCTAGTTCAACTCTGCTTAGGAAACTGACAAGAACAGTAGCTCCTATTCAGTCCAATACAATGTACTTGCTGGGAACAGACGCGAGTGCTATTTTCACTGTTTATGGCATTTGGAGCGCAATAGTGACTCTTCTTACCAGAAAACAACTCTTGCTCGTAGGACCAAAAACTGTTTGTGACTCAACTCCATTTAGGACTGGAAAACAAACGCGAGCTCGCCTTACAAGAAACACACTCTGCTTTAGAGAAAAGAGCACTCTTCTACTCTACTGTGTTTCCTATAGGGCCAGAACAGTGAGCTTGCTCAGAACATAATAACTGTACTTCCTACAATCACGGGCTATATCTAGTTCAACTCTGCTTAGGAAACTGACAAGAACAGTAGCTCCTCTTCAGTCCAATACACTGTACTTGCTGGGAACAGACACGAGTGCTATTTGCACTGTGTATGGCAATGAGCGCAATAGTGACTTTCCTTACCAAAAACAACTCTTGCTCATAGGACCACAAACTGCATGTGATTCAACGCCATTTAGGACTGGTAAACAAATGCTAGCTTGCCTTACAAGAAACACTCTCTGCTTTTTAGAAAAGAGCTCTCTTCTACTCTACGGTGTTTCCTATGGGGTCCAAACAGTGAGCTTGCTCAGAACAAAAGAACTCGGCTTCCTGCACACATGGACCATATCAAGTTCAACTCTGCTTAGGAAACTGACAAGAACAGTAGCTCCTATTCAGTCCAATACACTGTACATGCTGGGAACAGACGCGAGTGCTATTTGCACTGGGTATGGCATTTGGAGCACAATAGTGACTCCTCTTACCAGAAAAAAACTCTTGATTGTAGGACCAAAAACTGCATGTGATTCAACTCCATTTAGGACTAGGAAACAAACGCTAGCTCGCCTTACAAGAAACACACTCTGCTTTAGAGAAAAGAGCACTCATCTACTCTACTGTGTTTCCTATAGGGCCAGAACAGTAGCTTGCTCAGAACATAAGAACTGTGCTTCCTACACACACGGGCCATATCTAGTTGAAGTCTGCTTAGGAAACTGACAAGAACAGTAGCTCCTCTTCAGTCCGATACACTGTACTTTCTGGGAACAGACGCGAGTGCTATTTGCACTGTGAATGGCAATGGGAGCGCAATGTGACTTTCCTTACCAGAAAACAACTCTTGTTCGTAGGAAAAGAAACTGTATGTGATTCAACTCCATGTAGGACTAGGAAACAAACGCTAGCTCGCCTTACAAGAAACACACTCTGCTTTAGAGAAAAGAGCACTCTTCTACTCTACTGTGTTTCCTATGGTGTCCAAACAGTGAGCTTGCTCAGAACAAAAGAACTGTGCTTCCTACACACAAGGACCATATGCAGTTCAATTCTGCTTAGGAAACTGACAAGAACAGTAGCTCCTATTCAGTCCAATACACTGTACTTGCTGGGAAAAAACGCGAGTGCTATTTGCCCTGTGTATGGCAATGGGAACACAATAGTGACTTTCCTTACCAGAAAACAACTCTTGTTCGTAGGACCAGAAACTGCATGTGATTCAACTCCATTCAGGACTAGGAAACAAACGCTAGCTCGCCTTACAAGAAACACACTCTGCTTTTGAGAAAAGAGCACTCTTCTACTCTACTGTGTTTCCTATAGGGCCAGAACAGTGAGCTTGCTCAGAACATAAGAACTGTGCTTCCTACACACACGGGCCTTATCTAGTTCAACTCTGCTTAGGAAAGTGACAAGAACAGTAGCTCCTCTTCAGTCCGATACACTGTACTTGCTGGGAACAGACGCGAGTGCTATTTGCACTGTGTATGGCAATGGGAGCGCAATAGTGACTTTCCTTACCAGAAAACAACTCTTGCTCGTAGGACCAGAAACTGCATGTGATTCAACTCCATTTAGGACTAGGAAACAAACGCTAGCTCGCCTTACAAGAAACACACTCTGCTTTTGAGAAAAGAGCACTCTTCTACTCTACTGTGTTTCCTATGGGGTCCGAACAGTGAGCTTGCTCAGAACAAAAGAACTGTGCTTCCTACACACGGCCATACCTAGATCAATTCTGCTTAGGAACCTGACAAGAACAGTAGATCCTCTTCAGTCCAATACACTGTACTTGCTGCGAACAGAAGCCAGTGCTATTTGTCCTGTGTATGGCAATGGCAGCGCAATAATGACTATTCTTACCATAAAACAACTCTTGCTCGTAGGACCACAAACTGCATGTGATTCAACTCCATTTAGGACTGGGAAACAAATGCTAGCTCGCCTTACAAGAAACACACTCTGCTTTTCAGAAATGAGCACTCTTCTATTCTACTGTGTTTCCTATGGGGTCCGAACAGTGAGCTTGCTCAGAACAAAAGAACTGTGCTTCCTACACACATGGCCATATCTAGTTCAATTCTGCTTAGGAAACTGACAAGAACAGTAGATCCTCTTCAGTCCAATACACTGTACATGCTGGGAACAGACGCGAGTGCTATTTGCACTGGGTATGGCATTTGGAGCACAATAGTGACTCCTCTTACCAGAAAAAAACTCTTGCTTGTAGGACCAAAAACTGCATGTGATTCAACTCCATTTAGGACTAGGAAACAAACGCTAGCTCGCCTTACAAGAAACACACTCTGCTTTAGAGAAAAGAGCACTCATCTACTCTACTGTGTTTCCTATAGGGCCAGAACAGTAGCTTGCTCAGAACATAAGAACTGTGCTTCCTACACACACGGGCCATATCTAGTTGAAGTCTGCTTAGGAAACTGACAAGAACAGTAGCTCCTCTTCAGTCCGATACACTGTACTTGCTGGGAACAGACGCGAGTGCTATTTGCACTGTGAATGGCAATGGGAGCGCAATGTGACTTTCCTTACCAGAAAACAACTCTTGTTCGTAGGAAAAGAAACTGTATGTGATTCAACTCCATGTAGGACTAGGAAACAAACGCTAGCTCGCCTTACATGAAACACACTCTGCTTTTGAGAAAAGAGCACTCTTCTACTCTACTGTGTTTCCTATGGGGTCCGAACAGTGATCTTGCTCAGAACAAAAGAACTGTGCTTCCTACACACAAGGACCATATGTAGTTCAACTCTGCTTAGGAAACTGACAATAACAGTAGCTCCTATTCAGTCCAATACACTGTAGTTGCTGGGAAAATACGCTAGTGCTATTTGCCCTGTGTAGGGCAATGGGAGCGCAATAGTGACTTTCCTTACCAGAAAACAACTCTTGTTCGTAGGAAAAGAAACTGTATGTGATTCAACTCCATGTAGGACTAGGAAACAAACGCTAGCTCGCCTTACAGGAAACACACTCTGCTTTTGAGAAAAGAGCACTCTTCTACTCTACTGTGTTTCCTATGGGGTCCGAACAGTGATCTTGCTCAGAACAAAAGAACTGTGCTTCCTACACACAAGGACCATATGTAGTTCAACTCTGCTTAGGAAACTGACAAGAACAGTAGATCCTCTTCAGTCCAATACACTGTACTTGCTGCGAACAGAAGCCAGTGCTATTTGTCCTATGTATGGCAATGGCAGCGCTATAATGACTATTCTTACCATAAAACAACTCTTGCTCGTAGGACCACAAACTGCATGTGATTCAACTCCATTTTGGACTGGGAAACAAATGCTAGCTCGCCTTACAAGAAACACACTCTGCTTTTCAGAAATGAGCACTCTTCTACTCTACTGTGTTTCCAATGGGGTCCGAACATTGAGCTTGCTCAGAACCAAAGAACTGTGCTTCCTACACACACGGCCATATCTATTTCAATTCTGCTTAGGAAACTGACAAGAACAGTAGATCCTCTTCAGTCCAATACACAGTACTTGCTGGGAACAGACGCCAGTGCTATTTGTCCTGTGTATGGCAATGCCAGCGCAATAGTGACTATTCTTACCATAAAACAACTCTTGCTCGTAGGACCAGAAACTGCATGTGATTCCACTCCATTTAGGACTGGGAAACAAACGCTAGCTCGCCTTACAAGAAACACACTCTGCTTTTGAGAAAAGAGCACTCTTCTACTCTACTGTGTTTCCAATGGGGTCCAAACAGTGAGCTTGCTCAGAACAAAAGAACTGTGCTTCCTACACACATGGACCATATCTAGTTCAACTCTGTTTAAGAAACTGACAAGAACAGTAGCTCCTATTCAGTCCAATACACTGTACTTGCTGGGAACAGACGCGAGTGCTATTTGCCCTGTGGATGGCAATGGGAGCACAATAGTGACTTTCCTTACCAGAAAACAACTCTTGTTCGTAGGAAAAGAAACTGCATGTGATTCAACTCCATTTAGGACTGGGAAACAAACGCTAGCTCGCCTTACAAGAAACACACTCTGCTTTTGAGAAAAGAGCACTCTTCTACTCTACTGTGTTTCCTATGGGGTCCGAACAGTGAGCTTGCTCAGAACACAAGAACTGTGCTTCCTACACACACGGCCATATCTAGGTCAATTCTGCTTAGAAACCTGACAAGAACAAAAGATTCTCTTCAGTCCAATACACTGTACTTGCTGGGAACAGACGCCAGTGCTATTTGTCCTGTGTATGGCAATGGCAGCGCAATAGTGACTATTATTACCATAAAACAACTCTTGCACGTAGGACCAGAAACTGCATGTGATTCCACTCCATTTAGGACTGGGACACAAACGCTAGCTCGCCTTACAAGAATCACACTCTGCTTTTGAGAAAAGAGCACTCTTCTACTCTACTGTGTTTCCTATGGTGTCCAAACTGTGAGCTTGCTCAGAACAAAAGACTGTGCTTCCGACACCCAAGGACCATATGTAGTTCAACTCTGCTTAGGAAACTGACAAGAACAGTAGCTCCTATTCAGTCCAATACACTGTACTTGCTGGGAATAGACGCGAGTGCTATTTGCCCTGTGTGTGGCAATGGGAGCACAATAGTGACCTTACTTACCAGAAAACAACTCTTGTTCGTAGGAAAAGAAACTGCATGTGATTCAACTCCATTTAGGACTGGGAAACAAACGCTAGCTCGCCTTACATGAAACACACTCTGCTTTTGAGAAAAGAGCACTCTTCTACTCTACTGTGTTTCCTATGGGGTCCGAACAGTGAGCTTGCTCAGAACAAAAGAACTGTGCTTCCTACACACACGGCCATATCTAGTTCGATTCTGCCTAGGAACCTGACAAGAACAGTAGATCCTCTTCAGTTCAATACGCTGTACTTGCTCGGAACAGACGCCAGTGCTATTTGTCCTGTGTATGGCAATGCCAGCGCAATAGTGACTCTTCTTACCATAAAACAACTCTTGCTCGTAGGACCAGAAACTGCATGTGATTCCACTCCATTTAGGACTGGGAAACAAACGCTAGCTCGCCTTACAAGAAACACACTCTGCTTTTGAGAAAAGAGCACTCTGCTACTCTATTGTGTTTGCTATGGGGTCCAAACAGTGAGCTTGCTCAGAACAAAAGAACTGGGCTTCCTACACACATGGACCATATCTAGTTCAACTCTGCTTAGGAAACTGACAAGAACAGTAGCTCCTATTCAGTCCAATACAATGTACTTGCTGGGAACAGACACGAGTGCTATTTTCACTGTTTATGGCATTTGGAGCGCAATAGTGACTCTTCTTACCAGAAAACAACTCTTGCTCGTAGGACCAAAAACTGTCTGTGACTCAACTCCATTTAGGACTGGAAAACAAACGCGAGCTCGCCTTACAAGAAACACACTCTGCTTTAGAGAAAAGAGCACTCTTCTGCGCTACTGTGTTTCCTATAGGGCCAGAACAGTGAGCTTGCTCAGAACATAATAACTGTGCTTCCTACAAACACGGGCCATATCTAGTTCAACTCTGCTTAGGAAACTGACAAGAACAGTAGATCCTCTTCAGTCCAATACACTGTACTTGCTGGGAACAGACACGAGTGCTATTTGCACTGTGTAAGGCAATGAGCGCAATAGTGACTTTCCTTACCAAAAACAACTCTTGCTCATAGGACCACAAACTGCATGTGATTCAATGCCATTTAGGACTGGGAAACAAATGCTAGCTCGCCTTACATGAAACACACTCTGCTTTTGAGAAAAGAGCACTCTTCTACTCTACTGTGTTTCCTATGGGGTCCAAACAGTGAGCTTGCTCAGAACAAAGAACTGTGCTTCCTACACACATGGACCATATCTAGTTCAACTCTGCTTAAGAAACTGACAAGAACAGTAGCTCCTCTTCAGTCCAATACACTCTACTTGCTTGGAACATTCGCGAGTGTTATTTGGACTGTGTATGGCAATGAGAACACAATAGTGACTTTCCTTACCAGAAAACAACTCTTGCTCGTAGGACCACAAACTGCATGTGATTCAACGCCATTTAGGACTGGTAAACAAATGCTAGCTTGCCTTACAAGAAACACTCTCTGCTTTTTAGAAAAGAGCTCTCTTCTACTCTACTGTGTTTCCTATGGGGTCCGAACAGTGAGCTTGCTGAGAACAAAAGAACTGTGCTTCCTACACACACGGGCCATATCTAGTTCAACTCTGCTTAGGAAACTGACAAGAACAGTAGCTCCTCTTCAGTCCGATACACTGTACTTGCTGAGAACAGATGCGAGTGCTATTTGCACTGTGTATGGAAATTGGAGCACAATAGTGACTCGTCTTATTAGAAAACAACTCTTGCTCATAGGACAAAAAACTGCATGTGACTCAACTCCATTTAGGACTGGGAAACAAACTCTAGCTCGCCTTAAAAGAAACACACTCTGCTTTTGAGAAAAGGGCACTCTTCTACTCTACTGTGTTTCCTATAGGGCCAGAACAGTGAGCTTGCTCAGAAGAAATGAATTGTGCTTCCTAGACACACGGGCCATATCTAGTTCAACTCTGCTTAGGAAACTGACAAGAACAGTAGCTCCTCTTCAGTCCAATACACTGTACTTGCTGGGAACAGACTGGAGTGCTATTTGCACTGTGTATGGCAATGGGAGCGCAATAGCGACTTTCCTTACCAGAAAACATCTCTTGCTCGGAGGACCAGTATCTGCATGTGATTCAACTCCATTTAGGCCTGGGAAACAAAAGCTAGCTCGCCTTACAAGAAACACACTCTGCTTTAGAGAAAAGAGCACTCTTCTACTCTACTGTGTTTCCTATGGGGTCCAAACAGTGAGCTTGCTCAGAACATAAGAACTGTGCTTCCAACACACACGGACCATAAGTAGTTCAACTTTGCTTAGGAAACTGACAAGAACAGTAGCTCCTCTTCAGTCCAATACACTGTACTTGCTGGGAACAGACACGAGTGCTATTTGCACTGTGTATGGCAATGAGCGCAATAGTGACTTTCCTTACCAGGAACAACTCTTGCTCGTAGGACCACTAACTGCATGTGATTCAACGCCATTTAGGACTGGGAAACAAATGCTAGCTCGCCTTACATGAAACACACTCTGCTTTTGAGAAAAGAGCACTCTTCTACTCTACTGTGTTTCCTATGGGGTCCAAACAGTGAGCTTGCTTAGAACAAAGAACTGTGCTTCCTACACACATGGACCATATCTAGTTCAACTCTGCTTAAGAAACTGACAAGAACAGTAGCTCCTCTTCAGTCCAATACACTGTCCTTGCTTGGAACATTCGCGAGTGTTATTTGCACTGTGTATGGCAATGGGAGCGCAATAGTGACTTTCCTTACCTGAAAACAACTCTTGCTCGTAGGACCAGAAACTGCATGTGATTCAACACCATTTAGGACTGGGAAACAAACGCTAGCTCGCCTTACAAGAAACACACTCTGCTTTTGAGAAAAGAGCACTCTTCTACTCTACTGTGTTTCCTATGGGGTCCGAACAGTGAGCTTGCTCAGAACAAAACAACTGGGCTTCCTACACACACGGCCATATCTAGTGCAATTCTGCTTAGGAACCTGACAAGAACAGTAGATCCTCTTCAGTCCAATACACTGTACTTGCTGGGAACGTACGCGAGTGCTATTTGCCCTGTGTATGGCAAAGGGAGCGCAATAGTGACTTTCCTTACCAGAAAACAACTCTTGTTCGTAGGAAAAGAAACTGTATGTGATTCAACTCCATGTAGGACTAGGAAACAAACGCTAGCTCGCCTTACATGAAACACACTCTGCTTTTGAGAAAAGAGCACTCTTCTACTCTACTGTGTTTCCTATGGCGTCCGAACAGTGATCTTGCTCAGAACAAAAGAACTGTGCTTCCTACACACAAGGACCATATGTAGTTCAACTCTGCTTAGGAAACTGACAAGAACAGTAGCTCCTATTCAGTCCAATACACTGTACTTGCTGGGAAAATACGCGAGTGCTGTTTGCCCTGTGTATGGCAATGGAAGCACAATAGTGACTTCCTTACCAGAAAACAACTCTTGTTCGTAGGAAAAGAAACTGCATGTGATTCAACTCCATTCAGGACTAGGAAACAAATGCTAGCTCGCCTTACAAGAAACACACTCTGCTTTTGAGAAAGGAGCACTCTTCTAATCTACTGTGTTTCCTATAGTGCCAGAACAGTGAGCTTGCTCAGAACATAAGAACTGTGCATCCTACACACACGGGCCTTATCTAGTTCAACTCTGCTTAGGATAGTGACAAGAACAGTAGCTCTTCTTCAGTTCGTTACACTGTACTTGCTGGGAACAGACGCGAGTGCTATTTGCACTGTGTATGGCAATGGGAGCGCAATAGTGACTTTCCTTACCAGAAAACAACTCTTGCTCGCAGGACAAGAAACTGCATGTGATTCAACTCCATTTAGGACTGGGAAACAAACGCTAACTCGCCTTACAAGAAACACACTCTGCTTTTGAGAAAAGAGCACTCTTCTACTCTACTGTGTTTCCTATGGGGTCCAAACAGTGAGCTTGCTCAGAACAAAAGAACTGTGCTTCCTACACACACGGCCATACCTAGTTCAATTCTGCTTTGGAACCTGACAAGAACAGTAGATCCTCTTCAGTCCAATTCACTGTACTTGCTGGGAACAGACGCGAGGGTTATTTGCACTGTATGGCAATGCCAGCGCAATAGTGACTATTCTTACCATAAAACAACTCTTTCTCGTAGGACCAGAAACTGCATGTGATTCCACTCCATTTAGGACTGGGAAACAAATGCTAGCTCGCCTTACAAGAAACACACTCTGCTTTTGAGAAAAGTACACTCTTCTACTCTACTGTGTTTGCTATGGGGTCCAAACAGTGAGCTTGCTCAGAACAAAAGAACTGTGCTTCCTACACACATGGACCATATCTAGTTCAACTCTGCTTAGGAAACTGACAAGAACAGTAGCTCCTATTCAGTCCAATACAATGCACTTGCTGGGAACAGACGCGAGTGCTATTTTCACTGTTTATGGCATTTGGAGCGCAATAGTGACTCTTCTTACCAGAAAACAACTCTTGCTCGTAGGACCAAAAACTGTCTGTGACTCAACTCCATTTAGGACTGGAAAACAAACGCGAGCTCGCCTTACAAGAAACACACTCTGCTTTAGAGAAAAGAGCACTCTTCTACTCTACTGTGTTTCCTATAGGGCCAGAACAGTGAGCTTGCTCAGAACATAATAACTGTACTTCCTACAAACACGGGCTATATCTAGTTCAACTCTGCTTAGGAAACTGACAAGAACAGTAGATCCTCTTCAGTCCAATACACTGTACTTGCTGTGAACAGACACGAGTGCTATTTGCACTGTGTAAGGCAATGAGCGCAATAGTGACTTTCCTTACCAAAAACAACTCTTGCTCATAGGACCACAAACTGCATGTGATTCAATGCCATTTAGGACTGGGAAACAAATGCTAGCTCGCCTTACATGAAACACACTCTGCTTTTGAGAAAAGAGCACTCTTCTACTCTACTGTGTTTCCAATGGGGTCCAAACAGTGAGCTTGCTCAGAACAAAGAACTGTGCTTCCTACACACATGGACCATATCTAGTTCAACTCTGCTTAAGAAACTGACAAGAACAGTAGCTCCTCTTCAGTCCAATACACTCTACTTGCTTGGAACATTCGCGAGTGTTATTTGGACTGTGTATGGCAATGAGAGCACAATAGTGACTTTCCTTACCAGAAAACAACTCTTGCTCGTAGGACCACAAACTGCATGTGATTCAACGCCATTTAGGACTGGTAAACAAATGCTAGCTTGCCTTACAAGAAACACTCTCTGCTTTTTAGAAAAGAGCTCTCTTCTACTCTACGGTGTTTCGTATGGGGTCCAAACAGTGAGCTTGCTCAGAACAAAAGAACTCTGCTTCCTGCACATATGGACCATATCAAGTTCAACTCTGCTTAGGAATCTGACAAGAACAGTAGCTCCTATTCAGTCCAATACACTGTACATGCTGGGAACAGACGCGAGTGCTGTATGCAGTGTGTATGACAATGGGAGCGCAATAGTGACTCTTCTTACCAGAAAACAATTCTTGCTCGTAGGAGCAGAAACTGCATGGGATTCAACTCCGTTTCTGACTGGGAAACAAACACTAGCTAGCCTTACAAGAAACACACTCTGCTTTTGAGAAAAGAGCACTCTTCTACTCTACTGTGTTTCCTATGGGGTCCGAACAGTGAGCTTGCTGAGAACAAAAGAACTGTGCTTCCTACACACACGGGCCATATCTAGTTCAACTCTGCTTAGGAAACTGACAAGAACAGTAGCTCCTCTTCAGTCCGATACACTGTACTTGCTGAGAACAGATGCGAGTGCTATTTGCACTGTGTATGGAAATTGGAGCACAATAGTGACTCGTCTTATTAGAAAACAACTCTTGCTCATAGGACAAAAAACTGCATGTGACTCAACTCCATTTAGGACTGGGAAACAAACTCTAGCTCGCCTTAAAAGAAACACACTCTGCTTTTGAGAAAAGGGCACTCTTCTACTCTACTGTGTTTCCTATAGGGCCAGAACAGTGAGCTTGCTCAGAAGAAATGAATTGTGCTTCCTAGACACACGGGCCATATCTAGTTCAACTCTGCTTAGGAAACTGACAAGAACAGTAGCTCCTCTTCAGTCCAATACACTGTACTTGCTGGGAACAGACTGGAGTGCTATTTGCACTGTGTATGGCAATGGGAGCGCAATAGCGACTTTCCTTACCAGAAAACATCTCTTGCTCGGAGGACCAGTATCTGCATGTGATTCAACTCCATTTAGGCCTGGGAAACAAAAGCTAGCTCGCCTTACAAGAAACACACTCTGCTTTAGAGAAAAGAGCACTCTTCTACTCTACTGTGTTTCCTATGGGGTCCAAACAGTGAGCTTGCTCAGAACATAAGAACTGTGCTTCCAACACACACGGACCATAAGTAGTTCAACTTTGCTTAGGAAACTGACAAGAACAGTAGCTCCTCTTCAGTCCAATACACTGTACTTGCTGGGAACAGACACGAGTGCTATTTGCACTGTGTATGGCAATGAGCGCAATAGTGACTTTCCTTACCAGGAACAACTCTTGCTCGTAGGACCACTAACTGCATGTGATTCAACGCCATTTAGGACTGGGAAACAAATGCTAGCTCGCCTTACATGAAACACACTCTGCTTTTGAGAAAAGAGCACTCTTCTACTCTACTGTGTTTCCTATGGGGTCCAAACAGTGAGCTTGCTTAGAACAAAGAACTGTGCTTCCTACACACATGGACCATATCTAGTTCAACTCTGCTTAAGAAACTGACAAGAACAGTAGCTCCTCTTCAGTCCAATACACTGTCCTTGCTTGGAACATTCGCGAGTGTTATTTGCACTGTGTATGGCAATGGGAGCGCAATAGTGACTTTCCTTACCTGAAAACAACTCTTGCTCGTAGGACCAGAAACTGCATGTGATTCAACTCCATTTAGGACTGGGAAACAAACGCTAGCTCGCCTTACAAGAAACACACTCTGCTTTTGAGAAAAGAGCACTCTTCTACTCTACTGTGTTTCCTATGGGGTCCGAACAGTGAGCTTGCTCAGAACAAAACAACTGGGCTTCCTACACACACGGCCATATCTAGTGCAATTCTGCTTAGGAACCTGACAAGAACAGTAGATCCTCTTCAGTCCAATACACTGTACTTGCTGGGAACATACGCGAGTGCTATTTGCCCTGTGTATGGCAAAGGGAGCGCAATAGTGACTTTCCTTACCAGAAAACAACTCTTGTTCGTAGGAAAAGAAACTGTATGTGATTCAACTCCATGTAGGACTAGGAAACAAACGCTAGCTCGCCTTACATGAAACACACTCTGCTTTTGAGAAAAGAGCACTCTTCTACTCTACTGTGTTTCCTATGGCGTCCGAACAGTGATCTTGCTCAGAACAAAAGAACTGTGCTTCCTACACACAAGGACCATATGTAGTTCAACTCTGCTTAGGAAACTGACAAGAACAGTAGCTCCTATTCAGTCCAATACACTGTACTTGCTGGGAAAATACGCGAGTGCTGTTTGCCCTGTGTATGGCAATGGAAGCACAATAGTGACTTCCTTACCAGAAAACAACTCTTGTTCGTAGGAAAAGAAACTGCATGTGATTCAACTCCATTCAGGACTAGGAAACAAATGCTAGCTCGCCTTACAAGAAACACACTCTGCTTTTGAGAAAGGAGCACTCTTCTAATCTACTGTGTTTCCTATAGTGCCAGAACAGTGAGCTTGCTCAGAACATAAGAACTGTGCATCCTACACACACGGGCCTTATCTAGTTCAACTCTGCTTAGGATAGTGACAAGAACAGTAGCTCTTCTTCAGTTCGTTACACTGTACTTGCTGGGAACAGACGCGAGTGCTATTTGCACTGTGTATGGCAATCGGAGTGCAATAGTGACTTTCCTTACCAGAAAACAACTCTTGCTCGCAGGACAAGAAACTGCATGTGATTCAACTCCATTTAGGACTGGGAAACAAACGCTAACTCGCCTTACAAGAAACACACTCTGCTTTTGAGAAAAGAGCACTCTTCTACTCTACTGTGTTTCCTATGGGGTCCAAACAGTGAGCTTGCTCAGAACAAAAGAACTGTGCTTCCTACACACACGGCCATACCTAGTTCAATTCTGCTTTGGAACCTGACAAGAACAGTAGATCCTCTTCAGTCCAATTCACTGTACTTGCTGGGAACAGACGCGAGGGTTATTTGCACTGTATGGCAATGCCAGCGCAATAGTGACTATTCTTACCATAAAACAACTCTTTCTCGTAGGACCAGAAACTGCATGTGATTCCACTCCATTTAGGACTGGGAAACAAATGCTAGCTCGCCTTACAAGAAACACACTCTGCTTTTGAGAAAAGTGCACTCTTCTACTCTACTGTGTTTGCTATGGGGTCCAAACAGTGAGCTTGCTCAGAACAAAAGAACTGTGCTTCCTACACACATGGACCATATCTAGTTCAACTCTGCTTAGGAAACTGACAAGAACAGTAGCTCCTATTCAGTCCAATACAATGTACTTGCTGGGAACAGACGCGAGTGCTGTTTTCACTGTTTATGGCATTTGGAGCGCAATAGTGACTCTTCTTACCAGAAAACAACTCTTGCTCTTAGGACCAAAAACTGTTTGTGACTCAACTCCATTTAGGACTGGAAAACAAACGCGAGCTCGCCTTACAAGAAACACACTCTGCTTTAGAGAAAAGAGCACTCTTCTACTCTACTGTGTTTCCTATAGGGCCAGAACAGTGAGCTTGCTCAGAACATAATAACTGTACTTCCTACAAACACGGGCTATATCTAGTTCAACTCTGCTTAGGAAACTGACAAGAACAGTAGCTCCTCTTCAGTCCAATACACTGTACTTGCTGGGAACAGACACGAGTGCTATTTGCACTGTGTATGGCAATGAGCGCAATAGTGACTTTCCTTACCAAAAACAACTCTTGCTCATAGGACCACAAACTGCATGTGATTCAATGCCATTTAGGACTGGGAAACAAATGCTAGCTCGCCTTACATGAAACACACTCTGCTTTTGAGAAAAAATAGCACTCTTCTACTCTACTGTGTTTCCTATGGTGTCCAAACAGTGAGCTTGCTCAGAACAAAGAACTTGCTTCCTACACACATGGACCATATCTAGTTCAACTCTTCTTAAGAAACTGACAAGAACAGTAGCTCCTCTTCAGTCCAATACACTCTACTTGCTTGGAATATTCGCGAGTGTTATTTGCACTGTGTATGGCAATGAGAGCGCAATAGTGACTTTCCTTACCAGAAAACAACTCTTGCTCGTAGGACCACAAACTGCATGTGATTCAACGCCATTTAGGACTGGTAAACAAATGCTAGCTTGCCTTACAAGAAACACTCTCTGCTTTTTAGAAAAGAGCTCTCTTCTACTCTACGGTGTTTCCTATGGGGTCCAAACAGTGAGCTTGCTCAGAACAAAAGAACTCGGCTTCCTGCACACATGGACCATATCAAGTTCAACTCTGCTTAGGAAACTGACAAGAACAGTAGCTCCTATTCAGTCCAATACACTGTACATGCTGGGAACAGACGCGAGTTCTATTTGCACTGGGTATGGCATTTGGAGCACAATAGTGACTCCTCTTACCAGAAAAAAACTCTTGATTGTAGGACCAAAAACTGCATGTGATTCAACTCCATTTAGGACTAGGAAACAAACGCTAGCTCGCCTTCCAAGAAACACACTCTGCTTTAGAGAAAAGAGCACTCATCTACTCTACTGTGTTTCCTATAGGGCCAGAACAGTAGCTTGCTCAGAACATAAGAACTGTGCTTCCTACACACACGGGCCATATCTAGTTGAAGTCTGCTTAGGAAACTGACAAGAACAGTAGCTCCTCTTCAGTCCGATACACTGTACTTTCTGGGAACAGACGCGAGTGCTATTTGCACTGTGAATGGCAATGGGAGCGCAATGTGACTTTCCTTACCAGAAAACAACTCTTGTTCGTAGGAAAAGAAACTGTATGTGATTCAACTCCATGTAGGACTAGGAAACAAACGCTAGCTCGCCTTACATGAAACACACTCTGCTTTTGAGAAAAGAGCACTCTTCTACTCTACTGTGTTTCCTATGGGGTCCGAACAGTGATCTTGCTCAGAACAAAAGAACTGTGCTTCCTACACACAAGGACCATATGTAGGTCAACTCTGCTTAGGAAACTGACAAGAACAGTAGCTCCTATTCAGTCCAATACACTGTACTTGCTGGGAAAATACGCGAGTGCTATTTGCCCTGTGTAGGGCAATGGGAGCGCAATAGTGACTTTCCTTACCAGAAAACAACTCTTGTTCGTAGGAAAAGAAACTGTATGTGATTCAACTCCATGTAGGACTAAGAAACAAACGCTAGCTCGCCTTACATGAAACACACTCTGCTTTTGAGAAAAGAGCACTCTTCTACTCTACTGTGTTTCCTATGGTGTCCAAACTGTGAGCTTGCTCAGAACAAAAGACTGTGCTTCCGACACACAAGGACCATATGTAGTTCAACTCTGCTTAGGAAACTGACAAGAACAGTAGCTCCTATTCAGTCCAATACACTGTACTTGCTGGGAACAGACACGAGTGCTATTTGCCCTGTGTATGGCAATGGGAGCACAATAGTTACCTTACTTACCAGAAAACAACTCTTGTTCGTAGGAAAAGAAACTGCATGTGATTCAACTCCATTTAGGACTGGGAAACAAACGCTAGCTCGCCTTACAAGAAACACACTCTGCTTTTGAGAAAAGAGCACTCTTCTACTCTACTGTGTTTCCTATGGGGTCCGAACAGTGAGCTTGCTCAGAACAAAAGAACTGTGCTTCCTACACACACGGCCATATCTAGTTCAATTCTGCCTAGGAACCTGACAAGAACAGTAGATCCTCTTCAGTTCAATACACTGTACTTGCTCAGAACAGACGCCAGTGCTATTTGTCCTGTGTATGGCAATGCCAGCGCAATAGTGACTCTTCTTACCATAAAACAACTCTTGCTCGTAGGACCAGAAACTGCATGTGATTCCACTCCATTTAGGACTGGGAAACAAACGCTAGCTCGCCTTACAAGAAACACACTCTGCTTTTGAGAAAAGAGCACTCTTCTACTCTATTGTGTTTGCTATGGGGTCCAAACAGTGAGCTTGCTCAGAACAAAAGAACTGTGCTTCCTACACACATGGACCATATCTAGTTCAACTCTGCTTAGGAAACTGACAAGAACAGTAGCTCCTATTCAGTCCAATACACTGTACTTGCTGGGAACAGACGCGAGTGCTATTTGCCCTGTGTATGGCAATGGGAGCACAATAGAGACTTTCCTTACCAGAAAACAACTCTTGTTCGTAGGAAAAGAAACTGCATGTGATTCAACTCCATTTAGGACTGGGAAACAAACGCTAGCTCGCCTTACAAGAAACACACTCTGCTTTTGAGAAAAGAGCACTCTTCTACTCTACTGTGTTTACTATGGGGTCCGAACAGTGAGCTTGCTCAGAACAAAAGAACTGTGCTTCCTACACACACGGCCATATCTAGTTCAATTCTGCTTAGGAACCTGACAAGAACAAAAGATTCTCTTCAGTCCAATACACTGTACTTGCTGGGAACAGACGCCAGTGCTATTTGTCCTGTGTATGGCAATGGCAGCGCAATAGTGACTATTATTACCATAAAACAACTCTTGCACGTAGACCAGAAACTGCATGTGATTCCACTCCATTTAGGACTGGGACACAAAAGCTAGCTCGCCTTACAAGAATCACACTCTGCTTTTGAGAAAAGAGCACTCTTCTACTCTACTGTGTTTCCTATGGTGTCCAAACTGTGAGCTTGCTCAGAACAAAAGACTGTGCTTCCGACACACAAGGACCATATGTAGTTCAACTCTGCTTAGGAACCTGACAAGAACAGTAGATCCTCTTCAGTTCAATACACTCTACTTGCTCAGAACAGACGCCAGTGCTATTTGTCCTGTGTATGGCAATGCCAGCGCAATAGTGACTCTTCTTACCATAAAACAACTCTTGCTCGTAGGACCACAAACTGCATGTGATTCCACTCCATTTAGGACTGGGAAACAAACACTAGCTCGCCTTACAAGAAACACACTCTGCTTTTGAGAAAAGAGCACTCTTCTACTCTACTGTGTTTGCTATGGGGTCCAAACAGTGAGCTTGCTCAGAACAAAAGAACTGTGCTTCCTACACACATGGACCATATCAAGTTCAACTCTGCTTAGGAAACTGACAAGAACAGTAGCTCCTATTCAGTCCAATACACTGTACATGCTGGGAACAGACGCGAGTGCTATTTGCACTGGGTATGGCATTTGGAACACAATAGTGACTCCTCTTACCAGAAAAAAACTCTTGCTTGTAGGACCAAAAACTGCATGTGATTCAACTCCATTTAGGACTAGGAAACAAACGCTAGCTCGCCTTACAAGAAACACACTCTGCTTTAGAGAAAAGAGCACTCATCTACTCTACTGTGTTTCCTGTAGGGCCAGAACACTGAGCTTGCTCTGAAAAAAAGAACTGTGCTTCCTACACACACGGGCCATATCTAGTTGAAGTCTGCTTAGGAAACTGACAAGAACAGTAGCTCCTCTTCAGTCCGATACACTGTACTTGCTGGGAACAGACGCGAGTGCTATTTGCACTGTGAATGGCAATGGGAGCGCAATGTGACTTTCCTTACCAGAAAACAACTCTTGTTCGTAGGAAAAGAAACTGTATGTGATTCAACTCCATGTAGGACTAGGAAACAAACGCTAGCTCGCCTTACATGAAACACACTCTGCTTTTGAGAAAAGAGCACTCTTCTACTCTACTGTGTTTCCTATGGGGTCCGAACAGTGATCTTGCTCAGAACAAAAGAACTGTGCTTCCTACACACAAGGACCATATGTAGGTCAACTCTGCTTAGTAAACTGACAATAACAGTAGCTCCTATTCAGTCCAATACACTGTAGTTGCTGGGAAAATACGCGAGTGCTATTTGCCCTGTGTAGGGCAATGGGAGCACAATAGTGACTTTCCTTACCAGAAAACAACTCTTGTTCGTAGGAAAAGAAACTGTATGTGATTCAACTCCATGTAGGACTAAGAAACAAACGCTAGCTCGCCTTACAGGAAACACACTCTGCTTTTGAGAAAAGAGCACTCTTCTACTCTACTGTGTTTCCTATGGGGTCCGAACAGTGATCTTGCTCAGAACAAAAGAACTGTGCTTCCTACACACAAGGACCATATGTAGTTCAACTCTGCTTAGGAAACTGACAAGAACAGTAGATCCTCTTCAGTCCAATACACTGTACTTGCTGCGAACAGAAGCCAGTGCTATTTGTCCTATGTATGGCAATGGCAGCGCTATAATGACTATTCTTACCATAAAACAACTCTTGCTCGTAGGACCACAAACTGCATGTGATTCAACTCCATTTTGGACTGGGAAACAAATGCTAGCTCGCCTTACAAGAAACACACTCTGCTTTTCAGAAATGAGCACTCTTCTACTCTACTGTGTTTACTATGGGGTCCGAACAGTGAGCTTGCTCAGAACAAAAGAACTGTGCTTCCTACACACACGGCCATATCTAGTTCAATTCTGCTTAGGAACCTGACAAGAACAAAAGATTCTCTTCAGTCCAATACACTGTACTTGCTGGGAACAGACGCCAGTGCTATTTGTCCTGTTTATGGCAATGGCAGCGCACTAGTGACTATTATTACCATAAAACAACTCTTGCACGTAGGACCAGAAACTGCATGTGATTCCACTCCATTTAGGACTGGGACACAAACGCTAGCTCGCCTTACAAGAATCACACTCTGCTTTTGAGAAAAGAGCACTCTTCTACTCTACTGTGTTTCCTATGGTGTCCAAACTGTGAGCTTGCTCAGAACAAAAGACTGTGCTTCCGACACCCAAGGACCATATGTAGTTCAACTCTGCTTAGGAAACTGACAAGAACAGTAGCTCCTATTCAGTCCAATACACTGTACTTGCTGGGAACAGATGCGAGTGCTATTTGCCCTGTGTATGGCAATGGGAGCACAATAGTGACCTTACTTACCAGAAAACAACTCTTGTTCGTAGGAAAAGAAACTGCATGTGATTCAACTCCATTTAGGACTGGGAAACAAACGCTAGCTTGCCTTACAAGAAACACACTCTGCTTTTGAGAAAAGAGCACTCTTCTACTCTACTGTGTTTCCTATGGGGTCCGAACAGTGAGCTTGCTCAGAACAAAAGAACTGTGCTTCCTACACACACGGCCATATCTAGTTCAATTCTGCCTAGGAATCTGACAAGAACAGTAGATCCTCTGCAGTTCAATACGCTGTACTTGCTCGGAACAGACGCCAGTGCTATTTGTCCTGTGTATGGCAATGGCAGCGCACTAGTGACTATTATTACCATAAAACAACTCTTGCACGTAGGACCAGAAACTGCATGTGATTCCACTCCATTTAGGACTGGGACACAAACGCTAGCTCGCCTTACAAGAATCACACTCTGCTTTTGAGAAAAGAGCACTCTTCTACTCTACTGTGTTTCCTATGGTGTCCAAACTGTGAGCTTGCTCAGAACAAAAGACTGTGCTTCCGACACCCAAGGACCATATGTAGTTCAACTCTGCTTAGGAAACTGACAAGAACAGTAGCTCCTATTCAGTCCAATACACTGTACTTGCTGGGAACAGACGCGAGTGCTATTTGCCCTGTGTATGGCAATGGGAGCACAATAGTGACCTTACTTACCAGAAAACAACTCTTGTTCGTAGGAAAAGAAACTGCATGTGATTCAACTCCATTTAGGACTGGGAAACAAACGCTAGCTTGCCTTACAAGAAACACACTCTGCTTTTGAGAAAAGAGCACTCTTCTACTCTACTGTGTTTCCTATGGGGTCCGAACAGTGAGCTTGCTCAGAACAAAAGAACTGTGCTTCCTACACACACGGCCATATCTAGTTCAATTCTGCCTAGGAATCTGACAAGAACAGTAGATCCTCTGCAGTTCAATACGCTGTACTTGCTCGGAACAGACGCCAGTGCTATTTGTCCTGTGTATGGCAATGCCAGCACAATAGTGACTATTCTTACCATAAAACAACTCTTGCTCGTAGGACCAGAAACTGCATGTGATTCCACTCCATTTAGGACTGGGAAACAAACGCTAGCTCGCCTTACAAGAAACACACTCTGCTTTTGAGAAAAGAGCACTCTTCTACTCTACTGTGTTTCCAATGGGGTCCAATCAGTGAGCTTGCTCAGAACAAAAGAACTGTGCTTCCTACACACATGGACCATATCTAGTTCAACTCTGCTTAGGAAACTGACAAGAACAGTAGCTCCTATTCAGTCCAATACACTGTACTTGCTGGGAACAGACGCGAGTGCTATTTGCCCTGTGTATGGCAATGGGAGCACAATAGTGACTTTCCTTACCAGAAAACAACTCTTGTTCGTAGGAAAAGAAACTGCATGTGATTCAACTCCATTTAGGACTGGGAAACAAACGCTAGCTCGCCTTACAAGAAACACACTCTGCTTTTGAGAAAAGAGCACTCTTCTACTCTACTGTGTTTCCTATGGGGTCCGAACAGTGAGCTTGCTCAGAACAAAAGAACTGTGCTTCCTACACACACGGCCATATCTAGTTCAATTCTGCTTAGGAACCTGACAAGAACAGAAGATTCTCTTCAGTCCAATACACTGTACTTGCTGGGAACAGACGCCAGTGCTATTTGTCCTGTGTATGGCAATGGCAGCGCAATAGTGACTATTATTACCATAAAACAACTCTTGCACGTAGGACCAGAAACTGCATGTGATTCCACTCCATTTAGGACTGGGACACAAACGCTAGCTCGCCTTACAAGAATCACACTCTGCTTTTGAGAAAAGAGCACTCTTCTACTCTACTGTGTTTCCTATGGTGTCCAAACTGTGAGCTTGCTCAGAACAAAAGACTGTGCTTCCGACACACAAGGACCATATGTAGTTCAACTCTGCTTAGGAACCTGACAAGAACAGTAGATCCTCTTCAGTTCAATACACTCTACTTGCTCGGAACAGACGCGAGTGCTATTTGTCCTGTGTATGGCAATGCCAGCGCAATAGTGACTCTTCTTACCATAAAACAACTCTTGCTCGTAGGACCACAAACTGCATGTAATTCAACTCCATTTAGGACTGGGAAACAAACGCTAGCTCGCCTTACAAGAAACACACTCTGCTTTTGAGAAAAGAGCACTCTTCTACTCTATTGTGTTTGCTATGGGGTCCAAACAGTGAGCTTGCTCAGAACAAAAGAACTGTGCTTCCTACACACATGGACCATATCTAGTTCAACTCTGCTTAGGAAACTGACAAGAACAGTAGCTCCTATTCAGTGCAATACAATGTACTTGCTGGGAACAGACACGAGTGCTATTTTCACTGTTTATGGCATTTGGAGCGCAATAGTGACTCTTCTTACCAGAAAACAACTCTTGCTCGTAGGACCAAAAACTGTCTGTGACTCAACTCCATTTAGGACTGGAAAACAAACGCGAGCTCGCCTTACAAGAAACACATTCTGCTTTAGAGAAAAGAGCACTCTTCTTCTCTACTGTGTTTCCTATAGGGCCAGAACAGTGAGCTTGCTCAGAACAAAAGAACTGTGCTTCCTACACACACGGGCCATATCTAGTTCAACTGTGCTTAGGAAACTGACAAGAACAGTAGATCCTCTTCAGTCCAATACACTGTACTTGCTGGGAACAGACACGAGTGCTATTTGCACTGTGTAAGACAATGAGCGCAATAGTGACTTTCCTTACCAAAAACAACTCTTGCTCATAGGACCACAAACTGCATGTGATTCAATGCCATTTAGGACTGGGAAACAAATGCTAGCTCGCCTTACATGAAACACACTCTGCTTTTGAGAAAAGAGCACTCTTCTACTCTACTGTGTTTCCTATGGGGTCCAAACAGTGAGCTTGCTCAGAACAAAGAACTGTGCTTCCTACACACATGGACCATATCTAGTTCAACTCTGCTTAGGAACCTGACAAGAACAGTAGATCCTCTTCAGTTCAATACACTCTACTTGCTCGGAACAGACGCCAGTGCTATTTGTCCTGTGTATGGCAATGCCAGCACAATAGTGACTCTTCTTACCATAAAACAACTCTTGCTCGTAGGACCACAAACTGCATGTGATTCCACTCCATTTAGGACTGGGAAACAAACACTAGCTCGCCTTACAAGAAACACACTCTGCTTTTGAGAAAAGAGCACTCTTCTACTCTACTGTGTTTGCTATGGGGTCCAAACAGTGAGCTTGCTCAGAACAAAAGAACTGTGCTTCCTACACACATGGACCATATCAAGTTCAACTCTGCTTAGGAAACTGACAAGAACAGTAGCTCCTATTCAGTCCAATACACTGTACATGCTGGGAACAGACGCGAGTGCTATTTGCACTGGGTATGGCATTTGGAGCACAATAGTGACTCCTCTTACCAGAAAAAAACTCTTGCTTGTAGGACCAAAAACTGCATGTGATTCAACTCCATTTAGGACTAGGAAACAAACGCTAGCTCGCCTTACAAGAAACACACTCTGCTTTAGAGAAAAGAGCACTCATCTACTCTACTGTGTTTCCTGTAGGGCCAGAACACTGAGCTTGCTCAGAAAAAAAGAACTGTGCTTCCTACACACACGGGCCATATCTAGTTGAAGTCTGCTTAGGAAACTGACAAGAACAGTAGCTCCTCTTCAGTCCGATACACTGTACTTGCTGGGAACAGACGCGAGTGCTATTTGCACTGTGAATGGCAATGGGAGCGCAATGTGACTTTCCTTACCAGAAAACAACTCTTGTTCGTAGGAAAAGAAACTGTATGTGATTCAACTCCATGTAGGACTAGGAAACAAACGCTAGCTCGCCTTACATGAAACACACTCTGCTTTTGAGAAAAGAGCACTCTTCTACTCTACTGTGTTTCCTATGGGGTCCGAACAGTGATCTTGCTCAGAACAAAAGAACTGTGCTTCCTACACACAAGGACCATATGTAGGTCAACTCTGCTTAGTAAACTGACAATAACAGTAGCTCCTATTCAGTCCAATACACTGTAGTTGCTGGGAAAATACGCGAGTGCTATTTGCCCTGTGTAGGGCAATGGGAGCACAATAGTGACTTTCCTTACCAGAAAACAACTCTTGTTCGTAGGAAAAGAAACTGTATGTGATTCAACTCCATGTAGGACTAAGAAACAAACGCTAGCTCGCCTTACAGGAAACACACTCTGCTTTTGAGAAAAGAGCACTCTTCTACTCTACTGTGTTTCCTATGGGGTCCGAACAGTGATCTTGCTCAGAACAAAAGAACTGTGCTTCCTACACACAAGGACCATATGTAGTTCAACTCTGCTTAGGAAACTGACAAGAACAGTAGATCCTCTTCAGTCCAATACACTGTACTTGCTGCGAACAGAAGCCAGTGCTATTTGTCCTATGTATGGCAATGGCAGCGCTATAATGACTATTCTTACCATAAAACAACTCTTGCTCGTAGGACCACAAACTGCATGTGATTCAACTCCATTTTGGACTGGGAAACAAATGCTAGCTCGCCTTACAAGAAACACACTCTGCTTTTCAGAAATGAGCACTCTTCTACTCTACTGTGTTTACTATGGGGTCCGAACAGTGAGCTTGCTCAGAACAAAAGAACTGTGCTTCCTACACACACGGCCATATCTAGTTCAATTCTGCTTAGGAACCTGACAAGAACAAAAGATTCTCTTCAGTCCAATACACTGTACTTGCTGGGAACAGACGCCAGTGCTATTTGTCCTGTGTATGGCAATGGCAGCGCACTAGTGACTATTATTACCATAAAACAACTCTTGCACGTAGGACCAGAAACTGCATGTGATTCCACTCCATTTAGGACTGGGACACAAACGCTAGCTCGCCTTACAAGAATCACACTCTGCTTTTGAGAAAAGAGCACTCTTCTACTCTACTGTGTTTCCTATGGTGTCCAAACTGTGAGCTTGCTCAGAACAAAAGACTGTGCTTCCGACACCCAAGGACCATATGTAGTTCAACTCTGCTTAGGAAACTGACAAGAACAGTAGCTCCTATTCAGTCCAATACACTGTACTTGCTGGGAACCGACGCGAGTGCTATTTGCCCTGTGTATGGCAATGGGAGCACAATAGTGACCTTACTTACCAGAAAACAACTCTTGTTCGTAGGAAAAGAAACTGCATGTGATTCAACTCCATTTAGGACTGGGAAACAAACGCTAGCTTGCCTTACAAGAAACACACTCTGCTTTTGAGAAAAGAGCACTCTTCTACTCTACTGTGTTTCCTATGGGGTCCGAACAGTGAGCTTGCTCAGAACAAAAGAACTGTGCTTCCTACACACACGGCCATATCTAGTTCAATTCTGCCTAGGAATCTGACAAGAACAGTAGATCCTCTTCAGTTCAATACGCTGTACTTGCTCGGAACAGACGCCAGTGCTATTTGTCCTGTGTATGGCAATGCCAGCACAATAGTGACTATTCTTACCATAAAACAACTCTTGCTCGTAGGACCAGAAACTGCATGTGATTCCACTCCATTTAGGACTGGGAAACAAACGCTAGCTCGCCTTACAAGAAACACACTCTGCTTTTGAGAAAAGAGCACTCTTCTACTCTACTGTGTTTCCAATGGGGTCCAAACAGTGAGCTTGCTCAGAACAAAAGAACTGTGCTTCCTACACACATGGACCATATCTAGTTCAACTCTGCTTAGGAAACTGACAAGAACAGTAGCTCCTATTCAGTCCAATACACTGTACTTGCTGGGAACAGACGCGAGTGCTATTTGCCCTGTGTATGGCAATGGGAGCACAATAGTGACTTTCCTTACCAGAAAACAACTCTTGTTCGTAGGAAAAGAAACTGCATGTGATTCAACTCCATTTAGGACTGGGAAACAAACGCTAGCTCGCCTTACAAGAAACACACTCTGCTTTTGAGAAAAGAGCACTCTTCTACTCTACTGTGTTTCCTATGGGGTCCGAACAGTGAGCTTGCTCAGAACAAAAGAACTGTGCTTCCTACACACACGGCCATATCTAGTTCAATTCTGCTTAGGAACCTGACAAGAACAGAAGATTCTCTTCAGTCCAATACACTGTACTTGCTGGGAACAGACGCCAGTGCTATTTGTCCTGTGTATGGCAATGGCAGCGCAATAGTGACTATTATTACCATAAAACAACTCTTGCATGTAGGACCAGAAACTGCATGTGATTCCACTCCATTTAGGACTGGGACACAAACGCTAGCTCGCCTTACAAGAATCACACTCTGCTTTTGAGAAAAGAGCACTCTTCTACTCTACTGTGTTTCCTATGGTGTCCAAACTGTGAGCTTGCTCAGAACAAAAGACTGTGCTTCCGACACACAAGGACCATATGTAGTTCAACTCTGCTTAGGAACCTGACAAGAACAGTAGATCCTCTTCAGTTCAATACACTCTACTTGCTCGGAACAGACGCGAGTGCTATTTGTCCTGTGTATGGCAATGCCAGCGCAATAGTGACTCTTCTTACCATAAAACAACTCTTGCTCGTAGGACCACAAACTGCATGTAATTCAACTCCATTTAGGACTGGGAAACAAACGCTAGCTCACCTTACAAGAAATACACTCTGCTTTTGAGAAAAGAGCACTCTTCTACTCTATTGTGTTTGCTATGGGGTCCAAACAGTGAGCTTGCTCAGAACAAAAGAACTGTGCTTCCTACACACATGGACCATATCTAGTTCAACTCTGCTTAGGAAACTGACAAGAACAGTAGCTCCTATTCAGTCCAATACAATGTACTTGCTGGGAACAGACACGAGTGCTATTTTCACTGTTTATGGCATTTGGAGCGCAATAGTGACTCTTCTTACCAGAAAACAACTCTTGCTCGTAGGACCAAAAACTGTCTGTGACTCAACTCCATTTAGGACTGGAAAACAAACGCGAGCTCGCCTTACAAGAAACACATTCTGCTTTAGAGAAAAGAGCACTCTTCTTCTCTACTGTGTTTCCTATAGGGCCAGAACAGTGAGCTTGCTCAGAACAAAAGAACTGTGCTTCCTACACACACGGGCCATATCTAGTTCAACTCTGCTTAGGAAACTGACAAGAACAGTAGATCCTCTTCAGTCCAATACACTGTACTTGCTGGGAACAGACACGAGTGCTATTTGCACTGTGTAAGACAATGAGCGCAATAGTGACTTTCCTTACCAAAAACAACTCTTGCTCATAGGACCACAAACTGCATGTGATTCAATGCCATTTAGGACTGGGAAACAAATGCTAGCTCGCCTTACATGAAACACACTCTGCTTTTGAGAAAAGAGCACTCTTCTACTCTACTGTGTTTCCTATGGGGTCCAAACAGTGAGCTTGCTCAGAACAAAGAACTGTGCTTCCTACACACATGGACCATATCTAGTTCAACTCTGTTTAAGAAACTGACAAGAACAGTAGCTCCTCTTCAGTCCAATACACTCTACTTGCTTGGAACATTCGCGAGTGTTATTTGGACTGTGTATGGCAATGAGAGCACAATAGTGACTTTCCTTACCAGAAAACAATTCTTGCTCGTAGGAGCAGAAACTGCATGGGATTCAACTCCGTTTCTGACTGGGAAACAAACACTAGCTAGCCTTACAAGAAACACACTCTGCTTTTGAGAAAAGAGCACTCTTCTACTCTACTGTGTTTCCTATGGGGTCCGAACAGTGAGCTTGCTGAGAACAAAAGAACTGTGCTTCCTACACACACGGGCCATATCTAGTTCAACTCTGCTTAGGAAACTGACAAGAACAGTAGCTCCTCTTCAGTCCGATACACTGTACTTGCTGAGAACAGATGCGAGTGCTATTTGCACTGTGTATGGAAATTGGAGCACAATAGTGACTCGTCTTATTAGAAAACAACTCTTGCTCATAGGACAAAAAACTGCATGTGACTCAACTCCATTTAGGACTGGGAAACAAACTCTAGCTCGCCTTAAAAGAAACACACTCTGCTTTTGAGAAAAGGGCACTCTTCTACTCTACTGTGTTTCCTATAGGGCCAGAACAGTGAGCTTGCTCAGAAGAAATGAATTGTGCTTCCTAGACACACGGGCCATATCTAGTTCAACTCTGCTTAGGAAACTGACAAGAACAGTAGCTCCTCTTCAGTCCAATACACTGTACTTGCTGGGAACAGACTGGAGTGCTATTTGCACTGTGTATGGCAATGGGAGCGCAATAGCGACTTTCCTTACCAGAAAACATCTCTTGCTCGGAGGACCAGTATCTGCATGTGATTCAACTCCATTTAGGCCTGGGAAACAAAAGCTAGCTCGCCTTACAAGAAACACACTCTGCTTTAGAGAAAAGAGCACTCTTCTACTCTACTGTGTTTCCTATGGGGTCCAAACAGTGAGCTTGCTCAGAACATAAGAACTGTGCTTCCAACACACACGGACCATAAGTAGTTCAACTTTGCTTAGGAAACTGACAAGAACAGTAGCTCCTCTTCAGTCCAATACACTGTACTTGCTGGGAACAGACACGAGTGCTATTTGCACTGTGTATGGCAATGAGCGCAATAGTGACTTTCCTTACCAAAAACAACTCTTGTTCGTAGGACCACAAACTGCATGTGATTCAACGCCATTTAGGACTGGGAAACAAATGCTAGCTCGCCTTACATGAAACACACTCTGCTTTAGAGAAAAGAGCACTCTTCTACTCTACTGTGTTTCCTATGGGGTCCAAACAGTGAGCTTGCTCAGAACAAAGAACTGTGCTTCCTACACACACGGACCATATGTAGTTCAACTTTGCTTAGGAAACTGACAAGAACAGTAGCTCCTCTTCAGTCCAATACACTGTACTTGCTGGGAACAGACACGAGTGCTATTTGCACTGTGTATGGCAATGAGCGCAATAGTGACTTTCCTTACCAGGAACAACTCTTGCCAGTAGGACCACAAACTGCATGTGATTCAACGCCATTTAGAACTGGGAAACAAATGCTAGCTCGCCTTACATGAAACACACTCTGCTTTTGAGAAAAGAGCACTCTTCTACTCTACTGTGTTTCCTATGGGGTCCAAACAGTGACCTTGCTTAGAACAAAGAACTGTGCTTCCTACACACATGGACCATATCTAGTTCAACTCTGCTTAAGAAACTGACAAGAACAGTAGCTCCTCTTCAGTCCAATACACTGTCCTTGCTTGGAACATTCGCGAGTGTTATTTGCACTGTGTATGGCAATGGGAGCGCAATAGTGACTTTCCTTACCTGAAAACAACTCTTGCTCGTAGGACCAGAAACTGCATGTGATTCAACTCCATTTAGGACTGGGAAACAAACGCTAGCTCGCCTTACAAGAAACACACTCTGCTTTTGAGAAAAGAGCACTCTTCTAATCTACTGTGTTTCCTATGGGGTCCGAACAGTGAGCTTGCTCAGAACAAAACAACTGGGCTTCCTACACACACGGCCATATCTAGTGCAATTCTGCTTAGGAACCTGACAAGAACAGTAGATCCTCTTCAGTCCAATACACTGTACTTGATGGGAACATACGCGAGTGCTATTTGCCCTTGTATGGCAAAGGGAGCGCAATAGTGACTTTCCTTACCAGAAAAGAACTCTTGTTCGTAGGAAAAGAAACTGTATGTGATTCAACTCCATGTAGGACTAGGAATCAAACGCTAGCTCGCCTTACATGAAACACACTCTGCTTTTGAGAAAAGAGCACTCTTCTACTCTACTGTGTTTCCTATGGCGTCCGAACAGTGATCTTGCTCAGAACAAAAGAACTGTGCTTCCTACACACAAGGACCATATGTAGTTCAACTCTGCTTAGGAAACTGACAAGAACAGTAGCTGCTATTCAGTCCAATACACTGTACTTGCTGGGAAAATACGCGAGTGCTGTTTGCCCTGTGTATGGCAATGGAAGCACAATAGTGACTTCCTTACCAGAAAACAACTCTTGTTCGTAGGAAAAGAAACTGCATGTGAATCAACTCCATTCAGGACTAGGAAACAAATGCTAGCTCGCCTTACAAGAAACACACTCTGCTTTTGAGAAAGGAGCACTCTTCTAATCTACTGTGTTTCCTATAGTGCCAGAACACTGAGCTTGCTCAGAACATAAGAACTGTGCATCCTACACACACGGGCCTTATCTAGTTCAACTCTGCTTAGGATAGTGACAAGAACAGTAGCTCTTCTTCAGTTCGTTACACTGTACTTGCTGGGAACAGACGCGAGTGCTATTTGCACTGTGTATGGCAATGAGCGCAATAGTGACTTTCCTTACCAAAAACAACTCTTGCTCATAGGACCACAAACTGCATGTGATTCAATGCCATTTAGGACTGGGAAACAAATGCTAGCTCGCCTTACATGAAACACACTCTGCTTTTGAGAAAAAATAGCACTCTTCTACTCTACTGTGTTTCCTATGGTGTCCAAACAGTGAGCTTGCTCAGAACAAAGAACTTGCTTCCTACACACATGGACCATATCTAGTTCAACTCTTCTTAAGAAACTGACAAGAACAGTAGCTCCTCTTCAGTCCAATACACTCTACTTGCTTGGAATATTCGCGAGTGTTATTTGCACTGTGTATGGCAATGAGAGCGCAATAGTGACTTTCCTTACCAGAAAACAACTCTTGCTCGTAGGACCACAAACTGCATGTGATTCAACGCCATTTAGGACTGGTAAACAAATGCTAGCTTGCCTTACAAGAAACACTCTCTGCTTTTTAGAAAAGAGCTCTCTTCTACTCTACGGTGTTTCCTATGGGGTCCAAACAGTGAGCTTGCTCAGAACAAAAGAACTCGGCTTCCTGCACACATGGACCATATCAAGTTCAACTCTGCTTAGGAAACTGACAAGAACAGTAGCTCCTATTCAGTCCAATACACTGTACATGCTGGGAACAGACGCGAGTGCTATTTGCACTGGGTATGGCATTTGGAGCACAATAGTGACTCCTCTTACCAGAAAAAAACTCTTGATTGTAGGACCAAAAACTGCATGTGATTCAACTCCATTTAGGACTAGGAAACAAACGCTAGCTCGCCTTACAAGAAACACACTCTGCTTTAGAGAAAAGAGCACTCATCTACTCTACTGTGTTTCCTATAGGGCCAGAACAGTAGCTTGCTCAGAACATAAGAACTGTGCTTCCTACACACACGGGCCTTATCTAGTTCAACTCTGCTTAGGAAACTGACAAGAACAGTAGCTCCTCTTCAGTCCGATACACTGTACTTTCTGGGAACAGACGCGAGTGCTATTTGCACTGTGAATGGCAATGGGAGCGCAATGTGACTTTCCTTACCAGAAAACAACTCTTGTTCGTAGGAAAAGAAACTGTATGTGATTCAACTCCATGTAGGACTAGGAAACAAACGCTAGCTCGCCTTACATGAAACACACTCTGCTTTTGAGAAAAGAGCACTCTTCTACTCTACTGTGTTTCCTATGGGGTCCGAACAGTGATCTTGCTCAGAACAAAAGAACTGTGCTTCCTACACACAAGGACCATATGTAGTTCAACTCTGCTTAGGAAACTGACAAGAACAGTAGCTCCTATTCAGTCCAATACACTGTACTTGCTGGGAAAATACGCGAGTGCTGTTTGCCCTGTGTAGGGCAATGGGAGCGCAATAGTGACTTTCCTTACCAGAAAACAACTCTTGTTCGTAGGAAAAGAAACTGTATGTGATTCAACTCCATGTAGGACTAGGAAACAAACGCTAGCTCGCCTTACATGAAACACACTCTGCTTTTGAGAAAAGAGCACTCTTCTACTCTACTGTGTTTCCTATGGGGTCCGAACAGTGATCTTGCTCAGAACAAAAGAACTGTGCTTCCTACACACAAGGACCATATGTAGTTCAACTCTGCTTAGGAAACTGACAAGAACAGTAGATCCTCTTCAGTCCAATACACTGTACTTGCTGGGAACAGACACGAGTGCTATTTGCACTGTGTATGGCAATGAGCGCAATAGTGACTTTCCTTACCAGGAACAACTCTTGCTCGTAGGACCACAAACTGCATGTGATTCAACGCCATTTAGGACTGGGAAACAAATGCTAGCTCGCCTTACATGAAACACACTCTGCTTTTGAGAAAAGAGCACTCTTCTACTCTACTGTGTTTCCTATGGGGTCCAAACAGTGAGCTTGCTTAGAACAAAGAACTGTGCTTCCTACACACATGGACCATATCTAGTTCAACTCTGCTTAAGAAACTGACAAGAACAGTAGCTCCTCTTCAGTCCAATACACTGTCCTTGCTTGGAACATTCGCGAGTGTTATTTGCACTGTGTATGGCAATGGGAGCGCAATAGTGACTTTCCTTACCTGAAAACAACTCTTGCTCGTAGGACCAGAAACTGCATGTGATTCAACTCCATTTAGGACTGGGAAACAAACGCTAGCTCGCCTTACAAGAAACACACTCTGCTTTTGAGAAAAGAGCACTCTTCTACTCTACTGTGTTTCCTATGGGGTCCGAACAGTGAGCTTGCTCAGAACAAAACAACTGGGCTTCCTACACACACGGCCATATCTAGTGCAATTCTGCTTAGGAACCTGACAAGAACAGTAGATCCTCTTCAGTCCAATACACTGTACTTGCTGGGAACATACGCGAGTGCTATTTGCCCTGTGTATGGCAAAGGGAGCGCAATAGTGACTTTCCTTACCAGAAAACAACTCTTGTTCGTAGGAAAAGAAACTGTATGTGATTCAACTCCATGTTGGACTAGGAAACAAACGCTAGCTCGCCTTACATGAAACACACTCTGCTTTTGAGAAAAGAGCACTCTTCTACTCTACTGTGTTTCCTATGGCGTCCGAACAGTGATCTTGCTCAGAACAAAAGAACTGTGCTTCCTACACACAAGGACCATATGTAGTTCAACTCTGCTTAGGAAACTGACAAGAACAGTAGCTCCTATTCAGTCCAAAACACTGTACTTGCTGGGAAAATACGCGAGTGCTGTTTGCCCTGTGTATGGCAATGGAAGCACAATAGTGACTTCCTTACCAGAAAACAACTCTTGTTCGTAGGAAAAGAAACTGCATGTGATTCAACTCCATTCAGGACTAGGAAACAAATGCTAGCTCGCCTTACAAGAAACACACTCTGCTTTTGAGAAAGGAGCACTCTTCTAATCTACTGTGTTTCCTATAGTGCCAGAACAGTGAGCTTGCTCAGAACAAAAGAACTGTGCTTCCTACACACACGGCCATACCTAGTTCAATTCTGCTTTGGAACCTGACAAGAACAGTAGATCCTCTTCAGTCCAATTCACTGTACTTGCTGGGAACACACGCGAGGGTTATTTGCACTGTATGGCAATGCCAGCGCAATAGTGACTATTCTTACCATAAAACAACTCTTTCTCGTAGGACCAGAAACTGCATGTGATTCCACTCCATTTAGGACTGGGAAACAAATGCTAGCTCGCCTTACAAGAAACACACTCTGCTTTTGAGAAAAGTGCACTCTTCTACTCTACTGTGTTTGCTATGGGGTCCAAACAGTGAGCTTGCTCAGAACAAAAGAACTGTGCTTCCTACACACATGGACCATATCTAGTTCAACTCTGCTTAGGAAACTGACAAGAACAGTAGCTCCTATTCAGTCCAATACAATGTACTTGCTGGGAACAGACGCGAGTGCTATTTTCACTGTTTATGGCATTTGGAGCGCAATAGTGACTCTTCTTACCAGAAAACAACTCTTGCTCGTAGGACCAAAAATCTGTCTGTGACTCAACTCCATTTAGGACTGGAAAACAAACGCGAGCTCGCCTTACAAGAAACACACTCTGCTTTAGAGAAAAGAGCACTCTTCTACTCTACTGTGTTTCCTATAGGGCCAGAACAGTGAGCTTGCTCAGAACATAATAACTGTACTTCCTACAAACACGGGCTATATCTAGTTCAACTCTGCTTAGGAAACTGACAAGAACAGTAGCTCCTCTTCAGTCCAATACACTGTACTTGCTGGGAACAGACACGAGTGCTATTTGCACTGTGTATGGCAATGAGCGCAATAGTGACTTTCCTTACCAAAAACAACTCTTGCTCATAGGACCACAAACTGCATGTGATTCAACGCCATTTAGGACTGGTAAACAAATGCTAGCTTGCCTTACAAGAAACACTCTCTGCTTTTTAGAAAAGAGCTCTCTTCTACTCTACGGTGTTTCCTATGGGGTCCAAACAGTGAGCTTGCTCAGAACAAAAGAACTCGGCTTCCTGCACACATGGACCATATCAAGTTCAACTCTGCTTAGGAAACTGACAAGAACAGTAGCTCCTATTCAGTCCAATACACTGTACATGCTGGGAACAGACGCGAGTGCTATTTGCACTGGGTATGGCATTTGGAGCACAATAGTGACTCCTCTTACCAGAAAAAAACTCTTGATTGTAGGACCAAAAACTGCATGTGATTCAACTCCATTTAGGACTAGGAAACAAACGCTAGCTCGCCTTACAAGAAACACACTCTGCTTTAGAGAAAAGAGCACTCATCTACTCTACTGTGTTTCCTATAGGGCCAGAACAGTAGCTTGCTCAGAACATAAGAACTGTGCTTCCTACACACACGGGCCATTTCTAGTTGAAGTCTGCTTAGGAAACTGACAAGAACAGTAGCTCCTCTTCAGTCCGATACACTGTACTTTCTGGGAACAGACGCGAGTGCTATTTGCACTGTGAATGGCAATGGGAGCGCAATGTGACTTTCCTTACCAGAAAACAACTCTTGTTCGTAGGAAAAGAAACTGTATGTGATTCAACTCCATGTAGGACTAGGAAACAAACGCTAGCTCGCCTTACATGAAACACACTCTGCTTTTGAGAAAAGAGCACTCTTCTACTCTACTGTGTTTCCTATGGGGTCCGAACAGTGATCTTGCTCAGAACAAAAGAACTGTGCTTCCTACACACAAGGACCATATGTAGTTCAACTCTGCTTAGGAAACTGACAAGAACAGTAGCTCCTATTCAGTCCAATACACTGTACTTGCTGGGAAAATACGCGAGTGCTATTTGCCCTGTGTAGGGCAATGGGAGCGCAATAGTGACTTTCCTTACCAGAAAACAACTCTTGTTCGTAGGAAAAGAAACTGTATGTGATTCAACTCCATGTAGGACTAGGAAACAAACGCTAGCTCGCCTTACATGAAACACACTCTGCTTTTGAGAAAAGAGCACTCTTCTACTCTACTGTGTTTCCTATGGGGTCTGAACAGTGATCTTGCTCAGAACAAAAGAACTGTGCTTCCTACACACAAGGACCATATGTAGTTCAACTCTGCTTAGGAAACTGACAAGAACAGTAGATCCTCTTCAGTCCAATACACTGTACTTGCTGCGAACAGAAGCCAGTGCTATTTGTCCTATGTATGGCAATGGCAGCGCTATAATGACTATTCTTACCATAAAACAACTCTTGCTCGTAGGACCACAAACTGCATGTGATTCAACTCCATTTAGGACAGGGAAACAAATGCTAGCTCGCCTTACAAGAAACACACTCTGCTTTTCAGAAATGAGCACTCTTCTACTCTACTGTGTTTCCTATGGGGTCCGAACATTGAGCTTGCTCAGAACAAAAGAACTGTGCTTCCTACACACACGGCCATATCTATTTCAATTCTGCTTAGGAAACTGACAAGAACAGTAGATCCTCTTCAGTCCAATACACTGTACTTGCTGGGAACAGACGCCAGTGCTATTTGTCCTGTGTATGGCAATGCCAGCGCAATAGTGACTATTCTTACCATAAAACAACTCTTGCTCGTAGGACCAGAAACTGCATGTGATTCCACTCCATTTAGGACTGGGAAACAAACGCTAGCTCGCCTTACAAGAAACACACTCTGCTTTTGAGAAAAGAGCACTCTTCTACTCTACTGTGTTTGCTATGGGGTCCAAACAGTGAGCTTGCTCAGAACAAAAGAACTGTGCTTCCTACACACAAGGACCATATCTAGTTCAACTCTGCTTAGGAAACTGACAAGAACAGTAGCTCCTATTCAGTCCAATACACTGTACTTGCTGGGAACAGACGCGAGTGCTATTTGCCCTGTGTATGGCAATGGGAGCACAATAGTGACTTTCCTTACCAGAAAACAACTCTTGTTCGTAGGAAAAGAAACTGCATGTGATTCAACTCCGTTTAGGACTGGGAAACAAACGCTAGCTCGCCTTACAAGAAACACACTCTGCTTTTCAGAAATGAGCACTCTTCTACTCTACTGTGTTTCCTTTGGGGTCCGAACATTGAGCTTGCTCAGAACACAAGAACTGTGCTTCCCACACACACGGCCATATCTATTTCAATTCTGCTTAGGAACCTGACAAGAACAGAAGATTCTCTTCAGTCCAATACACTGTACTTGCTGGGAACAGACGCCAGTGCTATTTGTCCTGTGTATGGCAATGGCAGCGCAATAGTGACTATTATTACCATAAAACAACTCTTGCACGTAGGACCAGAAACTGCATGGGATTCCACTCCATTTAGGACTGGGACACAAACGCTAGCTCGCCTTACAAGAATCACACTCTGCTTTAGAGAAAAGAGCACTCTTCTACTCTACTGTGTTTCCTATGGTGTCCAAACTGTGAGCTTGCTCAGAACAAAAGACTGTGCTTCCGACACACAAGGACCATATGTAGTTCAACTCTGCTTAGGAAACTGACAAGAACAGTAGCTCCTATTCAGTCCAATACACTGTACTTGCTGGGAACAGACGCGAGTGCTATTTGCCCTGTGTATGGCAATGGTAGCACAATAGTTACCTTACTTACCAGAAAACAACTCTTGTTCGTAGGAAAAGAAACTGCATGTGATTCAACTCCATTTAGGACTGGGAAACAAACGCTAGCTCGCCTTACAAGAAACACACTCTGCTTTTGAGAAAAGAGCACTCTTCTACTCTACTGTGTTTCCTATGGGGTCCGAACAGTGAGCTTTCTCAGAACAAAAGAACTGTGCTTCCTACACACACGGCCATATCTAGTTCAATTCTGCCTAGGAACCTGACAAGAACAGTAGATCCTCTTCAGTTCAATACACTGTACTTGCTCGGAACAGACGCCAGTGCTATTTGTCCTGTGTATGGCAATGCCAGCGCAGTAGTGACTCTTCTTACCATAAAACAACTCTTGCTCGTAGGACCAGAAACTGCATGTGATTCCACTCCATTTAGGACTGGGAAACAAACGCTAGCTCGCCTTACAAGAAACACACTCTGCTTTTGAGAAAAGAGCACTCTTCTACTCTACTGTGTTTCCAATGGGGTCCAAACAGTGAGCTTGCTCAGAACAAAAGAACTGTGCTTCCTACACACATGGACCATATCTAGTTCAACTCTGTTTAAGAAACTGACAAGAACAGTAGCTCCTATTCAGTCCAATACACTGTACTTGCTGGGAACAGACGCGAGTGCTATTTGCCCTGTGGATGGCAATGGGAGCACAATAGTGACTTTCCTTACCAGAAAACAACTCTTGTTCGTAGGAAAAGAAACTGCATGTGATTCAACTCCATTTAGGACTGGGAAACAAACGCTAGCTCGCCTTACAAGAAACACACTCTGCTTTTGAGAAAAGAGCACTCTTCTACTCTACTGTGTTTACTATGGGGTCCGAACAGTGAGCTTGCTCAGAACAAAAGAACTGTGCTTCCTACACACACGGCCATATCTAGTTCAATTCTGCTTAGGAACCTGACAAGAACAAAAGATTCTCTTCAGTCCAATACACTGTACTTGCTGGGAACAGACGCCAGTGCTATTTGTCCTGTGTATGGCAATGGCAGCGCAATAGTAACTATTATTACCATAAAACAACTCTTGCACGTAGGACCAGAAACTGCATGTGATTCCACTCCATTTAGGACTGGGACACAAAAGCTAGCTCGCCTTACAAGAATCACACTCTGCTTTTGAGAAAAGAGCACTCTTCTACTCTACTGTGTTTCCTATGGTGTCCAAACTGTGAGCTTGCTCAGAACAAAAGACTGTGCTTCCGACACACAAGGACCATATGTAGTTCAACTCTGCTTAGGAACCTGACAAGAACAGTAGATCCTCTTCAGTTCAATACACTCTACTTGCTCGGAACAGACGCCAGTGCTATTTGTCCTGTGTATGGCAATGCCAGCGCAATAGTGACTCTTCTTACCATAAAACAACTCTTGCTCGTAGGACCACAAACTGCATGTGATTCCACTCCATTTAGGACTGGGAAACAAACGCTAGCTCGCCTTACAAGAAACACACTCTGCTTTTGAGAAAAGAGCACTCTTCTACTCTACTGTGTTTGCTATGGGGTCCAAACAGTGAGCTTGCTCAGAACAAAAGAACTGTGCTTCCTACACACATGGACCATATCAAGTTCAACTCTGCTTAGGAAACTGACAAGAACAGTAGCTCCTATTCAGTCCAATACACTGTACATGCTGGGAACAGACGCGAGTGCTATTTGCACTGGGTATGGCATTTGGAGCACAATAGTGACTCCTCTTACCAGAAAAAAACTCTTGCTTGTAGGACCAAAAACTGCATGTGATTCAACTCCATTTAGGACTAGGAAACAAACGCTAGCTCGCCTTACAAGAAACACACTCTGCTTTAGAGAAAAGAGCACTCATCTACTCTACTGTGTTTCCTGTAGGGCCAGAACACTGAGCTTGCTCAGAAAAAAAGAACTGTGCTTCCTACACACACGGGCCATATCTAGTTGAAGTCTGCTTAGGAAACTGACAAGAACAGTAGCTCCTCTTCAGTCCGATACACTGTACTTGCTGGGAACAGACGCGAGTGCTATTTGCACTGTGAATGGCAATGGGAGCGCAATGTGACTTTCCTTACCAGAAAACAACTCTTGTTCGTAGGAAAAGAAACTGTATGTGATTCAACTCCATGTAGGACTAGGAAACAAACGCTAGCTCGCCTTACATGAAACACACTCTGCTTTTGAGAAAAGAGCACTCTTCTACTCTACTGTGTTTCCTATGGGGTCCGAACAGTGATCTTGCTCAGAACAAAAGAACTGTGCTTCCTACACACAAGGACCATATGTAGTTCAACTCTGCTTAGGAAACTGACAAGAACAGTAGCTCCTATTCAGTCCAATACACTGTACTTGCTGGGAAAATACGCGAGTGCTATTTGCCCTGTGTAGGGCAATGGGAGCGCAATAGTGACTTTCCTTACCAGAAAACAGCTCTTGTTCGTAGGAAAAGAAACTGTATGTGATTCAACTCCATGTAGGACTAGGAAACAAACGCTAGCTCGCCTTACAGGAAACACACTCTGCTTTTGAGAAAAGAGCACTCTTCTACTCTACTGTGTTTCCTATGGGGTCCGAACAGTGATCTTGCTCAGAACAAAAGAACTGTGCTTCCTACACACAAGGACCATATGTAGTTCAACTCTGCTTAGGAAACTGACAAGAACAGTAGATCCTCTTCAGTCCAATACACTGTACTTGCTGCGAACAGAAGCCAGTGCTATTTGTCCTATGTATGGCAATGGCAGCGCTATAATGACTATTCTTACCATAAAACAACTCTTGCTCGTAGGACCAGAAACTGCATGTGATTCAACTCCATTTTGGACTGGGAAACAAATGCTAGCTCGCCTTACAAGAAACACACTCTGCTTTTCAGAAATGAGCACTCTTCTACTCTACTGTGTTTCCTATGTGGTCCGAACATTGAGCTTGCTCAGAACAAAAGAACTGTGCTTCCTACACACACGGCCATATCTATTTCAATTCTGCTTAGGAAACTGACAAGAACAGTAGATCCTCTTCAGTTCAATACACTGTACTTGCTGGGAACAGACGCCAGTGCTATTTGTCCTGTGTATGGCAATGCCAGCGCAATAGTGACTATTCTTACCATAAAACAACTCTTGCTCGTAGGACCAGAAACTGCATGTGATTCCACTCCATTTAGGACTGGGAAACAAACGCTAGCTCGCCTTACAAGAAACACACTCTGCTTTTGAGAAAAGAGCACTCTTCTACTCTACTGTGTTTGCTATGGGGTCCAAACAGTGAGCTTGCTCAGAACAAAAGAACTGTGCTTCCTACACACACGGCCATATCTAGTTCAATTCTGCTTAGGAACCTGACAAGAACAAAAGATTCTCTTCAGTCCAATACACTGTACTTGCTGGGAACAGACGCCAGTGCTATTTGTCCTGTGTATGGCAATGGCAGCGCACTAGTGACTATTATTACCATAAAACAACTCTTGCACGTAGGACCAGAAACTGCATGTGATTCCACTCCATTTAGGACTGGGACACAAACGCTAGCTCGCCTTACAAGAATCACACACTGCTTTTGAGAAAAGAGCACTCTTCTACTCTACTGTGTTTCCTATGGTGTCCAAACTGTGAGCTTGCTCAGAACAAAAGACTGTGCTTCCGACACCCAAGGACCATATGTAGTTCAACTCTGCTTAGGAAACTGACAAGAACAGTAGCTCCTATTCAGTCCAATACACTGTACTTGCTGCGAACAGACGCGAGTGCTATTTGCCCTGTGTATGGCAATGGGAGCACAATAGTGACCTTACTTACCAGAAAACAACTCTTGTTCGTAGGAAAAGAAACTGCATGTGATTCAACTCCATTTAGGACTGGGAAACAAACGCTAGCTCGCCTTACAAGAAACACACTCTGCTTTTGAGAAAAGAGCACTCTTCTACTCTACTGTGTTTCCTATGGGGTCCGAACAGTGAGCTTGCTCAGAACAAAAGAACTGTGCTTCCTACACACACGGCCATATCTAGTTCAATTCTGCCTAGGAACCTGACAAGAACAGTAGATCCTCTTCAGTTCAATACGCTGTACTTGCTCGGAACAGACGCCAGTGCTATTTGTCCTGTGTATGGCAATGCCAGCGCAATAGTGACTATTCTTACCATAAAACAACTCTTGCTCGTAGGACCAGAAACTGCATGTGATTCCACTCCATTTAGGACTGGGAAACAAACGCTAGCTCGCCTTACAAGAAACACACTCTGCTTTTGAGAAAAGAGCACTCTTCTACTCTACTGTGTTTCCAGTGGGGTCCAAACAGTGAGCTTGCTCAGAACAAAAGAACTGTGCTTCCTACACACATGGACCATATCTAGTTCAACTCTGCTTAGGAAACTGACAAGAACAGTAGCTCCTATTCAGTCCAATACACTGTACTTGCTGGGAACAGACGCGAGTGCTATTTGCCCTGTGTATGGCAATGGGAGCACAATAGTGACTTTCCTTACCAGAAAACAACTCTTGTTCGTAGGAAAAGAAACTGCATGTGATTCAACTCCATTTAGGACTGGGAAACAAACGCTAGATCGCCTTACAAGAAACACACTCTGCTTTTGAGAAAAGAGCACTCTTCTACTCTACTGTGTTTCCTATGGGGTCCGAACAGTGAGCTTGCTCAGAACAAAAGAACTGTGCTTCCTACACACACGGCCATATCTAGTTCAATTCTGCTTAGGAACCTGACAAGAACAGAAGATTCTCTTCAGTCCAATACACTGTACTTGCTGGGAACAGACGCCAGTGCTATTTGTCCTGTGTATGGCAATGGCAGCGCAATAGTGACTATTATTACCATAAAACAACTCTTGCACGTAGGACCAGAAACTGCATGGGATTCCACTCCATTTAGGACTGGGACACAAACGCTAGCTCGCCTTACAAGAATCACACTCTGCTTTTGAGAAAAGAGCACTCTTCTACTCTACTGTGTTTCCTATGGTGTCCAAACTGTGAGCTTGCTCAGAACAAAAGACTGTGCTTCCGACACACAAGGACCATATGTAGTTCAACTCTGCTTAGGAACCTGACATAAACAGTAGATCCTCTTCAGTTCAATACACTCTACTTGCTCGGAACAGACGCGAGTGCTATTTGTCCTGTGTATGGCAATGCCAGCGCAATAGTGACTCTTCTTACCATAAAACAACTCTTGCTCGTAGGACCACAAACTGCATGTGATTCAACTCCATTTAGGACTGGGAAACAAACGCTAGCTTGCCTTACAAGAAACACACTCTGCTTTTGAGAAAAGAGCACTCTTCTACTCTATTGTGTTTGCTATGGGGTCCAAACAGTGAGCTTGCTCAGAACAAAAGAACTGTGCTTCCTACACACATGGACCATATCTAGTTCAACTCTGCTTAGGAAACTGACAAGAACAGTAGCTCCTATTCAGTCCAATACAATGTACTTGCTGGGAACAGACACGAGTGCTATTTTCACTGTTTATGGCATTTGGAGCGCAATAGTGACTCTTCTTACCAGAAAACAACTCTCGCTCGTAGGACCAAAAACTGTCTGTGACTCAACTCCATTTAGGACTGGAAAACAAACGCGAGCTCGCCTTACAAGAAACACACTCTGCTTTAGAGAAAAGAGCACTCTTCTACTCTACTGTGTTTCCTATAGGGCCAGAACAGTGAGCTTGCTCAGAACATAATAACTGTGCTTCCTACAAACACGGGCCATATCTAGTTCAACTCTGCTTAGGAAACTGACAAGAACAGTAGATCCTCTTCAGTCCAATACACTGTACTTGCTGGGAACAGACACGAGTGCTATTTGCACTGTGTAAGACAATGAGCGCAATAGTGACTTTCCTTACCAAAAACAACTCTTGCTCGTAGGACCACAAACTGCATGTGATTCAATGCCATTTAGGACTGGGAAACAAATGCTAGCTCGCCTTACATGAAACACACTCTGCTTTTGAGAAAAGAGCACTCTTCTACTCTACTGTGTTTCCTATGGGGTCCAAACAGTGAGCTTGCTCAGAACAAAGAACTGTGCTTCCTACACACATGGACCATATCTAGTTCAACTCTGCTTAAGAAACTGACAAGAACAGTAGCTCCTCTTCAGTCCAATACACTCTACTTGCTTGGAACATTCGCGAGTGTTATTTGGACTGTGTATGGCAATGAGAGCACAATAGTGACTTTCCTTACCAGAAAACAACTCTTGCTCGTAGGACCACAAACTGCATGTGATTCAACGCCATTTAGGACTGGTAAACAAATGCTAGCTTGCCTTACAAGAAACACTCTCTGCTTTTTAGAAAAGAGCTCTCTTCTACTCTACGGTGTTTCGTATGGGGTCCAAACAGTGAGCTTGCTCAGAACAAAAGTACTCTGCTTCCTGAACATATGGACCATATCAAGTTCAACTCTGCTTAGGAATCTGACAAGAACAGTAGCTCCTATTCAGTCCAATACACTGTACATGCTGGGAACAGACGCGAGTGCTATATGCAGTGTGTATGACAATGGGAGCGCAATAGTGACTCTTCTTACCAGAAAACAATTCTTGCTCGTAGGAGCAGAAACTGCATGGGATTCAACTCCGTTTCTGACTGGGAAACAAACACTAGCTAGCCTTACAAGAAACACACTCTGCTTTTGAGAAAAGAGCACTCTTCTACTCTACTGTGTTTCCTATGGGGTCCGAACAGTGAGCTTGCTGAGAACAAAAGAACTGTGCTTCCTACACACACGGGCCATATCTAGTTCAACTCTGCTTAGGAAACTGACAAGAACAGTAGCTCCTCTTCAGTCCGATACACTGTACTTGCTGAGAACAGATGCGAGTGCTATTTGCACTGTGTATGGAAATTGGAGCACAATAGTGACTCGTCTTATTAGAAAACAACTCTTGCTCATAGGACAAAAAACTGCATGTGACTCAACTCCATTTAGGACTGGGAAACAAACTCTAGCTCGCCTTAAAAGAAACACACTCTGCTTTTGAGAAAAGGGCACTCTTCTACTCTACTGTGTTTCCTATAGGGCCAGAACAGTGAACTTGCTCAGAAGAAATGAATTGTGCTTCCTAGACACACGGGCCATATCTAGTTCAACTCTGCTTAGGAAACTGACAAGAACAGTAGCTCCTCTTCAGTCCAATACACTGTACTTGCTGGGAACAGACTGGAGTGCTATTTGCACTGTGTATGGCAATGGGAGCTCAATTGTGACTTTCCTTACCAGAAAACATCTCTTGCTCGTAGGACCAGTATCTGCATGTGATTCAACTCCATTTAGGCCTGGGAAACAAAAGCTAGCTCGCCTTACAAGAAACACACTCTGCTTTAGAGAAAAGAGCACTCTTCTACTCTACTGTGTTTCCTATGGGGTCCAAACAGTGAGCTTGCTCAGAACAAAGAACTGTGCTTCCTACACACACGGACCATAAGTAGTTCAACTTTGCTTAGGAAACTGACAAGAACAGTAGCTCCTCTTCAGTCCAATACACTGTATTTGCTGGGAACAGACACGAGTGCTATTTGCACTGTGTATGGCAATGAGCGCAATAGTGACTTTCCTTACCAAAAACAACTCTTGTTCGTAGGACCACAAACTGCATGTAATTCAACGCCATTTAGGACTGGGAAACAAATGCTAGCTCGCCTTACATGAAACACACTCTGCTTTTGAGAAAAGAGCACTCTTCTACTCTACTGTGTTTCCTATGGGGTCCAAACAGTGAGCTTGCTCAGAACAAAGAACTGTGCTTCCTACACACACGGACCATATGTAGTTCAACTTTGCTTAGGAAACTGACAAGAACAGTAGCTCCTCTTCAGTCCAATACACTGTACTTGCTGGGAACAGACACGAGTGCTATTTGCACTGTGTATGGCAATGAGCGCAATAGTGACTTTCCTTACCAGGAACAACTCTTGCTCGTAGGACCAGAAACTGCATGTGATTCAACTCCGTTTAGGACTGGGAAACAAATGCTAGCTCGCCTTACATGAAACACACTCTGCTTTTGAGAAAAGAGCACTCTTCTACTCTACTGTGTTTCCTATGGGGTCCAAACAGTGACCTTGCTTAGAACAAAGAACTGTGCTTCCTACACACATGGACCATATCTAGTTCAACTCTGCTTAAGAAACTGACAAGAACAGTAGCTCCTCTTCAGTCCAATACACTGTCCTTGCTTGGAACATTCGCGAGTGTTATTTGCACTGTGTATGGCAATGAGAGCGCAATAGTGACTTTCCTTACCTGAAAACAACTCTTGCTCGTAGGACCAGAAACCGCATGTGATTCAACTCCATTTAGGACTGGGAAACAAACGCTAGCTCGCCTTACAAGAAACACACTCTGCTTTTGAGAAAAGAGCACTCTTCTACTCTACTGTGTTTCCTATGGGGTCCGAACAGTGAGCTTGCTCAGAACAAAACAACTGGGCTTCCTACACACACGGCCATATCTAGTGCAATTCTGCTTAGGAACCTGACAGGAACAGTAGCTCCTCTTCAGTCCAATACACTGTACTTGCTGGGAACAGACGCCAGTGCTATTTGTCCTGTGTATGGCAATGGCAGCGCAATCGTGACTATTCTTACCATAAAACAACTCTTGAACGTAGGACCAGAAACTGCATGGGATTCAACTCCATTTAGCACTATGACACAAACGCTAGCTCGCCTTACAAGAAACACACTCTGCTTTTGAGAAAAGAGGTCTTCTACTCTACTGTGTTTCCTATGAGGTCCAAACAGTGAGCTTGCTCAGAACAAAAGACCGTGCTTCCTACACACAAGGACCATATGTAGTTCAAATCTGCTTAGGAAACTGACAAGAACAGTAGCTCCTATTCAGTCCAATTCACTGTACTTGCTGGGAAAATACACGAGTGCTATTTGCCCTGTGTATGGCAATGGAAGCACAATAGTGACTTTCCTTACCAGAAAACAACTCTTGTTCGTAGGAATAGAAACTGCATGTGATTCAACTCCATTCAGGACTAGGAAACAAACGCTAGCTCGCCTTACAAGAAACACACTCTGCTTTTGAGAAAAGAGCACTCTTCTAATCTACTGTGTTTCCTGTGGGGTCCGAACATTGAGCTTGCTCAGAACAAAAGAACTGTGCTTCCTACACACACGGCCATACCTAGTTCAATTCTGCTTAGGAACCTGACAAGAACAGTAGATCCTCTTCAGTCCAATACACTGTACTCTCTGCGAACAGAAGCCAGTGCTATTTGTCCTATGTATGGCAATGGCAGCGCTATAATGACTATTCTTACCATAAAACAACGCTTGCTCGTAGGACCACAAACTGCATGTGATTCAACTCCATTTAGGACTGGGAAACAAATGCTAGCTCGCGTTACAAGAAACACACTCTGCTTTTCAGAAATGAGCACTCTTCTACTCTACTGTGTTTCCTATGGGGTCCGAACAGTGAGCTTGCTCAGAACAAAAGAACTGTGCTTCCTACGCACACGGCCATATCTATTTCAATTCTGCTTAGGAAACTGACAAGAACAGTAGATCCTCTTCAGTCCAATACACTGTACTTGCTGGGAACAGACGCCAGTGCTATTTGTCCTGTGTATGGCAATGCCAGGGCAATAGTGACTATTCTTACCATAAAACAACTCTTGCTCATAGGACCAGAAACTGCATGTGATTCCACTCCTTTTAGGACTGGGAAACAAACGCTAGCTCGCCTTACAAGAAACACACTCTGCTTTTGAGAAAAGAGCACTCTTCTACTCTACTGTGTTTGCTATGGGGTCCAAACAGTGAGCTTGCTCAGAACAAAAGAACTGTCCTTCCTACACACATGGACCATATCTAGTTCAACTCTGCTTAGGAAACTGACAAGAACAGTAGCTCCTATTCAGTCCAATACAATGTACTTGCTGGAAACAGACGCGAGTGCTATTTTCACTGTTTATGGCATTTGGAGCGCAATAGTGACTCTTCTTACCAGAAAACGACTCTTGCTCGTAGGACCAAAAACTGTCTGTGACTCAACTCCATTTAGGACTGGAAAACAAACGCGAGCTCGCCTTACAAGAAACACACTCTGTTTTAGAGAAAAGAGCATTCTTCTACTCTACTGTGTTTCCTATAGGGCCAGAACAGTGAGCTTGCTCAGAACATAATAACTGTGCTTCCTACAAACACGGGCCATAGCTAGTTCAACTCTGCTTAGGAAACTGACAAGAACAGTAGCTCCCCTTCAGTCCGATACACTGTACTTGCTGGGAACAGACGTGAGTGCTATTTGCACTGTGTATGGCAATGGGAGCGCAATAATGACTTTCCTTACCAGAAAACAACTCTTGCTCGTAGGACCAGAAACTGCATGTGATTCAACTCCATTTGGACTGGGAAACAAACGCTAGCTCGCCTTACAAGAAACACACTCTGCTTTTGAGAAAAGAGCACTCTTCTACTCTACTTTTTTTCCTATGGAGTCCGAACAGTGAGCTTGCTAAGAACAAAAGAACTGTGCTTCCTACACAAGGGCCATATCTAGTTCAATTCTGCTTAGGAACCTGACAAGAACAGTAGATCCTCTTCAGTCCAATACACTGTACTTGCTGGGAACAGACGCCAGTGCTATTTGTCCTGTGTATGGCAATGGCAGCGCAATAGTGACTCTTCTTACCATAAAACAACTCTTGCACGTAGGACCAGAAACTGCATTTGATTCCACTCCATTTAGTACTTTGACACAAACGCTAGCTCGTTTTACAAGAAACACACTCTGCTTTAGAGAAAAGAGCACTCTTCTACTCTACTGTGTTTCCTCTGGGGTCCAAACAGTGAGCTTGCTCAGAACAAATGAACTGTGCTTCCTACACACACGGATCATATCTAGTTCAATTCAGCTTAGGAAACTGACAAGAACAGTAGCACCTATTCAGTCCAATACACTGTACTTGCTGGGAACAGACGGGAGTGCTATTTGCACTGTGAATGGCAATGGGAGCGCAATGTGACTTTCCTTACCAGAAAACAACTCTTGTTCGTAGGAAAAGAAACTGTATGTGATTCAACTCCATGTAGGACTAGGAAACAAACGCTAGCTCGCCTTACAAGAAACACACTCTCCTTTTGAGAAAAGAGCACTCTTCTACTCTACTGTGTTTCCTAAGGGGTCCCAACAGTGATCTTGCTCAGAACAAAAGAACTGTGCTTCCTACACACAAGGACCATATGTAGTTCAACTCTGCTTAGGAAACTGACAAGAACAGTAGCTCCTATTCAGTCCAATACACTGTACTTGCTGGGAAAATACGCGAGTGCTATTTGCCCTGTGTATGGCAATGGGAGCACAATAGTGACTTTCCTTACCAGAAAACAACTCTTGTTCGTAGGACCAGAAACTGCATGTGATTCAACTCCATTCAGGTCTAGGAAACAAATGCTAGCTCGCCTTACAAGAAACACACTCTGCTTTTGAGAAAAGAGCACTCTTCTACTCTACTGTGTTTCCTATAGGGCCAGAACAGTGAGCTTGCTCAGAACAAAAGAACTGTGCTTCCTACACACACGGCCATATCTATTTCAATTCTGCTTAGGAAACTGACAAGAACAGTAGCTCCTCTTCAGTCCAATACACTGTACTTGCTGGGAACAGAAACGAGTGCTATTTGCACTGTGTATGGCAATGAGCGCAATAGTGACTTTCCTTACCAAAAACAACTCTTGCTCGTAGGACCACAAACTGCATGTGATTCAATGCCATTTAGGACTGGGAAACAAATGCTAGCTCGCCTTACATGAAACACACTCTGCTTTAGAGAAAAGAGCTCTCTTCTACTCTACTGAGTTTCCTATGGGGTCCAAACAGTGAGCTTGCTCAGAACAAACAACTGTGCTTCCTACACAGACGGACCATATGTAGTTCAACTTTGCTTAGGAAACTGACAAGAACAGTAGCTCCTCTTCAGTCCAATACACTGTACTTGCTGGGAACAGACACGAGTGCTATTTGCCCTGTGTATCGCAATGGCAGCGCGATAGTGACTCTTCTTACCAGAAAACAACTCTTGCTCGTAGGACCACAAACTGCATGTGATTCAACGCCATTTAGGACTGGGAAACAAATTCTAGCTCGCCTTACATGAAACACACTCTGCTTTTGAGAAAAGAGCACTGTTCTACTCTACTGTGTTTCCTATGGGGTCCAAACAGTGAGCTTGCTCAGAACAAAGAACTGTGCTTCCTACACACATGGACCATATCTAGTTCAACTCTGCTTAAGAAACTGACAAGAACAGTAGCTCCTCTTCAGTCCAATACACTGTACTTACTGGGAACAGACGCGAGAGCTATTTGCACTGTGTATGGCAATGAGCGCAATAGTGACTTTCCTTACCAAAAACAACTCTTGCTCGTAGGAACACAAACTCCATGTGATTCAACGCCATTTAGGACTGGCAAACAAATGCTAGCTCGCCTTACATGAAACACACTCTGCTTTTGAGAAAAGAGCACTCTTCTACTCTACTGTGTTTCCTATGGGGTCCAAACAGTGAGCTTGCTCAGAACAAAGAACTGTGCTTCCTACACACATGGACCATATCTAGTTCAACTCTGCTTAAGAAACTGACAAGAACAGTAGCTCCTCTTCAGTCCAATACACTGTACTTGCTGGGAACATACGCGAGTGTTATTTGCACTGTGTATGACAATGAGAGCGCAATAGTGACTTTCCTTACCAGAAAACAACTCTTGCTCGTAGGAGCACAAACTACATGTGATTCAACGCCATTTAGGACTGGTAAACAAATGCTAGCTCGCCTTACAAGAAGCACTCTCTGCTTTTTAGAAAAGAGCTCTCTTTTACTCTTCGGTGTTTCCTTTGGGGTCCAAACAGTGAGCTTGCTCAGAACAAAAGAACTGTGCTTCTTACACACATGGACCATATCTAGTTCAACTCTGCTTAGGAAACTGACAAGAACAGTAGCTCCTATTCAGTCCAATACACTGTACATGCTGGGAACAGACGCGAGTGCTATTTGCACTGTGTATGGCATTTGGAGCACAATAGTGACTCTTCTTACCAGAAAAAAACTCTTGCTTGTAGGACCAAAAACTGCATGTGATTCAACTCCATTTAGGACTAGGAAACAAACGCTAGCTCGCCTTACAAGAAACACACTCTGCTTTAGAGAAAAGAGCACTCATCTACTCTACTGTGTTTTTTATAGGGCCAGAACAGTATCTTGCTCAGAATATAAGAACTGTGCTTCCTACACACACGGCCATATCTAGTTCAATTCTGCTTAGGAACCTGACAAGAACAGTAGATCCTCTTCAGTCCAATACACTGTACTTGCTGGGAACAGACGCCAGTGCTATTTGTCCTGTGTATGGCAATGGCAGCACAATAGTGACTCTTCTTACCAGAAAACAACTCTTGCTCGTAGTACCAGAAACTGCATGGGATTCAACTCCATTTAGGGCTGCGAAACAAACGCTAGCTCGCCTTACAAGAAACACACTCTGCTTTTGAGAAAAGAGCACTCTTCTACTCTACTGTGTTTTCTATGGGGTCCAAACAGTGAGCTTGCTCAGAACAAAAGAACTGTGCTTCCTACACACACGGACCATATGTAGTCCAACTCTGCTTAGGAAACTGACAAGAACAGTAGCACCTATTCAGTCCAATACACTGTACTTGCTGGGAACAGACGCGAGTGCTCTTTGCACTGTGTATGGCAATCGGAGCGCAATGTGACTTTCATTACCAGAAAACAACTCTTGTTCCTAGGACCAGAAACTGCATGTGATTCAACTCCATTTAGGACTAGGAAACAAACGCTAGCTCGCCTTACAAGAAACACACTCTGCTTTAGAGGAAAGAGCACTCATTTACTCTACTGTTTCCTATAGGGCCAGAACAGTGAGCTTGCTCAGAACATAAACTGTGCTTCCTACACACACGGGCCATATCTAGTTCAACTCTACTTAGGAAACTGACAAGAACAGTAGCTCCTCTTCAGTCCGATACACTGTACTTGCTGAGAACAGACGCCAGTGCTATTTGTCCTATGTATGGCAATGGAAGCACAATAGTGACTCTTCTTACCACAAAACAACTCTTGCTCGTGGTACCAGAAACTGCATGGGATTCAACTCCATTTAGGACTGGGAAACAAACGATAGCTCGCCTTACAGTAAACACACTCTGCTTTAGAGTAAAGAGCACTCTTCTACTCTACTGTGTTTCCTATGGGGTCCAAACAGTGAGCTTGCTAGAACAAAAGAACTGTGCCTCCTCCACACACGGACCATATGTAGTTCAACTCTGCTTAGGAAACTGACAAGAACAGTAGCACCTATTCAGTCCAATACACTGTACTTGCTGGGAACAGACGCGAGTGCTCTTTGCACTGTGTATGGCAATCGGAGCGCAATGTGACTTTCATTACCAGAACACAACTCTTGTTCGTAGGACCAGAAACTGCATGTGATTCAACTCCATTTAAAACTAGGAAACAAACGCTAGCTCGCCTTACAAGAAACACACACTGCTTTAGATAAAAGAGCACTCATTTACTCTACTGTGTTTCCTATAGGGCCAGAACAGTGAGCTTGCTCAGAACATAAGAACTGTGCTTCCTACACACACGGGTCATATCTAGTTCAACTCTGCTTAGGAAACTGACAAGAACAGTAGCTCTTCTTCAGTCCGATACACTGTACTTGCTGGGAACAGACGTGAGTGCTATTTGCCCTGTGTATGGCAATGGGAGCGCAATAGTGACTTTCCTTACCAGAAAACAGCTCTTGCTCGTAGGACCAGAAACTGCATGTGATTCAACTCCATTTAGGACTGGGAAACAAACGCTAGCTCGCCTTACAAGAAACACACTCTGCTTTTGAGAAAAGAGCACTCTTCTACTCTACTGTGTTTCCTATGGGGTCCGAACAGTGAGCTTGCTCAGAACAAAAGAACTGTGCTTCCTACACACGGGCCATATCTAGTTCAATTCTGCTTAGGAACCTGACAAGAACAGTAGATCCTCTTCAGTCCAATACACTGTACTTACTGGGAACAGAAGCCAGTGATATTTGTCCTATGTATGGCAATGGCAGCGCAATAGTGACTATTCTTACCATAAAACAACTCTTGCACGTAGGACCAGAAACTGCATGTGATTCCACTCCATTTAGGACTGGGACACAAACGCTAGCTCGCCTTACAAGAAACACACTCTGCTTTTGAGAAAAGAGCACTCTTCTACTCTACTGTGTTTCCTATAGGGCCAGAACAGTGAGCTTGCTCAGAACAAAAGAACTGGGCTTCCTACACACACGGCCATATCTAGTTCAATTCTGCTTAGGAACCTGACAAGAACAGTACATCCTCTTCAGTCCAATACACTGTACTTGCTGCGAACAGACGCCAGTGCTATTTGTCCTGTGTATGGCAATGGCAGCACAATAGTGACTCTTCTTACCAGAAAACAACTATTGCTCGTAGTACCAGAAACTGCATGGGATTCAACTCCATTTAGGACTGCAAAACAAACGCTAGCTCGCCTTACAAGAAACACACTCTCCTTTAGAGAAAAGAGCACTCTTCTACTCTACTGTGTTTCCTATGGGGTCCAAACAGTGAGCTTGCTCAGAACAAAAGAACTGTGCTTCCTACACACACGGACCATATGTAGTTCAACTCTGCTTAGGAAACTGACAAGAACAGTAGCACCTATTCAGTCCATTACACTGTACTTGTTGGGAACAGATGCGAGTGCTCTTTGCACTGTGTATGGCAATCGGAGCGCAATGTGACTTTCATTACCAGAAAACAACTCTTGTTCGTAGGACCAGAAACTGCATGTGATTCAACTCCATTTAGGACTAGGAAACAAACGCTAGCTCGCCTTACAAGAAACACACTCTGCTTTTGAGAAAAGAGCACTCATCTACTCTACTGTGTTTCCTATAGGGCCAGAACAGTGAGCTTGCTCAGAACAAATGAACTGTGCTTCCTAGACACATTGGCCATATCTAGTTCAACTCTGCTTAGGAAACTGACAAGAACACTTGCTCCTCTTCAGTCCAATACACTGTACTTGCTGGGACCAGATGCGAGTGCTATTTACACTGTGTATGGCATTGAGAGTACAATAGTGACTTTCCTTACCAGAAAACAACTCTTGTTCCTAGGACCAGAAACTGCATGTGATTCAACTCCATTTAGGACTAGGAAACAAACGCTAGCTCGCCTTACAAGAAACACACTCTGCTTTAGAGGAAAGAGCACTCATTTACTCTACTGTTTCCTATAGGGCCAGAACAGTGAGCTTGCTCAGAACATAAACTGTGCTTCCTACACACACGGGCCATATCTAGTTCAACTCTACTTAGGAAACTGACAAGAGCAGTAGCTCCTCTTCAGTCCCATACACTGTACTTGCTGAGAACAGACGCCAGTGCTATTTGTCCTATGTATGGCAATGGCAGCACAATAGTGACTCTTCTTACCACAAAACAACTCTTGCTCGTGGTACCAGAAACTGCATGGGATTCAACTCCATTTAGGACTGGGAAACAAACGATAGCTCGCCTTACAGTAAACACACTCTGCTTTAGAGTAAAGAGCACTCTTCTACTCTACTGTGTTTCCTATGGGGTCCAAACAGTGAGCTTGCTGAGAACAAAAGAACTGTGCCTCCTCCACACACGGACCATATGTAGTTCAACTCTGCTTAGGAAACTGACAAGAACAGTAGCACCTATTCAGTCCAATACACTGTACTTGCTGGGAACAGACGCGAGTGCTCTTTGCACTGTGTATGGCAATCGGAGCGCAATGTGACTTTCATTACCAGAACACAACTCTTGTTCGTAGGACCAGAAACTGCATGTGATTCAACTCCATTTAAAACTAGGAAACAAACGCTAGCTCGCCTTACAAGAAACACACTCTGCTTTAGATAAAAGAGCACTCATTTACTCTACTGTGTTTCCTATAGGGCCAGAACAGTGAGCTTGCTCAGAACATAAGAACTGTGCTTCCTACACACACGGGTCATATCTAGTTCAACTCTGCTTAGGAAACTGACAAGAACAGTAGCTCTTCTTCAGTCCGATACACTGTACTTGCTGGGAACAGACGTGAGTGCTATTTGCCCTGTGTATGGCAATGGGAGCGCAATAGTGACTTTCCTTACCAGAAAACAGCTCTTGCTCGTAGGACCAGAAACTGCATGTGATTCAACTCCATTTAGGACTGGGAAACAAACGCTAGCTCGCCTTACAAGAAACACACTCTGCTTTTGAGAAAAGAGCACACTTCTACTCTACTGTGTTTCCTATGGGGTCCGAACAGTGAGCTTGCTCAGAACAAAAGAACTGTGCTTCCTACACACGGGCCATATCTAGTTCAATTCTGCTTAGGAACCTGACAAGAACAGTAGATCCTCTTCAGTCCAATACACTGTACTTACTGGGAACAGAAGCCAGTGATATTTGTCCTATGTATGGCAATGGCAGCGCAATAGTGACTATTCTTACCATAAAACAACTCTTGCACGTAGGACCAGAAACTGCATGTGATTCCACTCCATTTAGGACTGGGACACAAACGCTAGCTCGCCTTACAAGAAACACACTCTGCTTTTGAGAAAAGAGCACTCTTCTACTCTACTGTGTTTCCTATAGGGCCAGAACAGTGAGCTTGCTCAGAACAAAAGAACTGGGCTTCCTACACACACGGCCATATCTAGTTCAATTCTGCTTAGGAACCTGACAAGAACAGTACATCCTCTTCAGTCCAATACACTGTACTTGCTGCGAACAGACGCCAGTGCTATTTGTCCTGTGTATGGCAATGGCAGCACAATAGTGACTCTTCTTACCAGAAAACAACTCTTGCTCGTAGTACCAGAAACTGCATTGGATTCAACTCCATTTAGGACTGCAAAACAAACGCTAGCTCGCCTTACAAGAAACACACTCTCCTTTAGAGAAAAGAGCACTCTTCTACTCTACTGTGTTTCCTATGGGGTCCAAACAGTGAGCTTGTTCAGAACAAAAGAACTGTGCTTCCTACACACACGGACCATATGTAGTTCAACTCTGCTTAGGAAACTGACAAGAATAGTAGCACCTATTCAGTCCATTACACTGTACTTGTTGGGAACAGATGCGAGTGCTCTTTGCACTGTGTATGGCAATCGGAGCGCAATGTGACTTTCATTACCAGAAAACAACTCTTGTTCGTAGGACCAGAAACTGCATGTGATTCAACTCCATTTAGGACTAGGAAACAAACGCTAGCTCGCCTTACAAGAAACACACTCTGCTTTTGAGAAAAGAGCACTCATCTACTCTACTGTGTTTCCTATAGGGCCAGAACAGTGAGCTTGCTCAGAACAAATGAACTGTGCTTCCTAACACATTGGCCATATCTAGTTCAACTCTGCTTAGGAAACTGACAAGAACACTTGCTCCTCTTCAGTCCAATACACTGTACTTGCTGGGACCAGATGCGAGTGCTATTTACACTGTGTATGGCATTGAGAGTACAATAGTGACTTTCCTTACCAGAAAACAACTCTTGCTCGTAGGACCACAAACAGCATGTGATTCAACGTCATTTAAAACTGGGAAACAAATGCTAGCTCGCCCTACAAGAAACACACTCTGCGTTTGAGAAAAGAGCACTCATCTACTCTACTGTGTTTCCTATGGGGTCCAAACTGTGAGCTTGCTCAGAACAAATGAACTGTGCTTCCTACACACATGGACCATATCTAGTTCAACTCTTCTTAGGAAACTGACAAGAAGAGCAGCTCCTATTGAGTCCAATACACTGTACTTGCTGGGAACATACCAGAGTGCTATTTGCACTGTGTATTGCAGTTGGAGCACAATAGTGACTCTTCTTACCAGAAAACAACTCTTGCTCGTAGGACCAAAAACTGCATGTGACTCAACTCCATTTAGGACTGGGAAACAAACGCAAGCTCGTTTTACGATAAACACACTCTGCTTTAGAGAAAAGAGCACTCTTCTACTCTACTGTGTTTCCTATGGGGTCCAAACAGTGAGCTTGCTCAGAACAAAAGAACTGTGCTTCCTACACACACGGGCCATATCTAGTTCAACTCTGCTTAGGAAACTGACAAGAACAGTAGCTCTTTTCAGTCCAATACACTGTACTTGCTGGGAACAGACGCGAGTGCTCTTTGCACTGTGTATGGCAATCGGAGCGCAATGTGACTCTCATTACCAGAAAACAACTCTTGTTCGTAGGACCAGAAACTGCATGTGACTCAACTTCATTTAGGACTAGGAAACAAATACTAGCTCGCCTTACAAGAAACACACTCTGCTTTAGAGAAAAGAGCACTCATTTACTCTACTGTGTTTCCTATAGGGCCAGAACAGTGAGCTTGCTCAGAACATAAGAACTGTGCTTCCTACACACACGGGCCATATCTAGTTCAACTCTGCTTAGGAAACTGACAAGAACAGTAGCTCCTCTTCAGTCCGATACACTGTACTTGCTGGGAACAGACGCGAGTGCTATTTGCACTGTGTATGGCAATGGGAGTGCAATAGTGACTTTCCTTACCAGAAAACAACTCTTGCTCGTAAGACCAGAAACTGCATGTGATTCAACTCCATTTAGGACTGGGAAACAAACGCTAGCTCGCCTTACAAGAAACACACTCTGTTTTTGAGAAAATAGCACTCTTCTACTCTACTGTGTTTCCTATGGGGTCCGAACAGTGAGCTTGCTCAGAACAAAAGAACTGTGCTTCCTACACAAGGGCCATATCTAGTTCAATTCTGCTTAGGAACCTGACAAGAAGAGTAGATCCTCTTCAGTCCAATACAATGAACTTGGTGGGAACAGACGTCAGTGCTATTTGTCCTGTGTATGACAATGGCAGCGCAATAGTGACTATTTTTAACATAAAACAACTCTTGCTTGTAGGACCAGAAACTGCATGGGATTCCACTCTACTTAGGACTGGGACACAAACGCTAGCTCGCCTTACAAGAAACACACTCTGCTTTTGAGAAAAGAGCACTCTTCTACTCTACTGTGTTTCCTATGCGGTCCAAACAGTGAGGTTGCTCAGAAGAAAAGACTGTGATTCCTACACACAAGGACCATATGTAGTTCAACTCTGCTTAGGAAACCTACAAGAACAGTAGCTCCTATTCAGTCCAATACACTGTACTTGATGGGAACAGACGCGAGTGCTATTTGCCCTGTGTATGGCAATGGGAGCACAATAGTGACTTTCCTTACCAGAAAACAAGTCTTGTTCGTAGGAAAAGAAACTGCATGTGATTCAACTCCATTTAGGACTGGGAAACAAACGCTAGCTCGCCTTACAAGAAACACACTCTGCTTTTGAGAAAAGAGCACTCTTCTACTCTACTGTGTTTCCTACGGGGTCCGAACAGTGAGCTTGCTCAGAACAAAACAACTGTGCTTTTTACACAAGGGCCATATCTAGTTCAATTCTGCTTAGGAACCTGACAAGAACAGTAGATCCTCTTCAGTCCAATACACTGTACTTGCTGGGAACAGACGCCAGTGCTATTTGTCCTGTGTATGTCAATGGCAGCACAATAGTGACTATTCTTACCATAAAACAACTCTTGCACGTAGGACCAGAAACTGCATGTGATTCCACTCCATTTAGGACTGGGACACAAATGCTAGCTCGCCTTACAAGAAACACACTCTGGTTTTGAGAAAAGAGCACTCTTCTACTCTACTGTGTTTCCTATGGGGTCCAAACAGTGAGCTTGCACAGAACAAAAGACTGTGCTTCCAACACACAAGGACCATATGTAGTTCAACTCTGCTTAGGAAACTGACAAGAACAGTAGCTCCTATTCAGTCCAATACACTGTACTTCCTGGGAACAGACGGGAGTGTTCTTTGCCCTGTGTATGGCAATGGGAGCACAATAGTGACTTTCCTTACCAGAAAACAACTCTTGTTCGTAGGAAAAGAAACTGCATGTGATTCAACTCCATTTAGGCCTGGGAAATAAACGCTAGCTCGCCTTACAAGAAACACTCTCTGCTTTTGAGAAAAGAGCACTCTTCTACTCTACTGTGTTTCCTATGGGGTCCGAACAGTGAGCTTGCTCAGAACAAAAGAACTGTGCTTCCTACACACACGGCCATATCTAGTTCAATTCTGCTTAGGAACCTGACAAGAACAGTAGATCCTCTTCCGTTCAATACACTCTACTTGCTGGGAACAGACGCCAGTGCTATTTGTCCTGTGTATGGCAATGGGAGCGCAATAGTGACTATTCTTACCATAAAACAACTCTTGCTCGTAGGACCAGAAACTGCATGTGATTCCACTTCATTTAAGACTGGGAAACAAACACTAGCTTGCCTTACAAGAAACACACTCTGCTTTTGAGAAAAGAGCACTCTTCCACTCTACTGTGTTTCCAATGGGGTCCAAATAGTGAGCTTGCTCAGAACAAAAGAACTGTGCTTCCTACACACATGGACCATATCAAGTTCAACTTTGCTTAGGAAACTGACAAGAACAGTAGATCCTCTTCAGTCCAATACACTGTACTTGCTGGGAACAGAAGCCAGTGCTATTTGTCCTATGTATGGCAATGGCAGCGCAATAGTGACTATTCTTACCATAAAACATCTCTTGCACGTAGGACCAGAAACTGCATGTGATTCCACTCCTTTTAGGACTGGGACACAAACGCTAGCTCTTCTTACAAGAAACACACTCTGCTTTTGAGAAAAGAGCACTCTTCTACTCTACTGTGTTTCCTATAGGGCCAGAACAGTGAGCTTGCTCAGAACAAAAGAAATGGGCTTCCTACACACACGGCCATATCTAGTTCAATTCTGCTTAGGAACCTGACAAGAACAGTAGATCCTCTTCAGTCCAATACACTGTACTTGCTGCGAACAGATGCCAGTGCTATTTGTCCTGTGTATGGCAATGGCAGCACAATAGTGACTCTTCTTACCAGAAAACAACTCTTGCTCGTAGTACCAGAAACTGCATGGGATTCAACTCCATTTAGGACTGCTAAACAAACGCTAGCTCGCCTTACAAGAAACACACTCTCCTTTAGAGAAAAGAGCACTCTTCTACTCTACTGTGTTTCCTATGGGGTCCAAACAGTGAGCTTGTTCAGAACAAAAGAACTGTGCTTCCTACACACACGGACCATATGTAGTTCAACTCTGCTTAGGAAACTGACAAGAACAGTAGCACCTATTCAGTCCATTACACTGTACTTGTTGGAACAGATGCGAGTGCTCTTTGCACTGTGTATGGCAATCGGAGCGCAATGTGACGTTCATTACCAGAAAACAACTCTTGTTCGTCGGACCAGAAACTGCATGTGATTCAACTCCATTTAGGACTAGGAAACAAACGCTAGCATGCCTTACAAGAAACACACTCTGCTTTTGAGAAAAGAGCACTCATCTACTCTACTGTGTTTCCTATAGGGCCAGAACAGTGAGCTTGCTCAGAACAAATGAACTGTGCTTCCTAGACACACGGGCCATATCTAGTTCAACTCTGCTTAGGAAACTGACAAGAACAGTTGCTCCTCTTCAGTCCAATACACTGTACTTGCTGGGAACAGATGCGAGTGCTATTTACACTGTGTATGGCATTGAGAGCACAATAGTGACTTTCCTTACCAGAAAACAACTCTTGCTCGTAGGACCACAAACAGCATGTGATTCAACGTCATTTAAAACTGGGAAACAAATGCTAGCTCGCCTTACAAGAAACACACTCTGCTTTTGAGAAAATAGCACTCATCTACTCTACTGTGTTTCCTATGGGGTCCAAACAGTGAGCTTGCTCAGAACAAAAGAACTGTGCTTCCTACACACATGGACCATATCTAGTTCAACTCTGCTTAGGAAACTGACAAGAAGAGCAGCTCCTATTGAGTCCAATACACTGTACTTGCTGGGAACATACCAGAGTGCTATTTGCACTGTGTATTGCAGTTGGAGCACAATAGTGACTCTTCTTACCAGAAAACAACTCTTGCTCGTAGGACCAAAAACTGCATGTGACTCAACTCCATTTAGGACTGGGAAACAAACGCAAGCTCGTTTTACGATAAACACACTCTGCTTTAGAGAAAAGAGCACTCTTCTACTCTACTGTATTTCCTATGGGTTCCAAACAGTGAGCTTGCTCAGAACAAAAGAACTGTGCTTCCTACACACACGGCCATATCTAGTTCAATTCTGCTTAGGAACCTGACAAGAACAGTAGGTCCTCATCAGTCCAATACACTGTACTTGCTGCGAACAGACGCCAGTGCTATTTGTCCTGTGAATGGCAATGGCAGACAATAGTGACTCTTCTTACCAGAAAACAACTCTTGCTCGTAGGACCAGAAACTGCATGGGATTCAACTCCATTTAGGACTGGGAAACAAATGCTAGCTCGCCTTACGAGAAACACACTCTGCTTTTGAGAAAAGAGCACTCTTCTAGGCTACTGAGTTTCCTATGGGGTCCAAACAGTGAGCTTGCTCAGAACATAAGAACTGTGCTTCCTACACACACGGGCCATATCTAGTTCAACTCTGCTTAGGAAACTGACAAGAACAGTAGCTCCTCTTCAGTCCGATACACTGTACTTGCTGGGAACAGACGCGAGTGCTATTTGCACTGTGTATGGCAATGGGAGTGCAATAGTGACTTTCCTTACCAGAAAACAAATCTTGCTCGTAAGACCAGAAACTGCATGTGATTCAACTCCATTTAGGACTGGGAAACAAACGCTAGCTCGCCTTACAAGAAACACACTCTGCTTTTGAGAAAATAGCACTCTTCTACTCTATTGTGTTTCCTATGGGGTCCGAACAGTGAGCTTGCTCAGAACAAAAGAACTGTGCTTCCTACACAAGGGCCATATCTAGTTCAATTCTGCTTAGGAACCTGACAAGAACAGTAGATCCTCTTCAGTCCAATACACTGAACTTGCTGGGAACAGACGTCAGTGCTATTTGTCCTGTGTATGACAATGGCAGCGCAATAGTGACTATTTTTACCATAAAACAACTCTTGCATGTAGGACCAGAAACTGCATGGGATTCCACTCTATTTAGGACTGGGACACAAACGCTAGCTCGCCTTACAAGAAACACACTCTGCTTTTGAGAAAAGAGCACTCTTCTACTCTACTGTGTTTCCTATGGGGTCCGAAGAGTGAGCTTGCTCAGAACAAAAGAACTGTGCTTCCTACACAAGGGCCATATCTAGTTCAATTCTGCTTAGGAACCTGACAAGAACAGTAGATCCTCTTCAGTCCAATACACTGTACTTGCTGGGAACAGACGCCAGTGCTATTTGTCCTGTGTATGGCAATGGCAGCGCAATAGTGACTATTCTTACCATAAAACAACTCTTGCACGTAGGACCACAAACTGCATGTGATTCCACTCCATTTAAGACTGGGAAACAAACACTATATCGCCTTACAAGAAACACACTCTGCTTTTGAGAAAAGAGCACTCTTCCACTCTACTGTGTTTCCAATGGGGTCCAAATAGTGAGTTTGCTCAGAACAAAAGAACTGTGCTTCCTACACACATGGACCATATCAAGTTCAACTTTGCTTAGGAAACTGACAAGAACAGTAGCTCCTATTCAGTCCAATACACTGTACTTGCTGGGAACAGACGCGAGTGCTATTTTTACTGTGTCTGGCAATTGGAGCAAAATAGTTACTCGTCTTACCAGAAAACAACTCTTGCTCGTAGGACAAAAAACTGCATGTGACTCAACTCCATATAGGACAGGGAAACAAACTCTAGCTCGCCTTACAAGAAACACACTCTGCTTTTGAGAAAAGATCACTCTTCTACACTACTGTGTTTCCTATGGGGTCCGAAGAGTGAGCTTGCTCTGAACAAAAGATCTGTGCTTCCTACACACACTGCCATATCTACTTCAATTCTGCTTAGGAACCTGACAAGAACAGTAGATCCTCTTCAGTCCAATACACTGTACTTGCTGAGAACAGACGCCAGTGCTATTTGTCCTGTGTATGGCAATGGCAGCGCAATAGTGACTCTTCTTACCAGAAAACAACTTGTGCACGAAGTACCAGAAACTGCATGTGATTCCACTCCATTTAGGACTGGGAAACAAACGCTAGCTCGCCTTACAAGAACCACACTTTGCTTTAGAGAAAAGAGCACTCTTCTACTCTACTGTGTTTCCTATGGGGTCCAAACAGTGAGCTTGCTCAGAACAAAAGAACTGTGCTTCGTACACATACGGACCATATCTAGTTCAACTCTGCTTAGGAAACTGAGAAGAACAGTAGCTCCTATTCAGTCCAATACACTGTACTTGTTGGGAAAAGTCCCGAGTGCTATTTGCCCTGTGTATGGCAATGGGAGCGCAATAGTGACTCTTCTTACGAGAAAACAACTCTTGTTCGTAGGACCAGAAACTGCATGTGATTCAACGCCATTTAGGACTAGGAAAGAAATGCTAGCTCGCCTTACAAGAAACACACTCTGCTTTTGAAAAAAGATCACTCTTCTACTCTACTGTGTTTCCTATAGGGCCAGAACAGTGAGGTTGTTCAGAACATTAGAACTGTGTTTCCTACACACACTGGCCATATCTAGTTCAACTCTGCTTAGGAAACTGACAAGAACAGTAGCTCCTCTCCTTCCGATACACTGTACTTGCTGGGAACAGACACGAGTGCAATTTGCACTGTGTATGGCAATGGGAGTGCAATAGTGACTTTCCTTACCAGAAAACAACTCTTGCTCATAGGACCAGACTGCATTTGATTTAACTCCATTTAGGACTGGGAAACAAACGCTAGCTCGCCTTACAAGAAACACACTCTGCTTTTAAGAAAAGAGCACTCTTCTACTCTACTGTGTTTCCTATGGGGTCCAAACAGTGAGCTTGCAAAGAACAAAAGATATGTGCTTCCTACACACACTGCCATATCTAGTTCAATTCTGCTTAGGAACCTGACAAGAACAGTAGATCCTCTTCAGTCCAATACACTGTACTTGCTGCGAACAGACGCCAGTGCTATTTGCACTGTGTATGGCAATGGCAGCGCAATAGTGACTCTTCTTACCAGAAAACAACTCTTGCTCGTAGGACCATAAACTGCATGGGATTCAACTCCTTTTAGGACTGGGAAACAAACGCTAGCTCGCCTTACAAGAACCACACTTTGCTTTAGAGAAAAGAGCACTCTTCTACTCTACTGTGTTTCCTATGGGGTCCAAACAGTGAGCTTGCTCAGAACAAAAGAACTGTGCTTCCTACACACACGGGCCATATCTAGTTCAACTCTGCTTAAAAAACTGAAAAGAACAGTAGCTCATCTTCAGTCCGATACACGGTACTTGCTGGGAACAGACGCATGTACAATTTGCACTGTGTATGGTAATGGGTGCGCAATAGTGACTTTCCTTACAAGAAAACAACTCTTGCTCGTAGGACCAGAAACTGCATGTGATTCCACTCCATTTAGGACTGGGAAACAAACGCTAGCTCGCATTACAAGAAACAAACTCTTCTTTAGAGAAAAGAGCACTCTTCTACTCTACTGTGTTTCCTATGGGGTCCAAACAGTGAGCTTGCTCAGAATAAAAGAACTGTGCTTCCTACACACACGGACCATATCTATTTCAACTCTGCTTAGGAAACTGACAAGAACAGTAGCTCCTATTCATTCCAATACACTGTAATTGCTGGGAAAAGACGCGAGTGCAATTTGCCTTGTGTTGGGCAATGGGAGCGCAATAGTGACTTTCCTTACCAGAAAACAACTCTTGCTCATAGGACCAGAAACTGCATGTGATTCAACTCCATTTAGGACTAGGAAACAAACGCTAGCTCGCCTTACAAAAACACACTCTGCTTTTGAGAAAAGAGCACTCTTCTACTCTACTATGTTTCCTATAGGGCCAGAACAGTGAGCTTGCTCAGAACATAAGAACTGTGCTTCCTACAAACACGGGCCATATCTAGTTCAAATCTGCTTAGGAAACTGACAAGAAGAGTAGCTCCTCTTCAGTCCGATACACTGTACTTGCTGCGAACAGACGCGAGAGCTATTTGCACTGTGTATGGCAATGGGAGCGCAATAGTGACTTTCCTTACCAGAAAACAACTCTTGCTCGTAGGACCAGAAACTGCATGTGATTCCACTCCATTTAGGACTGGGAAACAAACGCTAGCTCGCCTTCCAAGAAACATACTCTGCTTTGGAAAAAAGAGCACTCTTCTACTCTACTGTGTTTCCTATGGGGTCCAAACAGTGAGCTTGCTCAGAACAAAAGAACTGTGCTTCCTACACACACGGCCATATCTAGTTCAATTCTGCTTAAGAACCTGACAAGAACAGTAGATCCTCTTCAGTCCAATACACTGTACTTTCTGCGAACAGACGCCAGAGCTATTTGTCCTGTGTATGGCAAAGGCAGCGCAATAGTGACTCTTCTTACCATAAAACAGCTCTTGGTCGTAGGACAAGAAACTATATGTGATTCAACTCCATTTAGGACTGGGAAACAAACGCTAGCTCGCCTTACAAGAAACACACTCTGCTTTTGAGAAAAGAGCACTCTTCTACTCTACTGTGTTCCCTATAGGGCCAGAACAGTGAGTTTGCTCAGAACAAAAGAACTGTGCTTCCTAATAATGGGCCATATCTAGTTCAACTCTGCTTAGGAAACTGACGAGAACAGTAGCTCCTCTTCAGTCCGATACACTGTACTTGCTGGGAACAGACGCGAGTGCTATTTGCACTGTGTATGGCAATGGGAGCACAATAGTGACTTTCCTTACCAGAAAACAACTCTTGTTCGTAAAACCAGAAACTGCATGTGATTCAAATCCATTTAGGACTGGGAAACAAACGCTAGCTCGCCTTACAAGAAACACACTCTGCTTTAGAGAAAATAGCACTCTTCTACTCTACTGTGTTTCCTATAGGGCCAGAACAGTGAGCTTGCTCAGAACATAATAACTGTACTTCCTAAACACACGGGTCATATCTAGTTCAATTCTGCTTAGGAAACTGACAAGAACAGTAGCTCCTCTTCAGTCCGATACACTGTACTTGCTGGGAACAGATGCGAGGGCTATTTGCACTGTGTATGGCAATGGGAGCGCAATAGTGACTTTCCTTACCAGAAAACAACTCTTGCTCGTAGGACCACAAACTGCATGTGATTCAACTCCATTTAGGACTGGGAAACAAACGCTAGCTCACCTTAAAAGAAACACACTCTGCTTTTGAGAAAAGTGCACTCTTCTACTCCACTGTGTTTCCTATGGGGTCCAAACAGTGAGCTTGCTCAGAACAAAATAACTGCGCTTCCCACACACATGGACCATATCTAGTTAAACTCTGCTTAGGAAACTGACAAGAACAGTAGCTCCTATTCACTCCAATACACTGTACTTGCTGGGAACAGACGCGAGTGCTATTTGCACTGTATATGGCATTTGGAGCGCAATAGTGACTCTTCTTACCAGAAAACAACTCTTGCTCGTAGGACCAAAAACTGCATGTGACTCAACTCCATTTATGTCTGGGAAACAAATGCGAGCTCGCCTTACAAGAAACACACTCTGCTTTAGAGAAAAGAGCACTCTTCTACTCTACTGTGTTTCCTATAGGGCCAGAACAGTGAGCTTGCTCAGAACATAAGAACTGTGCTTCCTACACACACCGGCCATATCTAGTTCAACTCTGCTTAAAAAACTGAAAGAACAGTAGCTCCTCTTCAGTCCGATACACTGTACTTGCTGGGAACAGACGCATGTGCAATTTGCACTGTGTGTGGCAATGGGAGCACAATAGTGACTTTCCTTACCAGAAAACAACTCTTGTTCGTAGGACCAGAAACTGCATGTGATTCCACTCCATTTAGGACTGGGAAACAAACGCTAGCTCGCATTACAAGAAACACACTCTGCTTTAGAGAAAAGAGCACTCTTCTACTCTACTGTTTTTCCTATGGGGTCCAAACAGTGAGCTTGCTCAGAAAAAAAGAACTGTGCTTCCTACACACACGGACCATATCTAGTTCAACTCTGCTTAGGAAACTGACAAGAACAGTAGCTCCTATTCAGTCCAATACACTGTAATTGCTGGGAAAAGACGCGAGTGCTATTTGCCTTGTGTAGGGCAATGGGAGCGCAATAGTGACTTTCCTTACCAGAAAACATCTCTTGATCATAGGACCAGAAACTGCATGTGATTCAACTCCATTTAGAACTAGGAAACAAACGCTAGCTCGCCTTACAAAAACACACTCTGCTTTTGAGAAAAGAGCACTCTTCTACTCTACTGTGTTTCCTATAGGGCCAGAACAGTGAGCTTGCTCAGAATATAAGAACTGTGCTTCCTACACACACGGGCCATATCTAGTTCAACTCTGCTTAGGAAACAGACAAGAACAGTAGCTCCTCTTCAGTCCAATACACTGTACTTGCTGAATACAGACGCATGTGCTATTTGTCTTGTGTATGGCAATGGGAGCGCAATAGTGACTTTCCTTACCAGAAAACAACTCTTGATCGTAAGACCAGAAACTGCATGTGATTCAACTCCATTCAGAGCTAGGAAACAAACGCTAGCTCGCCTTACAAGAAACACACTCTGCTTTAGAGAAAAGAGCACTCATCTACTCTACTGTGTTTCCTATAGGGCCAGAACAGTGAGCTTGTTCAGAACATAAGAACTGTGCTTCCTACACACACGGGCCATATCTAGTTCAACTCTGCTTAGGAAACTGACAAGAACAGTAGCTCCTCTTCAGTCCGATACAGTGTACTTGCTCGGAACAGACGCCAGTGCTATTTGTCCTGTGTATGGCAATGGCAGCGCAATAGTGACTATTCTTACCATAAAACAACTCTTGCACATAGGACCAGAAACTGCATGTGATTCCACTCCATTTAAGACTGGGAAACAAACGCTAGCTCGACTTACAATCAACACACTCTGCTTTAGCGAAAAGAGCACTCTTCTACTCTACTGTGTTTCCTATAGGGCCAGAACAGTGGGCTTGCTCAGAACAAAAGAACTGTGCTTCCTACACACACGGCCATATCTAGTTCAATTCTGCTTAGGAACCTGACAAGAACAGTAGATCCTCTTCAGTCCGATACACTGTACTTGCTGGGAACAGACGCCAGTGCTATTTGTCCTGTGTATGGCAATGGCAGCGCAATAGTGACTATTCTTATCATAAAACAACTTGTGCACGAAGTACCAGAAACTGCATGTGATTCCACTCCATTTAGGACTGGGAAACAAACGCTAGCTCGCCTTACAAGAACCACACTTTGCTTTAGAGAAAAGAGCACTCTTCTACTCTACTGTGTTTCCTATGGGGTCCAAACAGTGAGCTTGCTCAGAACAAAAGAACTGTCCTTCCTACACATACGGACCATATCTAGTTCAACTCTGCTTAGGAAACTGAGAAGAACAGTAGCTCCTATTCAGTCCAATACACTGTACTTGTTGGGAAAAGTCCCGAGTGCTATTTGCCCTGTGTATGGCAATGGGAGCGCAATAGTGACTCTTCTTACGAGAAAACAACTCTTGTTCGTAGGACCAGAAACTGCATGTGATTCAACGCCATTTAGGACTAGGAAAGAAATGCTAGCTTGCCTTACAAGAAACACACTCTGCTTTTGAAAAAAGAGCACTCTTCTACTCTACTGTGTTTCCTATAGGGCCAGAACAGTGAGGTTGTTCAGAACATTAGAACTGTGTTTCCTACACACACTGGCCATATCTAGTTCAACTCTGCTTAGGAAACTGACAAGAACAGTAGCTCCTCTCCTTCCGATACACTGTACTTGCTGGGAACAGACACGAGTGCAATTTGCACTGTGTATGGCAATGGGAGTGCAATAGTGACTTTCCTTACCAGAAAACAACTCTTGCTGATAGGACCAGACTGCATTTGATTCAACTCCATTTAGGACTGGGAAACAAACGCTAGCTCGCCTTACAAGAAACACACTCTGCTTTTAAGAAAAGAGCACTCTTCTACTCTACTGTGTTTCCTATGGGGTCCAAACAGTGAGCCTGCAAAGAACAAAAGATATGTGCTTCCTACACACACTGCCATATCTAGTTCAATTCTGCTTAGGAACCTGACAAGAACAGCAGATCCCCTTCAGTCCAATACACTGTACTTGCTGCGAACAGACGCCAGTGCTATTTGCACTGTGTATGGCAATGGCAGCGCAATAGTGACTCTTCTTACCAGAAAACAACTCTTGCTCGTAGGACCATAAACTGCATGGGATTCAACTCCTTTTAGGACTGGGAAACAAACGCTAGCTCGCCTTACAAGAACCACACTTTGCTTTAGAGAAAAGAGCACTCTTCTACTCTACTGTGTTTCCTATGGGGTCCAAACAGTGAGCTTGCTCAGAACAAAAGAACTGTGCTTCCTACACACACGGGCCATATCTAGTTCAACTCTGCTTAAAAAACTGAAAAGAACAGTAGCTCATCTTCAGTCCGATACACGGTACTTGCTGGGAACAGACGCATGTACAATTTGCACTGTGTATGGTAATGGGTGCGCAATAGTGACTTTCCTTACAAGAAAACAACTCTTGCTCGTAGGACCAGAAACTGCATGTGATTCCACTCCATTTAGGACTGGGAAACAAACGCTAGCTCGCATTACAAGAAACAAACTCTTCTTTAGAGAAAAGAGCACTCTTCTACTCTACTGTGTTTCCTATGGGGTCCAAACAGTGAGCTTGCTCAGAATAAAAGAACTGTGCTTCCTACACACACGGACCATATCTATTTCAACTCTGCTTAGGAAACTGACAAGAACAGTAGCTCCTATTCATTCCAATACACTGTAATTGCTGGGAAAAGACGCGAGTGCAATTTGCCTTGTGTTGGGCAATGGGAGCGCAATAGTGACTTTCCTTACCAGAAAACAACTCTTGCTCATAGGACCAGAAACTGCATGTGATTCAACTCCATTTAGGACTAGGAAACAAACGCTAGCTCGCCTTACAAAAACACACTCTGCTTTTGAGAAAAGAGCACTCTTCTACTCTACTATGTTTCCTATAGGGCCAGAACAGTGAGCTTGCTCAGAACATAAGAACTGTGCTTCCTACAAACACGGGCCATATCTAGTTCAACTCTGCTTAGGAAACTGACAAGAAGAGTAGCTCCTCTTCAGTCCGATACACTGTACTTGCTGCGAACAGACGCGAGAGCTATTTGCACTGTGTATGGCAATGGGAGCGCAATAGTGACTTTCCTTACCAGAAAACAACTCTTGCTCGTAGGACCAGAAACTGCATGTGATTCCACTCCATTTAGGAGTGGGAAACAAACGCTAGCTCGCCTTCCAAGAAACATACTCTGCTTTGGAAAAAAGAGCACTCTTCTACTCTACTGTGTTTCCTATGGGGTCCAAACAGTGAGCTTGCTCAGAACAAAAGAACTGTGCTTCCTACACACACGGCCATATCTAGTTCAATTCTGCTTAAGAACCTGACAAGAACAGTAGATCCTCTTCAGTCCAATACACTGTACTTTCTGCGAACAGAAGCCAGAGCTATTTGTCCTGTGTATGGCAATGGCAGCGCAATAGTGACTCTTCTTACCATAAAACAACTCTTGGTCGTAGGACAAGAAACTATATGTGATTCAACTCCATTTAGGACTGGGAAACAAACGCTAGCTCGCCTTACAAGAAACACACTCTGCTTTTGAGAAAAGAGCACTCTTCTACTCTACTGTGTTCCCTATAGGGCCAGAACAGTGAGCTTGCTCCGAATATAAGAACTGTGCTTCCTACACACACGGGCCATATCTAGTTCAACTCTGCTTAGGAAACAGACAAGAACAGTAGCTCCTCTTCAGTCCAATACACTGTACTTGCTGAATACAGACACATGTGCTATTTGTCCTGTGTATGGCAATGGGAGCACAATAGTGACTTTCCTTACCAGAAAACAACTCTTGCTCATAGGATCTGAAACTGCATGTGATTCCACTCCATTTAGGACTGGGAAACAAACGCTATCTCGCCTTACAAGAAACACACTCTGCTTTAGAGAAAAGAGCACTCTTCTACTCTACTGTGTTTCCTATGGGGTCGTAACAGTGAGCTTGCTCAGAACAAAAGAACTGTGCTTCCTACACACACGGACCATATCTAGTTCAACTCTGCTTAGGAAACTGACAAGAAAAGTAGCTCCTATTCAGTCCAATACACTGTACTTGCTGGGAAAAGACGCGAGTGCTATTTGCCTTGTGTAGGGCAATGGGAGCGCAATAGTGACTTTCCTTACCAGAAAACAACTATTGTTCACAGGACCAGAAACTGCATGTGATTCAACTCCATTTAGGACTAGGAAACAAACACTAGCTCGCATTTCAAAAACACACTCTGATTTTGAGAAAAGAGCACTCTTCTACTCTATTGTGTATACTATAGGGCCAGAACAGTGAGTTTGCTCAGAACATAAGAATTGTGCTTCCTACACACACGGGCCATAACTAGTTCAACTCTGCTTAGGAAACTGACAAGAACAGTAGCTCCTCTTCAGTCTGATACACTGTACTTGCTGGGACCAGACGCGAGAGCTATTTGCACAGTGTATGGCAAGGGGAGCGCAATAGTGACTTTCTTTACCCGAAAACAACTCTTGCTCGTAGGACCAGAAACTGCATGTGATTCAACTCCATTTAGGACTGGGAAACAAACGCTAGCTCGCCTTACAAGAAACACACTCTGCTTTTGAGAAAAGAGCACTCTTCTACTCTACTGTGTTTCCTATGGTGTTCGAACAGTGAGCTTGCTCAGAACAAAAGAACTGTGCTTCCTACACCCACGGCCATATCTAGTTCAATTCTGATTAGGAAACTGACAAGAACAGTAGCTCCTCTTCAGTCCAATACACTGTACTTGAGGGGAACAGACGCGAGTGCTATTTGCACTGTGTATAGCAATTGGAGCACAATAGTGACTCGTCTTACCAGAAAACAAATCTTGGTCGTAGGACAAAAAACTGCATGTGACTCAACTCCGTTTAGGACTGGGAAACAAACGCTAGCTCGCCTTCCAAGAAACAAACTCTGCTTTTGAGAAAAGAGCACTATTCTAATCTACTGTGTTTCCTATGTGTTCCGAACAGTGAGCTTGCTCAGAACAAAAAAACTGTGCTTCCTACACACGGCCATATCTAGTTCAAGTCTGCTTAGGAACCTGACAAGAACAGTAGATCCTCTTCAGTCCAATACACTGTACTTGCTGGGAACAGACGCCAGTGCTATCTGTCCTGTGTATGGCAATGGCAGCACAATAGTGACTCTTCTTACCAGAAAACAACTCTTGCTCGTAGGACCAGAAACTGCTTGTGATTCAACTCCATTTAGGACTGGGAAACAAACTCTAGCTCGCTTTACAAGAAACACACTCTGCTTTTGAGAAAAGAGCACTCTTCTACTCTACTGTGTTTCCTATATGGCCAGAACAGTGAGCTTGTTCAGAAAAAAAGAACTCTGCTTCCTACACACACGGGCCATATCTAGTTCAACTCTGCTTAGGAAACTGACAAGAACAGTAGCTCATCTTCAGTCCAATACACTGTACTTTCTGGGAAGAGAGGTGGGGCTATTTGCACTGTGTATGGCAATGGGAGCGCAATAGTGACTTTCCTTACCAGAAAACAACTCTTGCTCGTAGGACCAGAAAGTGCATGCGATTCAACTCCATTTAGGACTGGGAAACAAACGCTAGCTTGCCTTACAAGAAACACACTCTGCTTTTAAGAAAAGAGCACTATTCTACTCTACTGTGTTTCCTGTAGGGCCAGAACAGTGAGCTTGCTCAGAAAAAAAGAACTGTGCTTCCTACACACACGGCCATATCTATTTCAACTCTGCTTAGGAACCTGACAAGAACAGTAGATCCTCTTCAGTCCAATACACTGTACTTGCTGCGAACAGACGCCAGTGCTATTTGTCCTGTGTATGGCAATGGCAGCGCAATAGTGTCTCTTCTTACCAGAAAACAACTCTTGCTCGTAGGACCAGAAACTGCATGTGACTCAACCCCATTTAGGACTGGGAAACAAACGCGAGCTCGCCTCACAAGAAACACACTCTGCTTTAGAGAAAAGAGCACTCTTCTACTCTACTGTGTTTCCTGTAGGGCCAGAACAGTGACCTTGCTCAGAACATAAGAACTGTGCTTCCTACACACAGGGGCCATATCTAGTTCAACTCTGCTTAGGAAACTGACAAGAACAGTAGCTCCTCTTCAGCCCGATACACTGTACTTGCTGGGAACAGACGTATGTGCTATTTGCACTGTGTATGGCAATGGGAGCGCAATAGTGACTTTCCTTACCAGAAAACAATTCTTGCTCGTAGGACTAGAAACTGCATGTGATTCCACTCCATTAGGACTGGGAAACAAATGCTAGCTCGCCTTACAAGAAACACACTCTGCTTTAGAGAAAAGAGCACACATCTATTCTACTGTTTTTCCTATAGGGCCAGAACAGTGAGCTTGCTCAGAACATAAGAACTGTGCTTCCTACACACACGGGCCATATCTAGTTCAACTCTGCTTAAAAAACTGAAAAGAACAGTAGCTCCTCTTCAGTTTGATACACTGTACTTGCTGGGAACAGACGCATGTGCAATTTGCACTGTGTATGGCAATGGGAGCGCAATAGTGACTTTCCTTACCAGAAAACAACTCTTGCTCGTAGGACCAGAAACCTCATGTGATTCCACTCCATTTAGGACTGGGAAACAAACGCTAGCTCGCCTTACAAGAAACACACTCTGCTTTAGAGAAAAGAGCACTCTTCTACTCTACTGTGTTTCCTATGGGGTCAAAACAGTGAGCTTGCTCAGAACAAAAGAACTGAGCTTCCTACATACACGGACCATATCTAGTTCAACTCTGCTTAGGAAACTGACAAGAACAGTAGCTCCTATTCATTCCAATACACTGTAATTGCTGGGAAAAGACGCGAGTGCTATTTGCCCTGTGTAGGGCAATGGGAGCGCAATAGTGACTTTCCTTACCAGAAAACAACTCTTGCTCATAGGACCAGAAACTGCATGTGATTCAACTCCATAACGGACTAGGAAACTAACGCTAGCTCGCCTTACAAAAACACACTCTGCTTTTGAGAAAAGAGCACTCTTCTACTCTACTATGTTTCCTATAGGGCCAGAACAGTGAGCTTGCTCAGAACATAAGAACTGTGCTTCCTACACACACGGGCCATAACAAGTTCAACTCTGCTTAGGAAACTGACAAGAACAGTATCTCCTATTCAGTCCAATACACTGTACTTGCTGGGAACAGACGCGAGTGCTATTTGCACTGTATATGGCATTTGGAGCACAATAGTGACACTTCTTACCAGAAAACAACTCTTGCTCGTAGGACAAAAAACTGCATGTGACTCAACTCCATTTAGGACTGGGAAACAAACGCGAGCTCGCCTTGGAAGAAACACACTCTGCTTTACAGAAAAGAGCACTCTTCTACTCTACTGTGTTTCGTATAGGGCCAGAACAGTGAGCTTGCTCAGAACATAATAACTGTGCTTCCTACACACACGGGCCATATCTAGTTCAACTCTGCTTAGGAAACTGACAAGAACAGTTGCTCCTCTTCAGTCTGATACACTGTACTTGATGGGAACAGACGCATGTTCTATTTGCACCGTGTATGGCAATGGGAGAGCAATAGTGATTTTCCTTACCAGAAAACAACTCTTGCTCGTAGGACAAGAAACTGCATGTGATTACACTCCATTTAGGACTGGGAAACAAATGCTAGCTCGCCTTAAAGAAACACAGTCTGCTTTAGAGAAAAGAGCACTCTTCTACTCTACTGTGTTTCCTATGGGGTCCAAACAGTGAGCTTGCTCAGAACTAAAGAACTGTGCTTCCTACACACACGGACCATATCTAGTTCAACTCTGCTTAGGATACTGACAAGAACAGTAGCTCCTCTTCAGTCCAATACACTGTACTTGCTGGGAACCGACGCCAGTGCTATTTGTCCTGTGTAGGGCAATGGCAGCGCAATATTGACTCTTCTTACCAGAAAACAACTCTTGCTCGTAGGACCAGAAACTCCATGTGATTCAACTCCATTTAAAACTGGGAAACAAATGCTAGCTCGCCTTAAAAGAAACACACTCTGCTTTTGAGAAAAGAGCACTCTTCTACTCTACTTTGTTTACTGTAGGGCCAGAACAGTGAGCCTGCTCAGAAAAAAAGAACTGTGCTTCCTACACACAGGCCCATATCTAGTTCAAGTCTGCTTAGGAACATGACAAGAACAGTAGATCCTGTTCAGTCCAATACACTGTTCTTTCTGCGAACAGATACCAGTGCTATTTGTCCTGTGTATGGCAATGGCAAGGCAAAAGTGACTCTTCTTACCAGAAAACAACTCTTGCTCGTAGGACCAGAAACTGCATGTGACTCAACTCCATTTATTACTGGGAAACAAACGCTAGCTCGCCTTACAAAAAACACACTCTGCTTTTGAGAAAAGAGCACTCATCTACTCTACTGTGTTTCCTATGGGGTCCAAACTGTGAGCTTGCTCAGAAGAAAAGAACTGTGCTTCCTACACACACGGACCATATCTAGTTCAACTCTAATTAGGAAACTGACAAGAACAGTAGCTCCTATTCAGTCCAATACACTGTACTTGCTGGGAACAGACACAAGTGCTATTTGCACTGTATATGGCATTTGGAGCGCAAGAGTGACACTTCTTACCAGAAAAAAACTCTTGCTCGTCGTTCCAAAAACTGCATGTGACTCAACTCCATTTAGGACTGGGAAACAAACGCGAGCTCGCCTTGCAAGAAACACACTCTGCTTTACAGAAAAGAGCACTCTTCTACTCTACTGTGTTTCCTATAGGGCCAGTACAGTGAGCTTGCTCAGAACATAATAACTGTGCTTCCTACAGACACGGGCCATATCTAGTTCAACTCTGCTTATTAAACTGAAAAGAACAGTTGCTCCTCTTCAGTCCGATACAGTGTACTTGCTGGGAACAGACGCATGTGCTATTTGTCCTGTGTATGGCAATGGCAGCGCAATAGTGACTCTTCATACCAGAAAACAACTCTTGGTTGTAGGACCAGAAACTGCATGTGATTCAACTCCATTTAGGACTGGGAAACAAACGCTAGCTCGCGTTACAAGAAACACACTCTGCTTTTGAGAATAGAGCACTCTTCTACTCTACTGAGTTTCCTATGGGGTCCAAACAGTGAGCTTGCTCAGAACAAAAGAACTGTGCTTTCTACACACGCGGGACATATCTCGTTCAACTCTGCTTAGGAAACTGACAAGAACAGTAGCTCCTCTTCAGTCCAATACACTGTACTTGCTGCGAACAGACGCCAGTGCTATTTGTCCTGTGTATGGCAATGGCAACGCAGTAGTGACTCTTCTTACCAGAAAACAACTCTTGCTCGTATTACCAGAAACTGCATGGGATTCAACTCCATTTAGGGACTGGGAAACAAACGCGAGCTCGCCTTGCAAGAAACACACTCTGCTTTAGAGAAAAGAGCACTCTTCTACTCTACTGTGTTTCCTATAGGGCCAGAACAGTGAGCTTGCTCAGAACATAATAACTGTGCTTCCTACACACACGGGCCATATCTAGTTCAACTCTGCTTAGGAAACTGACAAGAACAGTAGCTCCTCTTCAGTCCGATACACTGTACTTGCTGGGAACAGACGCGAGTTCTATTTGAACTGTATATGGCATTTGGAGCACAATAGAGACACTTCTTACCAGAAAAAAACTCTTCCTCGTAGGACCAAAAACTGCATGTGACTCAACTCCATTTAGGACTGGGAAACAAACGCGAGCTCGCCTTGCAAGAAACACACTCTGCTTTACAGAAAAGAGCACTCTTCTAGTCTACTCTGTTTCCTATAGGGCCAGAACAGTGAGCTTGCTCAGAACATAATAACTGTGCTTCCTACACACACGGGCCATATCTAGTTCAACTCTGCTTAGGAAACTGACAAGAACAGTTGCTCCTCTTCAGTCCGATACTCTGTAATTGCTGGGAACAGACGCATGTGCTATTTGCACCGTGTATGGCAATGGGAGAGCAATAGTGACTTTCCTTACCAGAAAACAACTCTTGCTCGTAGGACCAGAAACTGCATGTGACTCAACTCCATTTAGGACTGGGAAACAAACGCTAGCTCGCCTTACAAGAAACACACTCTGCTTTTGAGAAAAGAGCACAATTCTACTCTACTGTGTTTCCTATGGGGTCCGAACAGTGAGCTTGCTCAGAACAAAAGAACTGTGCTTCCTACACACACGGCCATATCTAGTTCAATTCTGCTTAGGAACCTGACAAAAACAGTAGATACTCTTCAGTCCAATACACTGTACTTGCTGGGAAGAGACGCCAGTGCTATTTGTCCTGTGTATTGCAATGGCAGCATAATAGTGACTCTTCTTACCATAAAATAACTCTTGCTCGTAGGACCAGAAACTGCATGTGATTCAACTCCATTTAGGACTGGGAAACAAACGCTAGCTCGCCTTACTAGAAAAACACTCTGCTTTAGAGAAAAGAACACTCTTCTACTTTCCTGTGTTTCCTATAGGGCCAGAACAGTGAGCTTGCTCAGAACAAAAGAACTGTGCTTCCTACACAAGGGCCATATCTAGTTCAACTCTGCTTAGGAAACTGACAAGAACAGTAGCTCCGCTTCAGTCCGATACACTGTACTTGTTAGGAACAGACGCGAGTGCTATTTGCACTGTGTATGTCTATTGGAGCACAATATTGACTCTTCTTACCAGAAAACAACTCTTTCTCGTAGGACAAAAAACTGCATGTGACTCAACTCCATTTTGGAATGGGAAACAAATGCTAGCTCGGCTTACAAGAAAGACACTCTGCTTTTGAGAAAAGAGCACAATTCTACTCTACTGTGTTTCCTATGGGGTCCGAACAGTGAGCTTGCTCAGAACAAAAGAACTGTGCTTCCTACACACACGGCCATATCTAGTTCAATTCTGCTTAGGAACCTGACAAGGACAGTAGATACTCTTCAGTCCAATACACTGTACTTGCTGGGAAGAGACGCCAGTGCTATTTTTCCTGTGTATGGCAATGGCAGCGCAATAGCGACTCTTCTTACCATAAAACAACTCTTGCTCATAGGACCAGAAACTGCATGTGATTCAACTCCATTTAGGACTGGGAAACAAACGTTAGCTCGCCTTACAAGAAACACACTCTGCTTTAGAGAAAAGAGCACTCTTCTACACTACTGTGTTTCCTATAGGGCCAGAACAGTGAGCTTGCTCAGAACAAAACAACTGTGCTTTCTACACACGGGCCATATCTAGTTCAACTCTGCTTAGGAAATTGAGAAGAAGAGTTGCTCCTCTTCAGTCCGATACACTGTACTTGCTGGGAACAGACGCGAGTGCTATTTGCACTGTGTATGGCTATTGGAGCACAATAGTGACTCTTCTTATCAGAATACAACTCTTGCTCGTAGGACAAAAAACTGCATGTGACTCAACTCCATTTAGTTCTGGGAAACAAACGCTTGCTCGCCGTACAAGAAACACACTCTGCTTTTGAGAAAAGAGCACTCTTGTACTCTACTGTGTTCCTGTGGGTTCTGAACAGTGAGCTTGCTCAGAACAAAAAAACTGTGCTTCCTACAGACGGCCATATCTAGTTCAAGTCTGCTTAGGAACCTGACAAGAACAGTAGATCTTCTTCAGTCCAATACACTGTACTTGCTAGGAAAAGACGCCAGTGTTATTTGTCCTGTGTATGGCAATGGCAGCGCAATAGTGACTCTTCTTACCAGAAAACAACTCTTGCTTGTAGGACCAGAAACTGCATGTGATTCAACTCCATTTAGGACTAGGAAACAAACGCTAGCCCGCCTTACAAGAAACACACTCTGCTTTTGAGAAAAGACCACTCTTCTGTTCTACTGTGTTTCCTATGAGGTCCGAACAGTGAGCTTGCTCAGAACAAAAAAAACGTGCTTCCTACACACACCGCCATACCTAGTTCAATTCTGCTTAGGAACCTGACAAGAACAGTAGAACCTCTTCAGTCCAATACACTGTACTGCTGGGAACAGACAACAGTGCTATTTGTACTGTGTATGGCAATGGCAGAGCAATAGTGACTCTTCTTACCATAAAACAACTCTTGCTCGTAGGACCAGAAACTGCATGTGATTCAACTCCATTTAGGACTGGGAAACAAACGCTAGCTCGCCTTACAAGAAACACACTCTGCTTTAGAGAAAAGAGCACTCTTCTACTCTACTGTGTTTCCTATAGGGCCAGAACAGTGAGCTTGCTCAGAACAAAAGAACTGTGCTTCCTACACACGGACCATATCTAGTTCAACTCTGCTGAGGAAACTGACAAGAACAGTAGAGCCTATTTAGTCCAATACACTGTACATGAAGGAAACAGACGCGAGTGCTATTTGCACTGTGTGTGGCATTTGGAGCGCAAGTGTCTCTTCTTACCAGAAAACAACACTTGCTCGTAGGACCAAAAACTGCATGTGTCTCAACTTCATTTAGGACTAGGAAACAAACGCTAGCTCGCCTTACAAGAAACACACTCTGCTTTAGAGAAAAGAGCACTCTTCTACTCTACTGTGTTTCCTATAGGGCCAGAACAGTGAGCTTGCTCAGAACAAAAGAACTGTGCATCCTACACACGGACCATATCTAGTTAAACTCTGCTTAGGAAACTGACAAGAACAGTAGCTCATCTTCAGCCCGACACACTGTACTTACTGGGAACAGACGCGAGTGCTATTTTCACTATGTATGGCAATGGGAGCGCAATAGTGACTTCCTTACACGAAAACAACTCTTGCTCGTAGGACCAGAAACTGGATGAGATTCAACTCCATTTAGGACTGGGAAAAAAAACACTATCTCGCCTTACAAAAAAAACACTCTGCTTTTGAGAAAAGAGCACTCTTCTACTCTACTGTGTTTCCTATAGGGCCAGAACAGGGAGCTTGCTGAGAACAAAAGAACTATGCTTCCTACACACAGGGACTATATCTAGTTCAACTCCGCTTAGGAAACTGACAAGAACAGTAGCTCCTATTCAGTCCAATACACTGTACTTGCTGGGAACAGACGCGAGTGCTATTTGCACTGTGTATGGCAATTGGAGCACAATATTGACTCTTCTTACCAGAAAACAACTCTTGCTCATAAGACCAAAAACTGCATGTGTCTCAACCTCATTTAGGACTAGGAAAGAAACGCTAGCTCTCCTTACAAGAAAAACACTCTGCTTTTGAGAAAAGAGCATTCTTCTACTATACTGTGTTTCCAATAGGGCCAGAACAGTGAGCTTCCTCAGAACAAAAGAACTGTGCTTCCTGCACACAGGGGCCATATCTAGTTCAATTCTGCTTAGGAAACTGACAAGAACAGTAGATCCTCTTCAGTCTAATACACTGTACTTGCTGGGAACAGACGCCAGTACTATTTGCCCTGTGTATGACAATGGGAGCACAATAGTGACTCTTCTTACCAGAAAACATCTCTTGATCGTATCACCAGAAACTGCATGTGATTCAACTCCATTTAGGACTGTGAAACAAACACTAGCTAGCCTTACAAAAAAAAAACACTCTGCTTTTGAGAAAAGAGCACTCTTCTACTCTACTGTGTTTCCTATAGGGCCAGAACAGTGAGCTTGATCAGAACAAAAGAACTGTGCTTCCTTCACACGGGCCATATCTAGTTCAACTCTGCTTAGGAAACTGACAAGAACAGTAGCTCCTCTTCAGTCCCATACACTGTACTTGCTGGTATCGTACCGAGTGCTATTTGCACTATGTATGGCAATGGGAGCGCAATAGTGACTTTCCTTACCAGAAAACAACTCTTGCGCGTAGGACCAGAAACTGCATGTGATTCAACTCCAATCAGGACTGGGAAAATTAATTCTAGCTCGCCTTACATGAAACACACTCTGCTTTAGAGAAAAGAGCACTCTTCTACTCTACTGTGTTTCCTATGGGGTCCAAACAGTGAGCTTACTCAGAACAAAAGAACTGTGCTTCCTACACAAACGGGCCATATCTAGTTCAACTCTGCTTAGGAAACTGACAAGAACAGTAGCTCCTCTTCAGTCCCATACACTGTACTTGCTGGGAACAGACGCGAGTGCTATTTGCACTGTGTATGACAATGGGAGCGCAATAGTGACTTCCTTACCAGAAAACAACTCTTACTCGTAGGACCAGAAACAGCATGTGATTCAACTCCATTTAGGACTGGGAAACAAACGCTGGCTCGGCTTACAAAAAAACACTCTGCTTTTGAGAAAAGAGCACTCTTCTACTCTACTGTGTTTCCTATAGGGCCAGAACAGTGAGCTTGATCAGAACAAAGGAACTGTGCTTCCTTCACACGGGCCATATCTAGTTCAACTCTGCTTAGGAAACTGACAAGAACAGTAGCTCCTCTTCAGTCCAATACACTGTACTTGCGGGGAACAGACGCGAGTGCTATTTGCACTGTGTATGGATATTGGAGCACAATAGTGAATTGTCTTACAAGAAAACAACTCTTGCTCGTAGGACAAAAAACTGCATGCGACTCAACTCCATTTCGGACTGGGAAACTAACGCTAGCTTGCCTTCCAAGAAACACACTCTGCTTTTCAGAAAAGAGCACTCTTCTACTCTACTGTGTTTCCTATGGGTTCCGAACAGTGAGCTTGCTCAGAACAAAAAAACTGTGCTTCCTACACACACGGCCATATCTAGTTCAACTCTGCTTAGGAACCTGACAAGAACAGTAGATCCTCTTCAGTCCAATACACTGTACATGCTGGGAACAGACGCGAGTGCTATTTGCCCTGTGTATGACAATGGGAGCACAATAGTGACTCTTCTTACCAGAAAACAACTCTTGCTCGTAGGACCAGAAACTGCATGTGATTCAACTCCATTTAGGACTGGGAAACAAACACTCGCTCGCCCTACAAGAAACACACTCTGATTTAGAGAAAAAAGCACTCTTCTAATCTACAGTGTTTCCTAAGTGGTCCGAACAGTGAACTTGCTCAGAACAAAAGAACTGTGCTACCTACACACACGGCCATATCTAGTTCAATTCTGCTTAGGAACCTGACAAGAACAGTAGATCCTCTTCAGTCCAATACACTGTACTTGCTGGGAACAGACTACAGGGCTATTTGTCCTGTGTATGGCAATGGCAGCGCAATATTGACTCTTCTTACCAGAAAACAACTCTTGCTCGTAGGACCAGAAACTGCATGTGATTCAACTCCATTTAGGATTGGGAAACAAACGCTAGCTCTCCTTACAAGAAACACACTCTGCTTTTGAGAAAAGAGCACTCTTCTACTCTACTGTGTTTCCTATGGGGTCCAAACAGTGAGCTTGCTCAGAACAAAAGAAATGTGCTTCCTACACACACCGACCATATCTAGTTCAACTCTGCTTAGGAAACTGACTAGAACAGTAGCTCCTATTCAGTCCAATACACTGTACTTCCTGGGAAGAGACGCGAGTGCTATTTGCACTGTGAATGGCAATGGGAGCACAATACTGACTTTCCTTACCAGAAAACAACTCATGCTCATAGGACCAGAAACTGCCTGTGTGAACTCCATTTTGGACTGGGAAACAAACGCAAACTCGTCTTACTAGAAAAACACTCTGCTTTAGAGAAAAGAGCACTCTTCTACTCTACTGTGTTTCCTATAGGGCCAGAACAGGGAGCTTGCTGAGAACAAAAGAACTATGCTTCCTACACACACGGACTATATCTAGTTCAACTCCGCTTAGGAAACTGACAAGAACAGTAGCTCCTATTCAGTCCAATACACTGTACTTGCTGGGAAAAGACGCGAGTGCTATTTGCACTGTGTATGGCAATTGGAGCACAATAGTGACTTTTCTTACCAGAAAACAACTCTTGCTCAAAGGACCAAAAACTGCATGTGTCTCAACTTCATTTAGGACTAGGAAAGAAACGCTAGCTCTCCTTACAAGAAAAACACTCTGCTTTTGAGAAAAGAGCATTTTTCTACTATACTGTGTTTCCTAAAGGGCCAGAACAGTGAGCTACCTCAGAACAAAAGAACTGTGCTTCCTGCACACAGGGGCCATATCTAGTTCAATTCTGCTTAGGAAACTGACAAGAACAGTAGATCCTCTTCAGTCCAATACACTGTACATGCTGGGAACAGACGCCAGGACTATTTGCCCTGTGTATGACAATGGGAGCACAATAGTGACTCTTCTTACCAGAAAACAACTCTTGCTCGTAGGACCAGAAACTGCATGTGATTCAACTCCATTTAGGACTGGGAAACAAACACTAGCTAGCCTTACAAAAAAACACTCTGCTTTTGAGAAAAGAGCCCTCTTCTACTCTTGTGTTCCTATAGGGCCAGAACAGTGAGCTTGATCAGAACAAAAAACGGTGCTTCGTTCACATGGGCCATATCTAGTTCTACTCTGCTTAGGAAACTGACAAGAACAGTAGCTCCTCTTCAGTGTGATACACTGTACTTGCTGGGATCGGACCGAGTGCTATTTGCACTATGTATGGCAATGGGAGCGCAATAGTGACTTTCCTTACCAGAAAACAACTCTTGCTCATAGGACCAGAAACTGCCTGTGATTCAACTCCAATTAGGACTGGGAAAACTAATGCTAGCTCTCCTTACATGAAACACACTCTGCTTTAGAGAAAAGAGCACTCTTCTACTCTACTGTGTTTCCTATGGGGTCCAAACAGTGAGCTTACTCAGAACAAAAGAACTGTGCTTCCTACACAAACGGGCCATATCTCGTTCAACTCTGCTTAGGAAACTGACAAGAACAGTAGCTCCTCTTCAGTCCGATATACTGTACTTGCTGGGAACAGACGCGAGTGCTATTTGCACTGTGTATGGCAATGGGAGCGCAATAGTGACTTCCTTACCAGAAAACAACTCTTGCTCGTAGGACCAGAAACTGGATGGGATTCAACTCCATTTAGGACTGGTAAACAAACGTTAGCTCGCCTTACAAGAAACCCACTCTGCTTTTGAGAAAAGAGCACTCTTCTATTCTACTCTGTTTCCTATGGGGTCCGAACAGTGAGCTTGCTCAGTTCAAAAGAACTGAGCTTCCTACACACACCGACCATATCAAGTTCAACTCTGCTTAGGAAACTGACAAGAACAGTAGCTCCTCTTCAGTCCGATACACTGTATTTGCTGGGAACAGACAACAGTGCTATTTGTCCTGTGTATGGCAATGGGAGCGTAATAGTGACTCTTCTTACCATAAAACAACTCTTGCTCGTAGAACCAGAAACTGCATGTGATTCAACTCCATTTAGGACTGGGAAACAAACGCTAGCTCGCCTTACAAAAAAACACTCTGCTTTTGAGAAAAGAGCACTCTTCTACTCTACTGTGTTTCCTGTAGGGCCAGAACAGTGAGCTTGCTCAGAAAAAAAGAACTGTGCTTCCTACACACACGGCCATATCTAGTTCAACTCTGCTTAGGAACCTGACAAGAACAGTAGATCCTCTTCAGTCCAATACCCTGTACTTGCTGCGAACAGACGACCAGTGCTATTTGTCCTGTGCATGGCAATGGCAGCGCAATACTGCCTCTTCTTACCAGAAAAAAACTCTTGCTCGTAGGACCAAAAACTGCATGTGACTCAACTCCATTTAGGACTGGGAAACAAACGCGAGCTCGCCTTACAGGAAACACACTCTGCTTTAGAGAAAAGAGCACTCTTCTACTCTACTGTTTTTCCTATGGGGTCCTAACAGTGAGCTTGCTCAGAAAAAAAGAACTGTGCTTCCTACACACACGGACCATATCTAGTTCAACTCTGCTTAGAAAACTGACAAGAACAGTAGCTCCTATTCAGTCCAATACACTGTACTTGCTGGGAAAAGACGCGAGTGCTATTTGCCTTGTGTAGGGCAATGGGAGCGCAATAGTGACTTTCCTTATCAGAAAACAACTCTTGTTCGTAAAACCAGAAACTGCATGTGATTCAACTCCATTTAGGACTGGGAAACAAACGCTAGCTCGCCTTACAAGAAACACACTCTGCTTTAGAGAAAAGAGCACTCTTCTACTCTACTGTGTTTCCTATAGGGCCAGAACAGTGAGCTTGCTCAAAACATAATAACTGTGCTTCCTAAACACACGGGTCATATCTAGTTCAATTCTGCTTAGGAAACTGACAAGAACAGTAGCTCCTCTTCAGTCCGATACACTGTACTTGCTGGGAACAGACGCGAGGGCTATTTGCACTGCGTATGGCAATGGGAGCGCAATAGTGACTTTCCTTACCAGAAAACATCTCTTGCTCGTAGGACCAGAAACTGCATGTGATTCAACTCCATTTAGGACTGGGAAACAAACGCTAGCTCGCCTTACAAGAAACACACTCTGCTTTTGAGAAAAGAGCACTCTTCTACTCTACTGTGTTTCCTATGGTGTTCGAACAGTGAGCTTGCTCAGAACAAAAGAACTGTGCTTTCTACACACACGGCCATATCTAGTTCAATTCTGATTAGGAAACTGACAAGAACAGTAGCTCCTCTTCAGTCCAATACACTGTACTTGCGGGGAACAGACGCGAGTGCTATTTGCATTGTGTATAGCAATTGGAGCACAATAGTGACTCGTCTTACCAGAAAACAAATCTTGCTCGTAGGACAAAAAACTGCATGTGATTCAACTCCGTTTAGGACTGGGAAACAAACGCTAGCTCGCCTTCCAAGAAACAAACTCTGCTTTTGAGAAAAGAGCACTCTTCTACTCTACTGTGTTTCCTATGTGTTCCGAACAGTGAGCTTGCTCAGAACAAAAAAACTGTGCTTCCTACACACACGGCCATATCTAGTTCAAGTCTGCTTAGGAACCTGACAAGAACAGTAGATCCTCTTCAGTCCAATACACTGTACTTGCTGGGAACAGACGCCAGTGCTATCTGTCCTGTGTATGGCAATGGCAGCACAATAGTGACTCTTCTTAACAGAAAACAACTCTTGCTCGTAGGACCAGAAACTGCATGTGATTCAACTCCATTTAGGACTGGGAAACAAACTCTAGCTCGCTTTACAAGAAACACACTCTGCTTTTGAGAAAAGAGCACTCTTCTACTCTACTGTGTTTCCTATATGGCCAGAACAGTGAGCTTGCTCAGAAAAAAAGAACTGTGCTTCCTACACACACGGGCCATATCTAGTTCAACTCTGCTTAGGAAACTGACAAGAACAGGACCTCCTCTTCAGTCCAATACACTGTAATTTCTGGGAAGAGAGGTGGGGCTATTTGCACTGTGTATGGCAATGGTAGCGCAATAGTGACTTTCCTTACCAGAAAACAACTCTTGCTCGTAGGACCAGAAAGTGCATGCGATTCAACTCCATTTAGGACTGGGAAACAAACGCTAGCTCGCCTTACAAGAAACACACTCTGCTTTTGAGAAAAAAGCACTCTTCTACTCTACTGTGTTTCCTGTATGGCCAGAACAGTGAGCTTGCTCAGAAAAAAAGAACTGTGCTTCCTACACACACGGCCATATCTAGTTCAACTCTGCTTAGGAACCTGACAAGAACAGTAGATCCTCTTCAGTCCAATACCCTGTACTTGCTGCGAACAGACGCCAGTGCTATTTGTCCTGTGTATGGCAATGGCAGCGCAATAGTGCCTCTTCTTACCAGAAAACAACTCTTGCTCGTAGGACCAAAAATTGCATGTGACTCAACTCCATTTAGGACTGGGAAACAAACGCGAGCTCACCTTACAGGAAACACACTCTGCTTTAGAGAAAAGAGCACTCTTCTACTCTACTGTGTTTCCTATGGGGTCCTAACAGTTAGCTTGCTCAGAACAAAAGAACTGTGCTTCCTACACACACGGACCATATCTAGTTCAACTCTGCTTAGGAAACTGACAAGAACAGTAGCTCCTATTCAGTCCAATACACTGTACTTGCTGGGAAAAGACGCGAGTGCTATTTGCCTTGTGTAGGGCAATGGGAGCGCAATAGTGACTTTCCTTACCAGAAAACAACTCTTGTTCGTAAAACCAGAAACTGCATGTGATTCAACTCCATTTAGGACTGGGAAACAAACGCTAGCTCGCCTTACAAGAAACACACTCTGCTTTAGAGAAAATAGCACTCTTCTACTCTACTGTGTTTCCTACAGGGCCAGAACAGTGAGCTTGCTCAGAACATAATAACTGTGCTTCCTAAACACACGGGTCATATCTAGTTCAATTCTGCTTAGGAAACTGACAAGAACAGTAGCTCCTCTTCAGTCCGATACACTGTACTTGCTGGGAACAGACGCGAGGGCTATTTGCACTGCGTATGGCAATGGGAGCGCAATAGTGACTTTCCTTACCAGAAAACATCTCTTGCTCGTAGGACCAGAAACTGCATGTGATTCAACTCCATTTAGGACTGGGAAACAAACGCTAGCTCGCCTTACAAGAAACACACTCTGCTTTGGAGAAAAGAGCACTCTTCTACTCTACTGTGTTTCCTATGGTGTTCGAACAGTGAGCTTGCTCAGAACAAAAGAACTGTGCTTTCTACACACACGGCCATATCTAGTTCAATTCTGATTAGGAAACTGACAAGAACAGTAGCTCCTCTTCAGTCCAATACACTGTACTTGCGGGGAACAGACGCGAGTGCTATTTGCATTGTGTATAGCAATTGGAGCACAATAGTGACTCGTCTTACCAGAAAACAAATCTTGCTCGTAGGACAAAAAACTGCATGTGATTCAACTCCGTTTAGGACTGGGAAACAAACGCTAGCTCGCCTTCCAAGAAACAAACTCTGCTTTTGAGAAAAGAGCACTCTTCTACTCTACTGTGTTTCCTATGTGTTCCGAACAGTGAGCTTGCTCAGAACAAAAAAACTGTGCTTCCTACACACACGGCCATATCTAGTTCAAGTCTGCTTAGGAACCTGACAAGAACAGTAGATCCTCTTCAGTCCAATACACTGTACTTGCTGGGAACAGACGCCAGTGCTATCTGTCCTGTGTATGGCAATGGCAGCACAATAGTGACTCTTCTTAACAGAAAACAACTCTTGCTCGTAGGACCAGAAACTGCATGTGATTCAACTCCATTTAGGACTGGGAAACAAACTCTAGCTCGCTTTACAAGAAACACACTCTGCTTTTGAGAAAAGAGCACTCTTCTACTCTACTGTGTTTCCTATATGGCCAGAACAGTGAGCTTGCTCAGAAAAAAAGAACTGTGCTTCCTACACACACGGGCCATATCTAGTTCAACTCTGCTTAGGAAACTGACAAGAACAGGACCTCTTCTTCAGTCCAATACACTGTAATTTCTGGGAAGAGAGGTGGGGCTATTTGCACTGTGTATGGCAATGGTAGCGCAATAGTGACTTTCCTTACCAGAAAACAACTCTTGCTCGTAGGACCAGAAAGTGCATGCGATTCAACTCCATTTAGGACTGGGAAACAAACGCTAGCTCGCCTTACAAGAAACACACTCTGCTTTTGAGAAAAAAGCACTCTTCTACTCTACTGTGTTTCCTGTATGGCCAGAACAGTGAGCTTGCTCAGAAAAAAAGAACTGTGCTTCCTACACACACGGCCATATCTAGTTCAACTCTGCTTAGGAACCTGACAAGAACAGTAGATCCTCTTCAGTCCAATACCCTGTACTTGCTGCGAACAGACGCCAGTGCTATTTGTCCTGTGTATGGCAATGGCAGCGCAATAGTGCCTCTTCTTACCAGAAAACAACTCTTGCTCGTAGGACCAAAAATTGCATGTGACTCAACTCCATTTAGGACTGGGAAACAAACGCGAGCTCACCTTACAGGAAACACACTCTGCTTTAGAGAAAAGAGCACTCTTCTACTCTACTGTGTTTCCTATGGGGTCCTAACAGTGAGCTTGCTCAGAACAAAAGAACTGTGCTTCCTACACACACGGACCATATCTAGTTCAACTCTGCTTAGGAAACTGACAAGAACAGTAGCTCCTATTCAGTCCAATACACTGTACTTGCTGGGAAAAGACGCGAGTGCTATTTGCCTTGTGTAGGGCAATGGGAGCGCAATAGTGACTTTCCTTACCAGAAAACAACTCTTGTTCACAGGACCAGAAACTGCATGTGATTCAACTCCATTTAGGAATAGGAAACAAACGCTAGCTCGCCTTTCAAAAACACACTCTGCTTTTGAGAAAAGAGCACTCTTCTACTCTATTGTGTATACTATAGGGCCAGAACAGTGAGCTTGCTCAGAACATAAGAACTGTGCTTCCTACACACACGGGCCAAAACAAGTTCAACTCTGCTTAGGAAACTGACAGAACAGTAGCTCCTCTTCAGTCCAATACACTGTACTTGCTGGGAACAGACAACAGTGCTATCTGTCCTGTGTATGGCAATGGCAGCACAATAGTGACTCTTCTTACAAGAAAACAACTCTTGCTCGTAGGTCCAGGAACTGCATGTGATTCAACTCCATTTAGGACTGGGAAACAAACGCTAGCTCGCTTTACAAGAAACACACTCTGCTTTTGAGAAAAGAGCACTCTTCTACTCTACTGTGTTTCCTATATGGCCAGAACATTGAGCTTGCTCAGAAAAAAAGAACTGTGCTTCCTACACACACGGGCCATATCTAGTTCAACTCTGCTTAGGAAACTGACAAGAACAGTAGCTCCTCTTCAGTCCAAAACACTGTACTTTCTGGGAAGAGAGGTGGGGCTATTTGCACTGTCTATGGCAATGGTAGCGCAATAGTGACTTTCCTTACCAGAAAACAACTCTTGCTCGTAGGACCAGAAAGTGCATGTGATTCAACTCCATTTAGGACTGGGAAACAAACGCTAGCTCGCCTTACAAGAAACACACTCTGCTTTTGAGAAAAGAGCACTCTTCTACTCTACTGTGTTTTCTGTAGGGCCAGAACAGTGAGCTTGCTCAGAAAAAAAGAACTGTGCTTCCTACACACACGGGCCATATCTAGTTCAACTCTGCTTAGGAAACTGACAAGAACAGTAGTTCCTCTTCAGCCCGATACACTGTACTTGCTGGGAACAGACGCATGTTCTATTTGCACTGTGTATGGCAATGGGAGCGCAATAGTGACTGTCCTTACCAGAAAACAACTCTTGCTCGTAGGACCAGAAACTGCATGTGATTCCACTCCATTAGGACTGGGAAACAAACGCTAGCTCGCCTTACAAGAAACACACTCTGCTTTAGAGAAAAGAGCACACATCTACTCTACTGTTTTTCCTATGGGGTCTGAACAGTGAGCTTGCTCAGAACAAAAGAACTGTGCTTCCTACACACATGGACCATATCTAGTTCAACTCTACTTAGGAAACTGACAAGAACAGTAGCTCCTATTCAGTCCAATACACTGTACTTGCTGGGAACAGACGCGAGTGCTATTTGCAGTGTATATGGCATTTGGAGCGCAATAGTGACTTTCCTTACCAGAAAACAACTCTTGTTCGTAAAACCAGAAACTGCATGTGATTCAACTCCATTTAGGACTGGGAAACAAACGCTAGCTCGCCTTACAAGAAACACACTCTGCTTTAGAGAAAATAGCACTCTTCTACTCTACTGTGTTTAATATAGTGCCAGAACAGTGAGCTTGCTCAGAACAAAAGAACTGTGCTTCCTAAACACCCGGGTCATATCTAGTTCATTTCTGCTTAGGAAACTGACAAGAACAGTAGCTCCTCTTCAGTCCGATACACTGTACTTGCTGGGAACAGACGCGAGGGCTATTTGCACTGTGTATGGCAATGGGAGCGCAATAGTGACTTTCCTTACCAGAAAACAACTCTTGCTCGTAGGACCACAAACTGCATGTGATTCAACTCCATTTAGAACTGGGAAACAAACGCTAGCTCGCCTTAAAAGAAACACACTCTGCTTTTGAGAAAAGAGCACTCTTCTACTCTACTGTGTTTCCTATAGGGCCAGAACAGTGAGCTTTCTCAGAACATAAGAACTGTGCTTCCTACACACACGGGCCATATCTAGTTCAACTCTGCTTAAAAAACTGAAAAGAACAGTAGCTCCTCTTCAGTCCGATACACTGTACTTGCGGGGAACAGACGCGAGTGCTATTTGCACTGTGTATAGCAATTGGAGCACAATAGTGTCTCGTCTTACCAGAAAACAAATCTTGCTCGTAGGACAAAAAACTGCATGTGACTCAACTCCGTTTAGGACTGGGAAACAAACGCTAGCTCGCCTTCCAAGAAACAAACTCTGCTTTTGAGAAAAGAGCACTCTTCTACTCTACTGTGTTTCCTATGTGTTCCGAACAGTGAGCTTGCTCAGAACAAAAAAACTGTGCTTCCTACACACACGGGCCATATCTAGTTCAAGTCTGCTTAGGAACCTGACAAGAACAGTAGCTCCTATTCATTCCAATACACTGTAATTGCTGGGAAAAGACGCGAGTGCTATTTGCCTTGTGTAGGGCAATGGGAGCGCAATAGTGACTTTCCTTACCAGAAAACAACTCTTGCTCATAGGACCAGAAACTGCATGTGATTCAACTCCATTTAGGACTAGGAAAGAAACGCTAGCTCGCCTTACAAAAACACACTCTGCTTTTGAGAAAAGAGCACTCTTCTACTCTATTGTGTATACTATAGGGCTAGAACAGTGAGCTTGCTCAGAACATAAGAACTGTGCTTCCTACACACACGGGCCATTACAAGTTCAACTCTGCTTAGGAAACTGACAAGAACAGTAGCTCCTCTTCAGTCTGATACACTGTACTTGCTGGGAACAGACGCGAGAGCTATTTGCACAGTGTATGGCAAGGGGAGCACAATAGTGACTTTCTTTACCAGAAAGCAACTCTTGCTCGTAGGACAAGAAACTGCATGTGATTCAACTCCATTTAGGACTGGGAAACAAATGCTAGCTCGCCTTACTAGAAACACACTCTGCTTTTGAGAAAAGAGCACTCTTCTACTCTACTGTGTTTCCATGGTGTTCGAAAAGTGAGCTTGCTCAGAACAAAAGAACTGTGCTTCCTACACACACGGCCATATCTAGTTCAATTCTGATTAGGAAACTGACAAGAACAGTAGCTCCTCTTCAGTCCAATACACTGTACTTGCGGGGAACAGACGCGAGTGCTATTTGCACTGTGTATAGCAATTGGAGCACAATAGTGACTCGTCTTACCAGAAAACAAATCTTGCTCGTAGGACAAAAAACTGCATGTGACTCAACTCTGTTTAGGACTGGGAAACAAACGCTAGCTCGCCTTCCAAGAAACAAACTCTGCTTTTGAGAAAAGAGCACTCTTCTACTCTACTGTGTTTCCTATGTGTTCCGAACAGTGAGCTTGCTCAGAACAAAAAAACTGTGCTTCCTACACACACGGCCATATCTAGTTCAAGTCTGCTTAGGAACCTGACAAGAACAGTAGATCCTCTTCAGTCCAATACACTGTACTTGCTGGGAACAGACGCCAGTGCTATCTGTCCTGTGTATGGCAATGGCAGCACAATAGTGACTCTTCTTACCAGAAAACAACTCTTGCTCGTAGGACCAGAAACTGCATGTGATTCAACTCCATGTAGGACTGGGAAACAAACTCTAGCTCGCTTTACAAGAAACACACTCTGCTTTTGAGAAAAGAGCACTCTTCTACTCTACTGTGTTTCCTATATGGCCAGAACAGTGAGCTTGCTCAGAAAAAAAGAACTGTGCTTCCTACACACACGGGCCATATCTAGTTCAACTCTGCTTAGGAAACTGACAAGAACAGTAGATCCCCTTCAGTCCAATACACTGTACTTTCTGGGAAGAGAGGTAGGGCTATTTGCACTGTGTATGGCAATGGGAGCGCAATAGTGACTTTCCTTACCAGAAAACAACTCTTGCTCGTAGGACCAGAAAGTGCATGCGATTCAACTCCATTTAGGACTGGGAAACAAATGCTAGCTCGCCTTACAAGAAACACACTCTGCTTTTGAGAAAAGAGCACTCTTCTACTCTACTGTGTTTTCTGCAGGGCCAGAACAGTGAGCTTGCTCAGAAAAAAAGAACTGTGCTTCCTACACACACGGCCATATCTAGTTCAAGTCTGCTTAGGAACCTGACAATAACAGTAGATCCTCTTCAGTCCAATACCCTGTACTTGCTGCGAACAGACGCCAGTTTTATTTGTCCTGTGTATGGCAATGGCAGCGCAATAGTGCCTCTTCTTACCAGAAAACAACTCTTGCTCGTAGGACCAAAAAGTGCATGTGACACAACTCCATTTAGGACTGGGAAACAAACGCGAGCTCGCCTCACAAGAAACACACTATGCTTTAGAGAAAAGAGCACTCTTCTACTCTACTGTGTTTCCTGTAGGGCCAGAACAGTGAGCTTGCTCAGAACATAAGAACTGTGCTTCCTAAACACACGGGCCATATCTAGTTCAACTCTGCTTAGGAAACTGACAAGAACAGTAGCTTCTCTTCAGCCCAATACACTGTACTTGCTGGGAACAGACGCATGTGCTATTTGCACTGTGTATGGCAATGGGAGCGCAATAATGACTTTCCTTACCAGAAAACAACTCTTGCTCGTAGGACCAGAAACTGCATGTGATTCCACTCCATTAGGACTGGGAAACAAACGTTAGCTTGCCTTACAAGAAACACACTCTGCTTTAGAGAAAAGAGCACACATCTACTCTACTGTTTTTCCTATGGGGTCCGAACAGTGAGCTTGCTCAGAACAAAAGAACTGTGCTTCCTACACACATGGATCATATCTAGTTCAACTCTACTTAGGAAACTGACAAGAACAGTAGCTCCTATTCAGTCCAATACACTGTACTTGCTGGGAACAGACGCGAGTGCTATTTGCAGTGTATATGGCATTTGGAGCGCAATAGTGACTTTCCTTACCAGAAAACAACTCTTGTTCGTAAAACCAGAAACTGCATGTGATTCAACTCCATTTAGGACTGGGAAACAAACGCTAGCTCGCCTTACAAGAAACACACTCTGCTTTAGAGAAAATAGCACTCTTCTACTCTACTGTGTTTCCTATAGGGCCAGAACAGTGAGCTTGCTCAGAACATAAAAACTGTGCTTCCTAAACACACGGGTCATATCTAGTTCAATTCTGCTTTGGAAACTGACAAGAACAGTAGCTCCTCTTCAGTCCGATACACTGTACTTGCTGGGAACAGACGCGAGGGCTATTTGCACTGTGTATGGCAATGGGAGCGCAATAGTGACTTTCCTTACCAGAAAAAAACTCTTGCACGTAGGACCGCAAACTGCATGTGATTCCACTCCATTTAGGACTGGGAAACAAACGCTAGCTCGCCTTAAAAGAAACACAATCTGCTTTTGAGAAAAGTGCACTCTTCTACTCCACTGTGTTTCCTATGGGGTCCAAACAGTGAGCTTGCTCAGAACAAAAAAACTGTGCTTCCCACACACATGGACCATATCTAGTTAAACTCTGCTTAGGAAACTGACAAGAACAGTAGCTCCTATTCACTCCAATACACTGTACTTGCTGGGAACAGACGCGAGTGCTATTTGCACTGTATATGGCATTTGGAGCGCAATAGTGACTCTTCTTACCAGAAAACAACTCTTGCTCGTAGGACCAAAAACTGCATGTGACTCAACTCCATTTATGTCTGGGAAACAAATGCGAGCTCGCCTTACAAGAAACACACTCTGCTTTTGAGAAAAGAGCACTCTTCTACTCTATTGTGTATGCTATAGGGCCAGAACAGTGAGCTTGCTCAGAACATAAGAACTGTGCTTCCTACACACACGGGCCATATCTAGTTCAACTCTGCTTAGGAAACTGAGAAGAACAGTTGCTCCTCTTCAGTCTGATACACTGTACTTTATGGGAACAGATGCATGTGCCATTTGCACTGTGTATGGCAATGAGAGCACAATAGTGACCTTACTTACCAGAAAACAACTCTTGTTCGTAGGAAAAGAAACTGCATGTGATTCAACTCCATTTAGGACTGGGAAACAAACGCTAGCTCGACTTACAAGAAACACACTCTGCTTTTGAGAAAAGAGCACAAATCTACTCTACTGTCTTTCCTATGGGGTCCGAACAGTGAGCGTGCTCAGAACAAAAGAACTGTGCTTCCTACACACACGGCCATATCTAGTTCAATTCTGCTTAGGAACCTGACAAGAACAGTAGATCCTCTTCAGTCCAATACACTGTACTTGGTGGGAACAGATGCCAGTGCTATTTGTCCTGTGTATGGCAATGGCAGCACAATAGTGACTCTTCTTAACATAAAACAACTCTTGCTCGTGGGACCAGAAGCTGCATGTGATTCAACTCCATTTAGGACTGGGAAACAAACGCTAGCTCGCCTTACAAGAAACACACTCTGCTTTTGAGAAAAGAGCACTCTTCTACTCTACTGTGTTTCCTATGGGGTCCGAACAGTGAGCTTGCTCAGAACAAAAGAACTGTGCTTCCTACACACACGGGCCATATGTAGTTCAACTCTGATTAGGAAACTGACAAGAACAGTAGATCCCCTTCAGTCCAATACACTGTACTTGCTAGGAGGAGACGGGGAGGGGGCTATTTGCACTGTGTATGGCAATGGGAGCGCAATAGTGACTTTCCTTACCAGAAAACAACTCTTGCTCATAGGACCAGAAACTGCATGTGATTCAACTCCATTTAGGACTGGGAAACAAACACTAGCTCGCCTTGTAAGAAACACACTCTGCTTTTGAGAAAAGAGCACTCTTCTACTCTACTGTGTTTTCTGTAGGGCCAGAACAGTGAGCTTGCTCAGAAAAAAAGAACTGTGCTTCCTACACACACGGCCATATCTAGTTCAAGTCTGCTTAGGAACCTGACAATAACAGTAGATCCTCTTCAGTCCAATACCCTGTACTTGCTGCGAACAGACGCCAGTTTTATTAGTCCTGTGTATGGCAATGGCAGCGCAATAGTGCCTCTTCTTACCAGAAAACAACTCTTGCTCGTAGGACCAAAAAGTGCATGTGACTCAACTCCATTTAGGACTGGGAAACAAACGCGAGCTCGCCTCACAAGAAACACACTATGCTTTAGAGAAAAGAGCACTCTTCTACTCTACTGTGTTTCCTGTAGGGCCAGAACAGTGAGCTTGCTCAGAACATAAGAACTATGCTTCCTACACACACGGGCCATATCTAGTTCAACTCTGCTTAGGAAACTGACAAGAACAGTAGCTTCTCTTCAGCCCGATACACTGTACTTGCTGGGAACAGACGCATGTGCTATTTGCACTGTGTATGGCAATGGGAGCGCAATAGTGACTTTCCTTACCAGAAAACAACTCTTGCTCGTAGGACCAGAAACTGCATGTGATTCCACTCCATTAGGACTGGGAAACAAACGCTAGCTTGCCTTACAAGAAACACACTCTGCTTTAGAGAAAAGAGCACACATCTACTCTACTGTTTTTCCTATGGGGTCCGAACAGTGAGCTTGCTCAGAACAAAAGAACTGTGCTTCCTACACACACGGACCATATCTAGTTCAACTCTGCTTAGGAAACTGACAAGAACAGTAGCTCCTATTCAGTCCAATACACTGTACTTGCTGGGAAAAGACGCGAGTGCTATTTGCCTTGTGTAGGGCAATGGGAGCGCAATAGTGACTTTCCTTACCAGAAAACAACTCTTGTTCGTAAAACCAGAAACTGCATGTGATTCAACTCCATTTAGGACTGGGAAACAAACGCTAGCTCGCCTTACAAGAAAAACACTCTGCTTTAGAGAAAATAGCACTCTTCTACTCTACTGTGTTTCCTACAGGGCCAGAACAGTGAGCTTGCTCAGAACATAATAACTGTGCTTCCTAAACACACGGGTCATATCTAGTTCAATTCTGCTTAGGAAACTGACAAGAACAGTAGCTCCTCTTCAGTCCGATACACTGTACTTGCTGGGAACAGACGCGAGGGCTATTTGCACTGTGTATGGCAATGGGAGCGCAATAGTGACTTTCCTTACCAGAAAACATCTCTTGCTCGTAGGACCAGAAACTGCATGTGATTCAACTCCATTTAGGACTGGGAAACAAACGCTAGCTCGCCTTATAAGAAACACATTCTGCTTTTGAGAAAAGAGCACTCTTCTACTCTACTGTGTTTCCTATGGTGTTCGAAGAGTGAGCTTGCTCAGAACAAAAGAACTGTGCTTTCTACACACACGGCCATATCTAGTTCAATTCTGATTAGGAAACTGACAAGAACAGTAGCTCCTCTTCAGTCCAATACACTGTACTTGCGGGTAACAGACGCGAGTGCTATTTGCACTGTGTATAGCAATTGGAGCACAATAGTGACTCGTCTTACCAGAAAACAAATCTTGCTCGTAGGACAAAAAACTGCATGTGACTCAACTCCGTTTAGGACTGGGAAACAAACGCTAGCTCTTCTTCCAAGAAACAAACTCTGCTTTTGAGAAAAGAGCACTCTTCTACTCTACTGTGTTTCCTATGTGTTCCGAACAGTGAGCTTGCTCAGAACAAAAAAACTGTGCTTCCTACACACACGACCATATCTAGTTCAAGTCTGCTTAGGAACCTGACAAGAACAGTAGATCCTCTTCAGTCCAATACACTGTACTTGCTGGGAACAGACGCCAGTGCTATCTGTCCTGTGTATGGCAATGGCAGCACAATAGTGACTCTTCTTACCAGAAAACAACTCTTGCTCGTAGGACCAGAAACTGCATGTGATTCAACTCCATTTAGGACTGGGAAACAAACTCTAGCTCGCTTTACAAGAAACACACTCTGCTTTTGAGAAAAGAGCACTCTTCTACTCTACTGTGTTTCCTATATGGCCAGAACAGTGAGCTTGCTCAGAAAAAAAGAACTGTGCTTCCTACACACACGGGCCATATCTAGTTCAACTCTGCTTAGGAAACTGACAAGAACAGGAGCTCCTCTTCAGTCCAATACACTGTACTTTCTGGGAAGAGAGGTGGGGCTATTTGCACTGTGTATGGCAATGGTAGCGCAATAGTGACTTTCCTTACCAGAAAACAACTCTTGCTCGTAGGACCAGAAAGTGCATGCGATTCAACTCCATTTAGGACTGGGAAACAAACGCTAGCTCGCCTTACAAGAAACACACTCTGCTTTTGAGAAAAAAGCACTCTTCTACTCTACTGTGTTTCCTGTATGGCCAGAACAGTGAGCTTGCTCAGAAAAAAAGAACTGTGCTTCCTACACACACGGCCATATCTAGTTCAACTCTGCTTAGGAACCTGACAAGAACAGTAGATCCTCTTCAGTCCAATACCCTGTACTTGCTGCGAACAGACGCCAGTGCTATTTGTCCTGTGTATGGCAATGGCAGCGCAATAGTGCCTCTTCTTACCAGAAAACAACTCTTGCTCGTAGGACCAAAAATTGCATGTGACTCAACTCCATTTAGGACTGGGAAACAAACGCGAGCTCACCTTACAGGAAACACACTCTGCTTTAGAGAAAAGAGCACTCTTCTACTCTACTGTTTTTCCTATGGGGTCCTAACAGTGAGCTTGCTCAGAACAAAAGAACTGTGCTTCCTACACACACGGACCATATCTAGTTCAACTCTGCTTAGGAAACTGACAAGAACAGTAGCTCCTATTCAGTCCAATACACTGTACTTGCTGGGAAAAGACGCGAGTGCTATTTGCCTTGTGTAGGGCAATGGGAGCGCAATAGTGACTTTCCTTACCAGAAAACAACTCTTGTTCGTACAACCAGAAACTGCATGTGATTCAACTCCATTTAGGACTGGGAAACAAACGCTAGCTCGCCTTACAAGAAACACACTCTGCTTTAGAGAAAATAGCACTCTTCTACTCTACTGTGTTTCCTACAGGGCCAGAACAGTGAGCTTGCTCAGAACATAATAACTGTGCTTCCTAAACACACGGGTCATATCTAGTTCAATTCTGCTTAGGAAACTGACAAGAAGAGTAGCTCCTCTTCAGTCCGATACACTGTACTTGCTGGGAACAGACGCGAGGGCTATTTGCACTGTGTATGGCAATGGGAGCGCAATAGTGACTTTCCTTACCAGAAAACATCTCTTGCTCGTAGGACCAGAAACTGCATGTGATTCAACTCCATTTAGGACTGGGAAACAAACGCTAGCTCGCATTACAAGAAACACATTCTGCTTTTGAGAAAAGAGCACTCTTCTACTCTACTGTGTTTCCTATGGTGTTCGAACAGTGAGCTTGCTCAGAACAAAAGAACTGTGCTTCCTACACACACGGCCATATCTAGTTCAATTCTGATTAGGAAACTGACAAGAACAGTAGCTCCTCTTCAGTCCAATACACTGTACTTGCGGGGAACAGACGCGAGTGCTATTTGCACTGTGTATAGCAATTGGAGCACAATAGTGACTCGTCTTACCAGAAAACAAATCTTGCTCGTAGGACAAAAAACTGCATGTGACTCAACTCTGTTTAGGACTGGGAAACAAACGCTAGCTCGCCTTCCAAGAAACAAACTCTGCTTTTGAGAAAAGAGCACTCTTCTACTCTACTGTGTTTCCTATGTGTTCCGAACAGTGAGCTTGCTCAGAACAAAAAAACTGTGCTTCCTACACACACGGCCATATCTAGTTCAAGTCTGCTTAGGAACCTGACAAGAACAGTAGATCCTCTTCAGTCCAATACACTGTACTTGCTGGGAACAGACGCCAGTGCTATCTGTCCTGTGTATGGCAATGGCAGCACAATAGTGACTCTTCTTACCAGAAAACAACTCTTGCTCGTAGGACCAGAAACTGCATGTGATTCAACTCCATGTAGGACTGGGAAACAAACTCTAGCTCGCTTTACAAGAAACACACTCTGCTTTTGAGAAAAGAGCACTCTTCTACTCTACTGTGTTTCCTATATGGCCAGAACAGTGAGCTTGCTCAGAAAAAAAGAACTGTGCTTCCTACACACACGGGCCATATCTAGTTCAACTCTGCTTAGGAAACTGACAAGAACAGTAGATCCCCTTCAGTCCAATACACTGTACTTTCTGGGAAGAGAGGTAGGGCTATTTGCACTGTGTATGGCAATGGGAGCGCAATAGTGACTTTCCTTACCAGAAAACAACTCTTGCTCGTAGGACCAGAAAGTGCATGCGATTCAACTCCATTTAGGACTGGGAAACAAATGCTAGCTCGCCTTACAAGAAACACACTCTGCTTTTGAGAAAAGAGCACTCTTCTACTCTACTGTGTTTTCTGCAGGGCCAGAACAGTGAGCTTGCTCAGAAAAAAAGAACTGTGCTTCCTACACACACGGCCATATCTAGTTCAAGTCTGCTTAGGAACCTGACAATAACAGTAGATCCTCTTCAGTCCAATACCCTGTACTTGCTGCGAACAGACGCCAGTTTTATTTGTCCTGTGTATGGCAATGGCAGCGCAATAGTGCCTCTTCTTACCAGAAAACAACTCTTGCTCGTAGGACCAAAAAGTGCATGTGACACAACTCCATTTAGGACTGGGAAACAAACGCGAGCTCGCCTCACAAGAAACACACTATGCTTTAGAGAAAAGAGCACTCTTCTACTCTACTGTGTTTCCTGTAGGGCCAGAACAGTGAGCTTGCTCAGAACATAAGAACTGTGCTTCCTAAACACACGGGCCATATCTAGTTCAACTCTGCTTAGGAAACTGACAAGAACAGTAGCTTCTCTTCAGCCCAATACACTGTACTTGCTGGGAACAGACGCATGTGCTATTTGCACTGTGTATGGCAATGGGAGCGCAATAATGACTTTCCTTACCAGAAAACAACTCTTGCTCGTAGGACCAGAAACTGCATGTGATTCCACTCCATTAGGACTGGGAAACAAACGTTAGCTTGCCTTACAAGAAACACACTCTGCTTTAGAGAAAAGAGCACACATCTACTCTACTGTTTTTCCTATGGGGTCCGAACAGTGAGCTTGCTCAGAACAAAAGAACTGTGCTTCCTACACACATGGATCATATCTAGTTCAACTCTACTTAGGAAACTGACAAGAACAGTAGCTCCTATTCAGTCCAATACACTGTACTTGCTGGGAACAGACGCGAGTGCTATTTGCAGTGTATATGGCATTTGGAGCGCAATAGTGACTTTCCTTACCAGAAAACAACTCTTGTTCGTAAAACCAGAAACTGCATGTGATTCAACTCCATTTAGGACTGGGAAACAAACGCTAGCTCGCCTTACAAGAAACACACTCTGCTTTAGAGAAAATAGCACTCTTCTACTCTACTGTGTTTCCTATAGGGCCAGAACAGTGAGCTTGCTCAGAACATAAAAACTGTGCTTCCTAAACACACGGGTCATATCTAGTTCAATTCTGCTTTGGAAACTGACAAGAACAGTAGCTCCTCTTCAGTCCGATACACTGTACTTGCTGGGAACAGACGCGAGGGCTATTTGCACTGTGTATGGCAATGGGAGCGCAATAGTGACTTTCCTTACCAGAAAAAAACTCTTGCACGTAGGACCGCAAACTGCATGTGATTCCACTCCATTTAGGACTGGGAAACAAACGCTAGCTCGCCTTAAAAGAAACACAATCTGCTTTTGAGAAAAGTGCACTCTTCTACTCCACTGTGTTTCCTATGGGGTCCAAACAGTGAGCTTGCTCAGAACAAAAAAACTGTGCTTCCCACACACATGGACCATATCTAGTTAAACTCTGCTTAGGAAACTGACAAGAACAGTAGCTCCTATTCACTCCAATACACTGTACTTGCTGGGAACAGACGCGAGTGCTATTTGCACTGTATATGGCATTTGGAGCGCAATAGTGACTCTTCTTACCAGAAAACAACTCTTGCTCGTAGGACCAAAAACTGCATGTGACTCAACTCCATTTATGTCTGGGAAACAAATGCGAGCTCGCCTTACAAGAAACACACTCTGCTTTTGAGAAAAGAGCACTCTTCTACTCTATTGTGTATGCTATAGGGCCAGAACAGTGAGCTTGCTCAGAACATAAGAACTGTGCTTCCTACACACACGGGCCATATCTAGTTCAACTCTGCTTAGGAAACTGAGAAGAACAGTTGCTCCTCTTCAGTCTGATACACTGTACTTTATGGGAACAGATGCATGTGCCATTTGCACTGTGTATGGCAATGAGAGCACAATAGTGACCTTACTTACCAGAAAACAACTCTTGTTCGTAGGAAAAGAAACTGCATGTGATTCAACTCCATTTAGGACTGGGAAACAAACGCTAGCTCGACTTACAAGAAACACACTCTGCTTTTGAGAAAAGAGCACAAATCTACTCTACTGTCTTTCCTATGGGGTCCGAACAGTGAGCGTGCTCAGAACAAAAGAACTGTGCTTCCTACACACACGGCCATATCTAGTTCAATTCTGCTTAGGAACCTGACAAGAACAGTAGATCCTCTTCAGTCCAATACACTGTACTTGGTGGGAACAGATGCCAGTGCTATTTGTCCTGTGTATGGCAATGGCAGCACAATAGTGACTCTTCTTAACATAAAACAACTCTTGCTCGTGGGACCAGAAGCTGCATGTGATTCAACTCCATTTAGGACTGGGAAACAAACGCTAGCTCGCCTTACAAGAAACACACTCTGCTTTTGAGAAAAGAGCACTCTTCTACTCTACTGTGTTTCCTATGGGGTCCGAACAGTGAGCTTGCTCAGAACAAAAGAACTGTGCTTCCTACACACACGGGCCATATGTAGTTCAACTCTGATTAGGAAACTGACAAGAACAGTAGATCCCCTTCAGTCCAATACACTGTACTTGCTAGGAGGAGACGGGGAGGGGGCTATTTGCACTGTGTATGGCAATGGGAGCGCAATAGTGACTTTCCTTACCAGAAAACAACTCTTGCTCATAGGACCAGAAACTGCATGTGATTCAACTCCATTTAGGACTGGGAAACAAACACTAGCTCGCCTTGTAAGAAACACACTCTGCTTTTGAGAAAAGAGCACTCTTCTACTCTACTGTGTTTTCTGTAGGGCCAGAACAGTGAGCTTGCTCAGAAAAAAAGAACTGTGCTTCCTACACACACGGCCATATCTAGTTCAAGTCTGCTTAGGAACCTGACAATAACAGTAGATCCTCTTCAGTCCAATACCCTGTACTTGCTGCGAACAGACGCCAGTTTTATTAGTCCTGTGTATGGCAATGGCAGCGCAATAGTGCCTCTTCTTACCAGAAAACAACTCTTGCTCGTAGGACCAAAAAGTGCATGTGACTCAACTCCATTTAGGACTGGGAAACAAACGCGAGCTCGCCTCACAAGAAACACACTATGCTTTAGAGAAAAGAGCACTCTTCTACTCTACTGTGTTTCCTGTAGGGCCAGAACAGTGAGCTTGCTCAGAACATAAGAACTATGCTTCCTACACACACGGGCCATATCTAGTTCAACTCTGCTTAGGAAACTGACAAGAACAGTAGCTTCTCTTCAGCCCGATACACTGTACTTGCTGGGAACAGACGCATGTGCTATTTGCACTGTGTATGGCAATGGGAGCGCAATAGTGACTTTCCTTACCAGAAAACAACTCTTGCTCGTAGGACCAGAAACTGCATGTGATTCCACTCCATTAGGACTGGGAAACAAACGCTAGCTTGCCTTACAAGAAACACACTCTGCTTTAGAGAAAAGAGCACACATCTACTCTACTGTTTTTCCTATGGGGTCCGAACAGTGAGCTTGCTCAGAACAAAAGAACTGTGCTTCCTACACACACGGACCATATCTAGTTCAACTCTGCTTAGGAAACTGACAAGAACAGTAGCTCCTATTCAGTCCAATACACTGTACTTGCTGGGAAAAGACGCGAGTGCTATTTGCCTTGTGTAGGGCAATGGGAGCGCAATAGTGACTTTCCTTACCAGAAAACAACTCTTGTTCGTAAAACCAGAAACTGCATGTGATTCAACTCCATTTAGGACTGGGAAACAAACGCTAGCTCGCCTTACAAGAAAAACACTCTGCTTTAGAGAAAATAGCACTCTTCTACTCTACTGTGTTTCCTACAGGGCCAGAACAGTGAGCTTGCTCAGAACATAATAACTGTGCTTCCTAAACACACGGGTCATATCTAGTTCAATTCTGCTTAGGAAACTGACAAGAACAGTAGCTCCTCTTCAGTCCGATACACTGTACTTGCTGGGAACAGACGCGAGGGCTATTTGCACTGTGTATGGCAATGGGAGCGCAATAGTGACTTTCCTTACCAGAAAACATCTCTTGCTCGTAGGACCAGAAACTGCATGTGATTCAACTCCATTTAGGACTGGGAAACAAACGCTAGCTCGCCTTATAAGAAACACATTCTGCTTTTGAGAAAAGAGCACTCTTCTACTCTACTGTGTTTCCTATGGTGTTCGAAGAGTGAGCTTGCTCAGAACAAAAGAACTGTGCTTTCTACACACACGGCCATATCTAGTTCAATTCTGATTAGGAAACTGACAAGAACAGTAGCTCCTCTTCAGTCCAATACACTGTACTTGCGGGTAACAGACGCGAGTGCTATTTGCACTGTGTATAGCAATTGGAGCACAATAGTGACTCGTCTTACCAGAAAACAAATCTTGCTCGTAGGACAAAAAACTGCATGTGACTCAACTCCGTTTAGGACTGGGAAACAAACGCTAGCTCTTCTTCCAAGAAACAAACTCTGCTTTTGAGAAAAGAGCACTCTTCTACTCTACTGTGTTTCCTATGTGTTCCGAACAGTGAGCTTGCTCAGAACAAAAAAACTGTGCTTCCTACACACACGACCATATCTAGTTCAAGTCTGCTTAGGAACCTGACAAGAACAGTAGATCCTCTTCAGTCCAATACACTGTACTTGCTGGGAACAGACGCCAGTGCTATCTGTCCTGTGTATGGCAATGGCAGCACAATAGTGACTCTTCTTACCAGAAAACAACTCTTGCTCGTAGGACCAGAAACTGCATGTGATTCAACTCCATTTAGGACTGGGAAACAAACTCTAGCTCGCTTTACAAGAAACACACTCTGCTTTTGAGAAAAGAGCACTCTTCTACTCTACTGTGTTTCCTATATGGCCAGAACAGTGAGCTTGCTCAGAAAAAAAGAACTGTGCTTCCTACACACACGGGCCATATCTAGTTCAACTCTGCTTAGGAAACTGACAAGAACAGGAGCTCCTCTTCAGTCCAATACACTGTACTTTCTGGGAAGAGAGGTGGGGCTATTTGCACTGTGTATGGCAATGGTAGCGCAATAGTGACTTTCCTTACCAGAAAACAACTCTTGCTCGTAGGACCAGAAAGTGCATGCGATTCAACTCCATTTAGGACTGGGAAACAAACGCTAGCTCGCCTTACAAGAAACACACTCTGCTTTTGAGAAAAAAGCACTCTTCTACTCTACTGTGTTTCCTGTATGGCCAGAACAGTGAGCTTGCTCAGAAAAAAAGAACTGTGCTTCCTACACACACGGCCATATCTAGTTCAACTCTGCTTAGGAACCTGACAAGAACAGTAGATCCTCTTCAGTCCAATACCCTGTACTTGCTGCGAACAGACGCCAGTGCTATTTGTCCTGTGTATGGCAATGGCAGCGCAATAGTGCCTCTTCTTACCAGAAAACAACTCTTGCTCGTAGGACCAAAAATTGCATGTGACTCAACTCCATTTAGGACTGGGAAACAAACGCGAGCTCACCTTACAGGAAACACACTCTGCTTTAGAGAAAAGAGCACTCTTCTACTCTACTGTTTTTCCTATGGGGTCCTAACAGTGAGCTTGCTCAGAACAAAAGAACTGTGCTTCCTACACACACGGACCATATCTAGTTCAACTCTGCTTAGGAAACTGACAAGAACAGTAGCTCCTATTCAGTCCAATACACTGTACTTGCTGGGAAAAGACGCGAGTGCTATTTGCCTTGTGTAGGGCAATGGGAGCGCAATAGTGACTTTCCTTACCAGAAAACAACTCTTGTTCGTACAACCAGAAACTGCATGTGATTCAACTCCATTTAGGACTGGGAAACAAACGCTAGCTCGCCTTACAAGAAACACACTCTGCTTTAGAGAAAATAGCACTCTTCTACTCTACTGTGTTTCCTACAGGGCCAGAACAGTGAGCTTGCTCAGAACATAATAACTGTGCTTCCTAAACACACGGGTCATATCTAGTTCAATTCTGCTTAGGAAACTGACAAGAAGAGTAGCTCCTCTTCAGTCCGATACACTGTACTTGCTGGGAACAGACGCGAGGGCTATTTGCACTGTGTATGGCAATGGGAGCGCAATAGTGACTTTCCTTACCAGAAAACATCTCTTGCTCGTAGGACCAGAAACTGCATGTGATTCAACTCCATTTAGGACTGGGAAACAAACGCTAGCTCGCATTACAAGAAACACATTCTGCTTTTGAGAAAAGAGCACTCTTCTACTCTACTGTGTTTCCTATGGTGTTCGAACAGTGAGCTTGCTCAGAACAAAAGAACTGTGCTTCCTACACACACGGCCATATCTAGTTCAATTCTGATTAGGAAACTGACAAGAACAGTAGCTCCTCTTCAGTCCAATACACTGTACTTGCGGGGAACAGACGCGAGTGCTATTTGCACTGTGTATAGCAATTGGAGCACAATAGTGACTCGTCTTACCAGAAAACAAATCTTGCTCGTAGGACCAGAAACTGCATGTGACTCAACTCCATTTTTGTCTGGGAAACAAATGCGAGCTCGCCTTACAAGAAACACACTCTGCTTTAGAGAAAAGAGCACTCTTCTACTCTACTGTGTTTCCTATAGGGCCAGAACAGTGAGCTTGCTCAGAACATAAGAACTGTGCTTCCTACACACACGGGCCATATCTAGTTCAACTCTGCTTAGGAAACTGAAAAGAACAGTAGCTCATCTTCAGTCCGATACACTGTACTTGCTGGGAACAGACGCATGTGCAATTTGCACTGTGTATGGCAATGGGAGCGCAATAGTGACTTTCCTTACCAGAAAACAACTCTTGCTCGAAGGACCAGAAACTGCATGTGATTCCACTCCATTTAGGACTGGGAAACAAATGCTAGCTCGCCTTACAAGAAATACACTCTGCTTTAGAAAAAAGAGCACTCTTCTACTCTACTGTGTTTCCTATGGGGTCCAAACAGTGAGCTTGCTCAGAACAAAAGAACTGTGCTTCCTACACACACGGACCATATCTAGTTCAACTCTGCTTAGGAAACTGACAAGAACAGTAGCTCCTATTCATTCCAATACACTGTAATTGCTGGGAAAAGGCACGAGTGCTATTTGCCTTGTGTAGGGCAATGGGAGCACAATAGTGACTTTCCTTACCAGAAAACAACTCTTGCTCATAGGACCAGAAACTGCATGTGATTCAACTCCATTTAGGACTAGGAAACAAACGCTAGCTCGCCTTACAAAAACACACTCTGCTTTTGAGAAAAGAGCACTCTTCTACTCTACTATGTTTCCTATAGGGACAGAACAGTGAGCTTGCTCAGAACATAAGAACTGTGCTTCCTACACACACGGGCCATATCTAGTTCAACTCTGCTTAGGAAACTGACAAGAACAGTAGCTCCTCTTCAGTCCAATACACTGTACTTGCTGAATACAGACGCATGTGCAATTTGCACTGTGTGTTTCAATGGGAGCACAATACTGACTTTCCTTACCAGAAAACAACTCTTGCTCATAGGATCAGAAACTGCATGTGATTCCACTCCATTTAGGACTGGGATACAAACGCTAGCTCGCCTTACAAGAAACACACTCTGCTTTAGATAAAAGAGCACTCTTCTACTCTACTGTGTTTCCTATGGGGTCCTAACAGTGAGCTTGCTCAGAACAAAAGAACTGTGCTTCCTACACACACGGACCATATCTAGTTCAACTCTGCTTAGGAAACTGACAAGAAGAGTAGCTCCTATTCAGTCCAATACACTGTACTTGCTGGGAAAAGACGCGAGTGCTATTTGCCTTGTGTAGGGCAATGGGAGCGCAATAGTGACTTTCCTTACCAGAAAACAACTCTTGTTCACAGGACCAGAAACTGCATGTGATTCAACTCCATTTAGGAATAGGAAACAAACGCTAGCTCGCCTTTCAAAAACACACTCTGCTTTTGAGAAAAGAGCACTCTTCTACTCTATTGTGTATACTATAGGGCCAGAACAGTGAGCTTGCTCAGAACATAAGAACTGTGCTTCCTACACACACGGGCCATAACAAGTTCAACTCTGCTTAGGAAACTGACAGAACAGTAGCTCCTCTTCAGTCTGATACACTGTACTTGCTGGGAACAGACGCGAGAGCTATTTGCACAGTGTATGGCAAGGGGAGCGCAATAGTGACTTTCTTTACCAGAAAACAACTCTTGCTCGTAGGACCAGAAACTGCATGTGATTCAACTCCATTTAGGACTGGGAAACAAACGCTGGCTCGCCTTACAAGAAACACATCCTGCTTTTGAGAACAGAGCACTCTTCTACTCTACTGTGTTTCCTATGGTGTTCGAACAGTGAGCTTGCTCAGAACAAAAGAACTGTGCTTCCTACACACACAGCCATATCTAGTTCAATTCTGATTAGGAAACTGACAAGAACAGTAGCTTCTCTTCAGTCCAATACACTGTACTTGCGGGGAACAGACGCGAGTGCTATTTGCACTGTGTATAGCAATTGGAGCACAATAGTGTCTCGTCTTACCAGAAAACAAATCTTGCTCGTAGGACAAAAAACTGCATGTGACTCAACTCCATTTAAGACTGGGAAACAAACGCGAGCTTGCCTTACAAGAAACACACTCTGCTTTAGAGAAAAGAGCACTCTTCTACTCTACTGTGTTTCCTATAGGGCCAGAACAGTGAGCTTGCTCAGAACATAATAACTGTGCTTCCTAAACACACGGGCCATATCTAGATCAACTCTGCTGAGGAATCTGACAAGAACAGTAGCTCCTCTTCAGTCCGATACACTGTACTTGTTGGGAAAAGACGCGATTGCTATTTGCACTGTGTATGGCAAAGGAAGCGCAATAGTGACTTTCCTTACCAGAAAACAACTCTTGCTCGTAGGACCAGGAACTGCATGTGATTCAACTCCATTTAGGACTGGGAAACAAACGCTAGCTCGCTTTACAAGAAACACACTCTGCTTTTGAGAAAAGAGCACTCTTCTACTCTACTGTGTTTCCTATATGGCCAGAACAGTGAGCTTGCTCAGAAAAAAAGAACTGTGCTTCCTACACACACGGGCCATATCTAGTTCAACTCTGCTTAGGAAACTGACAAGAACAGTAGCTCCTCTTCAGTCCAATACACTGTACTTTCTGGGAAGAGAGGTGGGGCTATTTGCACTGTCTATGGCAATGGGAGCGCAATAGTGACTTTCCTTACCAGAAAACAACTCTTGCTCGTAGGACCAGAAAGTGCATGTGATTCAACTCCATTTAGGACTGGGAAACAAACGCTAGCTCGCCTTACAAGAAACACACTCTGCTTTTGAGAAAAAAGCACTCTTCTACTCTACTGTGTTTTCTGTAGGGCCAGAACAGTGAGCTTGCTCAGAAAAAAAGAACTGTGCTTCCTACACACACGGGCCATATCTAGTTCAACTCTGCTTAGGAAACTGACAAGAACAGTAGTTCCTCTTCAGCCCGATACACTGTACTTGCTGGGAACAGACGCATGTTCTATTTGCACTGTGTATGGCAATGGGAGCGCAATAGTGACTGTCCTTACCAGAAAACAACTCTTGCTCGTAGGACCAGAAACTGCATGTGATTCCACTCCATTAGGACTGGGAAACAAACGCTAGCTCGCCTTACAAGAAACACACTCTGCTTTAGAGAAAAGAGCACACATCTACTCTACTGTTTTTCCTATGGGGTCTGAACAGTGAGCTTGCTCAGAACAAAAGAACTGTGCTTCCTACACACATGGACCATATCTAGTTCAACTCTACTTAGGAAACTGACAAGAACAGTAGCTCCTATTCAGTCCAATACACTGTACTTGCTGGGAACAAACGCGAGTGCTATTTGCAGTGTATATGGCATTTGGAGCGCAATAGTGACTTTCCTTACCAGAAAACAACTCTTGTTCGTAAAACCAGAAACTGCATATGATTCAACTCCATTTAGGACTGGGAAACAAACGCTAGCTCGCCTTACAAGAAACACACTCTGCTTTAGAGAAAATAGCACTCTTCTACTCTACTGTGTTTCCTATAGGGCCAGAACAGTGAGCTTGCTCAGAACAAAAGAACTGTGCTTCCTAAACACCCGGGTCATATCTAGTTCATTTCTGCTTAGGAAACTGACAAGAACAATAGCTCCTCTTCAGTCCGATACACTGTACTTGCTGGGAACAGACGCGAGGGCTATTTGCACTGTGTATGGCAATGGGAGCGCAATAGTGACTTTCCTTACCAGAAAACAACTCTTGCTCGTAGGACCACAAACTGCATGTGATTCAACGCCATTTAGAACTGGGAAACAAATGCTAGCTCGCCTTACAATAAACACACTCTGCTTTTGATAAAAGAGCACTCTTCTACTCTATGGTGTTTCCTATGGGGTCCAAACAGTGAGCTTGCTCAGAACAAAAGAACTGTGCTTCCTACACACATGGACCATATCTAGTTCAACTCTGCTTAGGAAACTGACAAGAACAGTAGCTCCTATTCAGTCCAATGCACTGTACTTGCTGGGAACAGACGGGAGTGCTATTTGCACTGTGTATGGCATTTGGAGCACAATAGTGACTCTTCTTACCAGAAAACAACTCTTGCTCGTAGGACCAAAAACTGCATGTGACTCAACTCCATTTAAGACTGGGAAACAAACGCGAGCTTGCCTTACAAGAAACACACTCTGCTTTAGAGAAAAGAGCACTCTTCTACTCTACTGTGTTTCCTACAGGGCCAGAACAGTGAGCTTGCTCAGAACATAATAACTGTGCTTCCTAAACACACGGGCCATATCTAGATCAACTCTGCTGAGGAAACTGACAAGAACAGTAGCTCCTCTTCAGTCCGATACACTGTACTTGTTGGGAAAAGACGCGATTGCTATTTGCACTGTGTATGGCAAAGGAAGCGCAATAGTGACTTTCCTTACCAGAAAACAACTCTTGCTCGTAGGACCAGAAACTGCATGTGATTCAACTCCATTTAGGACTGGGAAACAAACGCTAGCTTGCTTTACAAAAAACACACTCTGCTTTTGAGAAAAGAGCACTCTTCTACTCTACTGTGTTTCCTATGGGCTCGAACAGTGAGTTTGCTCAGAACAAAAGAACTGTGCTTCCTACACACACGGCCACATCTAGTTCAACTCTGCTTAGGAAACTGACAAGAACAGTAGCTCCTCTTCAGTCCAATACACTGTACTTGCTGGGAGCAGACACGAGTGCTATTTTCACTGTGTATGGCAATGGGAGCGCAATAGTGACTCTTCTTACCAGAAAACAACTCTTGCTCGTAGGACCAGAAACTGCATGGGATTCAACTCCGTATTTGACTGGGAAACAAACACCAGCTATCCTTACAAGAAACACACTCTGCTTTTGAGAAAAGAGCACTCTTCTACTCTACGGTGTTTCCTATGTGGTCCAAACAGTGAGCTTGCTCAGAACAAAAGAACTGTGCTTCCTACACACATGGACCATATCTAGTTCAACTCTGCTTAGGAAACTGACAAGAACAGTAGCTCCTATTCAGTCCAATGCACTGTACTTGCTGGGAACAGACGGGAGTGCTATTTGCACTGTGTATGGCATTTGGAGCACAATAGTGACTCTTCTTACCAGAAAACAACTCTTGCTCGTAGTACCAAACACTGCATCTGACTCAACTCCATTTAGGGCTGGGAAACAAATTCGAGCTTGCCTTACAAGAAACACACTCTGCTTTAGAGAAAAGAGCACTCTTCTTCTCTACTGTGTTTCCTACAGGGCCAGAACAGTGAGCTTGCTCAGAACATAATAACTGTGCTTCCTAAACACACGGGCCATATCTAGTTCAAGTCTGCTTAGGAACCTGACAAGAACAGTAGATCCTCTTCAGTCCGATACACTGTACTTGTTGGGAAAAGACGCGATTGCTATTTGCACTGTGTATGGCAAAGGGAGCGCAATAGTGACTATCCTTACCAGAAAACAACTCTTGCTCGTAGGACCAGAAACTGCATGTGATTCAACTCCATTTAGGACTGGGAAACAAACGCTAGCTTGCCTTACAATAAACACACTCTGCTTTTGAGAAAAGAGCAGTCTTCTACTCTACTGTGTTTCCTATGGGGTCCGAAAAGTGAGCTTGTTCAGAACAAAAGAACTGTGCTTTCTACACACACGGGCCATATCTAGTTCAACTCTGCTTAGGAGACTGACAAGACCAGTAGATCCTCTTCAGTCCAATACACTGTATTTGCTGGGAACAGACGCATGTGCTATTTGCACTGTGTATGGCAATGAGAGCGCAATAGTGACTTTCCTTACCAGAAAACAACTCTTGGTCGTAGGACCAGAAACTGCATGTGATTCAACGCCATTTAGAACTGGGAAAGAAATGCTAGCTCGCCTTACAAGAAACACTCTCTGCTTTTGAGAAAAGAGCACTCTTCTACTCTACGGTGTTTCCTATGGGGTCCAAACAGTGAGCTTGCTCAGAACAAAAGAAATGTGCTTCCTACACACATGGACCTTATCTAGTTCAACTCTGCTTAGGAAACTGACAAGAACAGTAGCTCCCCTTCAGTCTGATACACTGTACTTGCTGGGTACAGACGCGACTGCTATTTGCACTGTGCATGGCAATGGCTGCGCAATAGTGACTCTTCTTACCATAAAACAACTCTTGCTTGTAGGACCAAAAACTGCATGTGATTCAACTCCATTTAGGACTGGGAAACAAACACTAGCTCGCCTTACAAGAAACACACTCTGCTTTAGAGAAAAGAGCACTCTTCTAATCTACTGTGTTTCCTATGGGTTCCAAACAGTGAGCTTGCTCAGAACAAAAGAACTGTGCTTCCTACACACACGGACCATATCTACTTCAACTCTGCTTAGGAAACTGACAAGAACAGTAGCTCCTCTTCAGTCCAATACACTATACTTGCTGCGAACAGACGCGAGTGCTATTTGCACTGTGTATGGCAATGGGAGCGCAATAGTGACTTTCCTTACCAGAAAACAATTCTTGCTCCTAGGACCAGTAACTGCATGTGATTCCACTCCATTTAGGACTGGGAAACAAACGCTAGCTCGCCTTACAAGAAACAAACTCTGCTTTTGAGAAAAAAGCACTCTTCTACTAACTGGGTTTCCTATGGGGTCCGAACAGTGAGCTTGCTCAGAACTAAAGAACTGTGTGCTTCCTACACACACGGGCCTTATCTAGTTCAACTCTGCTTAGGAAACTGACAAGAACAGTAGATCCTCTTCAGTCTGATACACTGTACTTGTTAGGAAAAGACGTGATTGCTATTTGCACTGTGTATGGCAAAGGGAGCGCAATAGTGACTTTCCTTACCAGAAAACAACTCTTGCTCATAGGACCAGAAAATACATGTGATTCAACACCATTTAGGACTGGGAAACAAACGCTAGCTTCCCTTACAAAAAACACACTCTGCTTTTGAGAAAAGAGCACTCTTCTACTCTACTGTGTTTCTTATGGTGTCCGAACAGTGAGCTTGCTCAGAAGAAAAGAACTGTGCTTCCTACACACACGGCCATATCTAGTTCAATTCTGCATAGGAACCTGACAAGAGCAGTAGATCCTCTTCAGTCCAATACACTGTACTTGCTGGGAACAGACGCCAGTGCTATTTGTCCTGTGTATGGCAATGGCATCGCAATAGTGACTATTCTTACCATAAAAAAACTCTTGCTCGTAGGACCAGAAACTGCATGTGATTCAACTCCATTTAGGACTGGGAAACAAACGCTAGCTCACCTTACAAGAAACACACTCTGCTTTAGAGAAAAGAGCACTCTTCTACTCTACTGTGTTTCCTATAGGCCCAGAACAGTGAGCTTGCTCAGAACAAAAGAACTGTGCTTCCCACACAAGGGCCATATCTAGTTCAACTCTGCTTAGGAAACTGACAAGAACAGTAGCTCCTCTTCAGTCCGATACACCTTACTTGCTGGGAAGAGACACGAGTGCTATTTGCACTGTGTATAGCAATGGGAGCGCAATAGTGACTTTCCTTACCAGAAAACAACTCTTGCTCATAGGACCAGAAACTGCATGTGATTCAACTCCATTTAGGACTAGGAAAAAAATGCTAGCTCGCCTTACATGAAACACACTCTGCTTTTGAGAAAAGAGCAGTCTTCTACACTACTGTGTTTCCTATGGGGTCCGAAAAGTGAGCTTGTTCAGAACAAAAGAACTGTGCTTCCTACACACACGGGCCATATCTAGTTCAACTCTGCTTAGGAACCTGACAAGAACAGTAGATCCTCTTGAGTCCAATACACTGTACGTGCTGGGAACAGACGCCAGTGCTATTTGCACTGTGTATGCCAATTGGAGCACAATAGTGACTCGTCTTACCAGAAAACAACTCTTGCTCGTAGGAGAAAAAACTGCATGTGACTCAACTCCATTTAGGACTGAAAAACAAACTCTAGCTCCCTTTATAAAAAACACACTCTGCTTTTGAGAAAAGAGCACTCTTCTACTCTACTGTGTTTCCTATAGGGCCAGAACAGTGAGCTTGCTCAGAACAAATGAACTGTGCTTTCTACACACTGGACCATATCTAGTTAAACTCTGCTTAGGAAACTGACAAGAACAGTAGCTCCTATTCAGTCCAATACACTGTACTTGCTGGGAACAGACGGGAGTGCTATTTGTACTGTGTATGGCATTTGGAGCACAATAGTGACTCTTCTTACCAGAAAACAACTCTTGCTCGTAGGACCAAAAACTGCATCTGACTCAACTCCGATTAAGACTGGGAAACAAATGCGAGCTCGCCTTACAAGAAACACACTCTGCTTTAGAGAAAAGAGCACTCTTCTACTCTACTGTGTTTCCTATAGGGCCAGAACAGTGAGCTCTCTCAGAACATAATAACTGTGCTTCCTAAACACACGGGCCATATCTAGTTCAACTGTGCTTAGGAAACTGACAAGAACAGTAGCTCCACTTCAGTCCGATACACTGTACTTTTTGGGAAAAGACGCGATTGATATTTGCACTGTGTATGACAAAGGTAGCGCAATAGTGACTTTCCTTACCAGAAAACAACTCTTGCTCGTAGGAACAGAAACTGCATGTGATTCAACTCCATTTATGACTGGGAAACAAACGCTAGCTTGCCTTACAAAAAACACACTCTGCTATTGAGAAAAGAGCACTCTTCTACTCTACTGTGTTTCCTAAGTGCTCGAGCAGTGAGCTTGCTCAGAACAAAAAACTGTGCTTCCTACACACACGGCCATATCTAGTTCAATTCTGCTTAGGAACCTGACAAGAACAGTTGATCCTCTTCAGTCCAATACACTGTACGTGCTGGGAACAGACACCAGTGATATTTGTACTGTGTATGGCAATTGGAGCACAATAGTGACTCGTCTTACCGAAAAAAAAACTCTTGCTCGTAGGACAAAAAACTGCATGTGACTCAACTCCATTTAGGACTGAAAAACAAACTCTAGCTCGCTTTACAAGAAACACACTCTGATTTTGAGAAAAGAGCACTCTTCTACTCTACTGTGTTTCCTATAGGGCCAGAACAGTGAGCTTGCTCAGAACAAATGAACTGTGTTTCCTGCACACACACGGGCCATATCTAGTTCAACTCTGCTTAGGAAACTGACAAGAACAGTAGCTACTCCTCTATCCAATACACTGTACTTGCTGGGAACAGACGCGAGTGCTATTTGCACTGTGTATGGCAATGGGAGTGCAAGAGTGACTTTCCTTACCAGAAAACAACTCTTGCTCGTAGGATCAGAAACTGCATGTGATTCAACTCCATTTAGGACTGGGAAACAAACGCTAGCTCGCCTTATAAGAAACACACTCTTCTTTTGAGAAAAGAGCACTCTTCTACTCTAATGTGTTTCCTATGGGGTCCGAACAGTGAGCTTGCTCAGAACAAAAGAACTGTGCTTCCTACACACACGGCCATATCTAGTTCAATTCTACTTAGGATTCTGACAAGAACAGTAGATCCTCTTCAGTCCAATACACTGTACTTGCTGGGAACAGACGATAGTGCTATTTGCACTGTTTATGGCAAAGGGAGAACAATAGTGACTTTCCTTACCAGAAAACATCCCTTGCTCTTAGGACCAAAAACTGCATGTGTTTCAACTCCATTTAGGACTGGGAAACAAACTCTAGCTCGCCTTACAAGAAACACACTCTGCTTTTGAGAAAAGAGCACTCTTCTACTCTATTGTGTTTCCTATAGGGCCAGAACAGTGAGCTTTCTCAGAACATAATAACTGTGCTTCCTAAACACACGGGCCATATCTAGTTCAACTCTGCTTAGGAACCTGACAAGAACAGTAGATCCTCTTCAGTCCCATACACTGTACTTGTGGGAAAAGACGCGATTGCTATTTGCACTGTGGATGGCAAAGAGAGCGCAATAGTGCCTTTCCTTACCAGAAAACAACTCTTGCTCGTAGGAACAGAAACTGCATGTGATTCAACTCCATTTAGGACTGGGAAACAAACGCTAGCTTGCCTTACAAAAAACACACTCTGCTTTTGAGAAAAGAGCACTCTTCTACTCTACTGTGTTTCCTATGGCCGCGAACAGTGAGCTTGCTCAGAACAAAAGAACTGTGCTTCCTACACACACGGCCATATCTAGTTCAATTCTACTTAGGATTCTGACAAGAACAGTAGATCCTCTTCAGTCCAATACACTGTACATGCTGGGAACAGACGCCAGTGCTATTTGTCCTGTGTATGCCAATGGCAGCGCAATAGTGACTATTCTTACCATAAAAAGACTCTTGCTCGTAGGAACAGAAACTGCATGTGATTCAACTCCATTTAGGCCTGGGAAACAAACGCTAGCTCGCCTTACAAGAAACACATTCTGCTTTTGAGAAAAGAGCACTCTTCTACTCTACAGTGTTTCCTATAGGGCCAGAACAGTGAGCTTGCTCAGAACAAAAGAACTGTGCTTCCTACACACGGACAATATGTAGTTCAACTCTGCTTAGGAAACTGACAACAACAGTAGCTCCTATTCAGTCCAGTACACAGTACTTGCTGGGAAGAGACGCGAGTGCTATTTGCCCTGTGTTTGGCAATGGGAGCGCAATAGTGACTTTCCTTACCAGAAAACAACTCTTGTTTGTAGGACCAGAAACTGCATGTGATTCATCTCCATTTAGGACTGGGAAACAAACAATAGCTCGCCTTACAAGAAACACACTCTGCTTTTGAGAAAAGAGCACTCTTCTACTCTAATGTGTTTCCTATGGGGTTCGAACAGTGAGCTTGCTCAGAACAAAAGAACTGTGCTTCCAACACACACGGCCATATCTAGTTCAATTCTGCTTAGGAACCTGACAAGAACAGTATATCTTCTTCAGGCCAATAAACTGTACTTGCTGGAAACAGACGCATGGGCTATTTGCACTGTGTATGGCAATGAGAGCGCAATAGTGACTTTCCTTACCAGAAAACAACTCTTGTTCGTAGGACCAGAAACTGCATGTGATTCAACTCCATTTAGAACTGGGAAACAAATGCTAGCTCGCCTTACAAGAAACACACTCTGCTTTTGAGAAAAGAGCACTCTTCTACTCTACGGTGATTCCTATGGTGTCCAAACAGTGAGCTTGCTCAGAACAAAAGAACTGTGCTTCCTACACACATGTACCATATCTAGTTCAACTCTGCTTAGGAAACTGACAAGAACAGTAGCTCCTATTCAGTCCAATGCATTGTACTTGCTGGGAACAGACGCATGTGCTATTTGCACTCTGTATGGCATTTGGAGCACAATAGTGACTCTTCTTACCAGAAAACAACTCTTGCTCGTAGGACCAAAAACTGCATGTGACTCAACTCCATTTAAGACTGGGAAACAAACGCGAGCTTGCCTTACAAGAAACACACTCTGCTTTAGAGAAAAGAGCACTCTTCTACTCTACTGTGTTTCCTATAGGGCCAGAACAGTGAGCTTTCTCAGAACATAATAACTGTGCTTCCTAAACACACGGGCCATATCTAGTTCAACTCTGCTTAGGAAACTGACAAGAACAGTAGCTCCTCTTCAGTCCGATACACTGTACTTGTTGGGAAAAGACGCGATTGCTATTTGCACTGTGTATGGCAAAGAGAGCGCAATAGTGCCTTTCCTTACCAGAAAACAACTCTTGCTCGTAGGAACAGAAACTGCATGTGATTCAACTCCATTTAGGACTGGAAAACAAACGCTAGCTTGCCTTACAAAAAACACACTCTGCTTTTGAGAAAAGAGCACTCTTCTACTCTACTGTGTTTCTAATGGCCTCGAACAGTGAGCTTGCTCAGAACAAAAGAACTGTGCTTCCTACACACACGGCCATATCTAGTTCAATTCTGCTTAGGAACCTGACAAGAACAGTAGATCCTCTTCAGTCCAATACACTGTACATGCTGGGAACAGACGCCAGTGCTATTTGTCCTGTGTATGGCAATGGCAGCGCAATAGTGACTATTCTTACCATAAAAAGACTCTTGCTCGTAGGACCAGAAACTGCATGTGATTCAACTCCATTTAGGACTGGGAAACAAATGCTAGCTCGCCTTACAAGAAACACATTCTGCTTTTGAGAAAAGAGCACTCTTCTACTCTACTGTGTTTCCTATAGGGCCAGAACAGTGAGCTTGCTCAGAACATAAGAACTGTGCTTCCTACACACACGGGCCATATCTAGTTCAACTCTGCTTAGGAAACTGACAAGAACAGTAGCTCATCTTCAGTCCGATACACTGTACTTGCTGGGAACAGACGCGAGTGCTATTTGCACTGTGTATGGCAATGGGAGCGCAAGAGTGACTTTCCTTACCAGAAAACAACTCTTGCTCGTAGGACCAGAAACTGCATGTGATTCAACTCCATTTAGGACTGGGAAACAAACGCTAGCTCGCCTTATAAGAAACACACTCTGCTTTTGAGAAAAGAGCACTCTTCTACTCTAATGTGTTTCCCATGGGGTCCGAACAGTGAGCTTGCTCAGAACAAAAGAACTGTGCTTCCTACACACACGGCCATATCTAGTTCAATTCTACTTAGGATTCTGACAAGAACAGTAGATCCTCTTCAGTCCAATACACTGTACTTGCTGGGAACAGACGATAGTGCTATTTGTCCTGTGTATGGCAATGGCAGCGCAATAGTTACTATTCTTACCATAAAACAACTCTTGCTCGTAGGACCAGAAACTGCATGTGATTCCACTCCATTTAGGACTGGGAAACAAACGCTAGCTCGCCTTACAAGAAACACATTCTGCTTTTGAGAAAAGAGCACTCTTCTACTCTACTGTGTTTCCTATAGGGCCAGAACAGTGAGCTTGCTCAGAACAAAAGAACTGTGCTTCCTACACACGGACAATATGTAGTTCAACTCTGCTTAGGAAACTGACAACAACAGTAGCTCCTATTCAGTCCAGTACACAGTACTTGCTGGGAAAAGACGCGAGTGCTATTTGCCCTGTGTTTGGCAATGGGAGCGCAATAGTGACTTTCCTTACCAGAAAACAACTCTTGTTTGTAGGACCAGAAACTGCATGTGATTCATCTCCATTTAGGACTGGGAAACAAACAATAGCTCGCCTTACAAGAAACACACTCTGCTTTTGAGAAAAGAGCACTCTTCTACTCTAATGTGTTTCCTATGGGGTTCGAACAGTGAGCTTGCTCAGAACAAAAGAACTGTGCTTCCTACACACACAGCCATATCTAGTTCAATTCTGCTTAGGAACCTGACAAGAACAGTAGATCTTCTTCAGGCCAATACACTGTACTTGCTGGAAACAGACGCATGGGCTATTTGCACTGTGTATGGCAATGAGAGCGCAATAGTGACTTTCCTTACCAGAAAACAACTCTTGTTCGTAGGACCAGAAACTGCATGTGATTCAACTCCATTTAGAACTGGGAAACAAATGCTAGCTCGCCTTACAAGAAACACACTCTGCTTTTGAGAAAAGAGCACTCTTCTACTCTACGGTTATTCCTATGGTGTCCAAACAGTGAGCTTGCTCAGAACAAAAGAACTGTGCTTCCTACACACATGTACCATATCTAGTTCAACTCTGCTTAGGAAACTGACAAGAACAGTAGATCCTCTTCAGTCCAATACACTGTACTTGCTGAGAACAGACGCCAGTGCTATTTGCACTGTGTATGCCATTTGGAGCGCAATAGTGACTCTTCTTACCAAAAAACAACTCTTGCTCGTAGGACAAAAACTGCCTGTGACTCAAGTCCATTTAGGACTGGGAAACAAACGCGAGCTCGCCTTACAAGAAACACACTCTGCTTTAGAGAAAAGAGCACTCTTCTACTCTACTGTTTTTCCTATGGGGTCCAAACAGTGAGCTTGCTCAGAACAAAAGAACTGTGCTTCCTACACACACGGACCATATGTAGTTCAAATCTGCTTAGGAAACTGACAAGAACAGTAGCTCCTCTTCTGTCCAATACACTGTACTTGCTGGGAACATACGGGAGTGCTATTTGCACTGTGTATGGCAATTGGAGCACAATAGTGACTCTTCTTACCAGAAAACAACTCTTGCTCGTAGGACCAAAAACTGCATCTGACTCAACTCCATTTAAGACTGGGAAACAAACGCGAGCTCGCCTTAAAAGAAACACACTCTGCTTTAGAGAAAAGAGCACTCTTCTACTCTACTGTGTTTCCTACAGGGCCAGAACAGTGAGCTTGCTCAGAACATAATAACTGTGCTTCCTAAACCCACGGGCCATATCTAGTTCAAGTGTGCTTAGGAACCTGACAAGAACAGTAGCTCCTCTTCAGTCCGATACACTGTACTTGTTGGGAAAAGACGCGATTGCTATTTGCACTGTGTATGGCAAAGTGAGCGCAATAGTGACTTTCCTTACCAGAAAACAACTCTTGCTCATAGGACCAGAAACTGCATGTGATTCAACTCCATTTAGGACTGGGAAACAAATGCTATCTTGCCTTACAATAAACACACTCTGCTTTTGAGAAAAGAGCAGTCTTCTACTCTACTGTGTTTCCTATGGGGTCCGAAAAGTGAGCTTGTTCAGAACAAAAGAACTGTGCTTCCTACACACACGGGCCATATCTAGTTCAACTCTGCTTAGGAGACTGACAAGACCAGTAGATCCTCTTCAGTCCAATACACTGTACTTGCTGGGAACAGACGCGAGTGCTATTTGCACTGTGTATGGCAATGAGAGCACAATAGTGACTTTCCTTACCATAAAACAACTCTTGCTCGTAGGACCACAAACTGCATGTGATTCAACGGCATTTAGAACTGGGAAACAAATGCTAACTCGCCTTGAAAGAAATACACTCTGCTTTTGAGAAAAAACACTCTTCTACTCTACGGTGTTTCCTATGGGGTCCGAACAGTGAGCTTGCTCCGAACAAAAGAACTGTGCTTCCTACACACATGGACCATATCTAGTTCAACTCTGCTTAGGAAACTGACAAGAACAGTAGCTCCTATTCAGTCCAATACACTGTACTTGCTGGGAACAAACCTGAGTGCTATTTGCACTGTGTATGGCATTTGGAGCACAATAGTGACTCTTCTTACAAGAAAACAACTCTTGCTCGTAGGACCAAAAACTGCATGTGACTCAACTCCATTTAAGACTGGGAAACAAACACGAGCTCGCCTTACAAGAAACACACTCTGCTTTAGAGAAAAGAGCACTCTTCTACTCTACTGTGTTTCCTATAGGGCCAGAACAGTGAGCTTGCTCAGAACATAAGAACTGTGCTTCCTACACACACGGCGATATCTGGTTCAACTCTGCTTAGGAAACTGACAAGAACAGTAGCTCCTCTTCAGTCCGATACACTGTACTTGTTGGGAAAAGACGCGATTGCTATTTGCACTGTGTATGGCAAAGAGAGCGCAATAGTGCCTTTCCTTACCAGAAAACAACTCTTGCTCGTAGGAACAGAAACTGCATGTGATTCAACTCCATTTAGGACTGGAAAACAAACGCTAGCTTGCCTTACAAAAAACACACTCTGCTTTTGAGAAAAGAGCACTCTTCTACTCTACTGTGTTTCCTATGGCCTCGAACAGTGAGCTTGCTCAGAACAAAAGAACTGTGCTTCCTACACACACGGCCATATCTAGTTCAATTCTGCTTAGGAACCTGACAAGAACAGTAGATCCTCTTCAGTCCAATACACTGTACATGCTGGGAACAGACGCCAGTGCTATTTGTCCTGTGCATGCCAATGGCAGCGCAATAGTGACTATTCTTACCATAAAAAGACTCTTGCTCGTAGGACCAGAAACTGCATGTGATTCAACTCCATTTAGGACTGGGAAACAAACGCTAGCTCGCCTTACAAGAAACACATTCTGCTTTTGAGAAAAGAGCACTCTTCTACTCTACTGTGTTTCCTATAGGGCCAGAACAGTGAGCTTGCTCAGAACATAAGAACTGTGCTTCCTACACACACGGGCCATATCTAGTTCAACTCTGCTTAGGAAACTGACAAGAACAGTAGCTCATCTTCAGTCCGATACACTGTACTTGCTGGGAACAGACGCGAGTGCTATTTGCACTGTGTATGGCAATGGGAGCGCAAGAGTGACTTTCCTTACCAGAAAAAAACTCTTGCTCGTAGGACCAGAAACTGCATGTGATTCAACTCCATTTAGGACTGGGAAACAAACGCTAGCTCGCCTTACAAGAAACACACTCTGCTTTTGAGAAAAGAGCGCTCTTCTACTCTAATGTGTTTCCTATGGGGTCCGAACAGTGAGCTTGCTCAGAACAAAAGAACTGTGCTTCCTACACACACGGCCATATCTAGTTCAATTCTACTTAGGATTCTGACAAGAACAGTAGATCCTCTTCAGTCCAATACACTGTACTTGCTGGGAACAGACGATAGTGCTATTTGTCCTGTGTATGGCAATGGCAGCGCAATAGTTACTATTCTTACAATAAAACAACTCTTGCTCGTAGGACCAGAAACTGCATGTGATTCAACTCCCTTTAGGACTGGGAAACAAACGCTAGCTCGCCTTACAAGAAACACACTCTGCTTTAGAGAAAAGAGCACTCTTCTACTCTACTGTGTTTCCTAAGGGGTCCAAACAGTGAGCTAGCTCAGAACAAAAGAACTGTGCTTCCTACACACGGACCATATGTAGTTCAACTCTGCTTAGGAAACTGACAAGAACAGTAGCTCCTATTCCGTCCAATACACTGTACTTGCTGGGAAAAGACGCGAGTGCTATTTGCACTGTGTATGGCAATGGGAGCGCAATAGTGACTTTCCTTACCAGAAAACAACTCTTGTTTGTAGGACCAGAAACTGCATGTGATTCAACTCCATTTAGGACTAGAAAACAAACGCTAGCTCTCCTTACAAGAAACACACTCTGCTTTTGAGGAAAGAGCACTCTTCTACTCTAATGTGTTTCCTGTGGGGTCCGAACAGTGAGCTTGCTCAGAACAAAAGACCTGTGCTTCCTACACACACGGCCATATCTAGTTCAATTCTACTTAGGATTCTGACCAGAACAGTAGATCCTCTTCAGTCCAATACACTGTACTTGCTGGGAAAATACGCATGTGCTATTTGCACTGTGTATGGCAATGAGAGCACAATAGTGACTTTCCTTACCATAAAACAACTCTTGCTCGTAGGACCACAAACTGCATGTGATCAACGCCATTTAGAACTGGTAAACAAATGCTAGCTCGCCTTACAAGAAACACACTCTGCTTTTGAGAAAAGACACTCTTCTACTCTACGGTGTTTCCTATAGGGCCAGAACAGTGAGCTTGCTCAGAACAAAAGAATTGTGATTCCTACACAAGGGCCATATCTAGTTCAACTCTGCTTAGGAACCTGACAAGAACAGTAGCTCCTCTTCTGTCCAATACACTGTACTTGCTGCGAACAGATGCCAGTGCTATTTGTCCTGTGTATGGCAATGGCAGCACAATAGTGACTCTTCTTAGCAGAAAACAACTCTTGCTCATAATACCAGAAACTCCATGGTATTTACTCCATTTAGGACCGAGAAACAAACGCTACCTCCCCTTACAAGAAACACACTCTGCTTTAGAGAAAAGAGCACTCATCTACTCTACTGTGTTTCCTATAGGGCCAGAACAGTGAGCTTGCTCAGAACATAAGAACTGTGCTGCCTACACACACGGGCCATATCTAGTTCAACTCTGCTTAGGAAACTGACAAGAACAGTAGCTCCTCTTCAGTCCGATACACTGGACTTGCTGGGAACAGACGCGAGTGCTATTGGCACTGTGTATGGCAATGGGAGCGCAATAGTGACTTTCCTTACCAGAAAACAACTCTTGCTCCTAGGACCAGAAACTGCATGTGATTCAACTCCATTTAGGACTGGGAAACAAACGCTAGCTCGCCTTACAAGAAACACACTCTGCTTTTGAGAAAAGAGCACTCTTCTACTCTACTGTGTTTCCTATGGGGTCCGAACAGTGAGCTTGCTCAGAACAAAAGAACTGTGCTTCCTACACACACGGCCATATCTAGTTCAATTCTGCTTAGGAACCTGACAAGAACAGTAGATCCTCTTCAGTCCAATACACTGTACTTGCTGGGAACAGACGCAAGTGCTATTTGTCCTGTGTATGGCAATGGCAGCGCAATAGTGACTCTTCTTACCATAAAACAACTCTTGCTCGTAGGACCAGAAACTGCATGTGATTCAACTCCATTTAGGACTGGGAAACAAACGCTAGCTCGCCTTACAACAAACACACTCTGCTTTAGAGAAAAGAGCACTCTTCTACTCTACTGTGTTTCCTAAGGGGTCCAAACAGTGAGCTAGCTCAGAACAAAAGAACTGTGCTTCCTACACACGGACCATATGTAGTTCAACTCTGCTTAGGAAACTGACAAGAACAGTAGCTCCTATTCAGTCCAATACACTGTACTTGCTGGGAAAAGACGCCAGTGCTATTTGTCCTGAGTATGGCAATGGCAGCACAATAGTGACTCTTCTTAGCAGAAAACAACTCTTGCTCATAGTACCAGAAACTCCATGGGATTTACTCCATTTAGGACCGAGAAACAAACGCTACCTCCCCTTACAAGAAACACACTCTGCTTTAGAGAAAAGAGCACTCATCTACTCTACTGTGTTTCCTATAGGGCCAGAACAGTGAGCTTGCTCAGAACATAAGAACTGTGCTTCCTACACACACGGGCCATATGTAGTTCAACTCTGCTTAGGAACCTGACAAGAACAGTAGATCCTCTTCAGTCCAATACACTGTACTTGCTGGGAACAGATGCATGTGCTATTTGCACTGTGTATGGCAATGAGAACGCAATAGTGACTTTCCTTACCAGAAAACAACTCTTGCTCGTAGGACCAGAAACTGCATGTGATTCAACGCCATTTAGAACTGGGAAACAAAGGCTAGCTCGCCTTACAAGAAACACACTCTGCTTTAGAGAAAAGAGCACTCTTCTTCTCTATGGTGTTTCCTATGGGGTCCAAACAGTGAGCTTCCTCAGAACAAAAAAAATGTGCTTCCTACACACATGGACCATATCTAGTTCAACTCTGCTTAGGAAACTGACAAGAACAGTAGCTCCTATTCTGTCCAATACACTGTACTTGCTGGGAACAGAAGGGAGTGCTATTTGCACTTTGTATGGCATTTGGAGCACAATAGTGACTCTTTTTACAAGAAAACAACTCTTGCTCGTAGGACCAAAAATTGCATGTGACTCAACTCCATTTAAGACTGGGAAACAAACACGAGCTCGCCTTACAAGAAACACACTCTGCTTTAGAGAAAAGAGCACTCTTCTACTCTACTGTGTTTCCTATAAGGCCAGAACAGTGAGCTTGCTCAGAACATAATAAATGTGCTTCCTACACACACGGGCCTTATCTAGTTCAACTCTGCTTAGGAAACTGAGAAGAACAATAGATCCTCTTCAGTCCAATACACTGTACTTGCTGAGAACAGACGCCAGTGCTATTTGCACTGTGTATGCCATTTGGAGCGCAATAGTGACTCTTCTTACCAAAAAACAACTCTTGCTCGTAGGACAAAAACTGCCTGTGACTCAAGTCCATTTAGGACTGGGAAACAAACGCGAGCTCGCCTTACAAGAAACACACTCTGCTTTAGAGAAAAGAGCACTCTTCTACTCTACTGTTTTTCCTATGGGGTCCAAACAGTGAGCTTGCTCAGAACAAAAGAACTGTGCTTCCTACACACACGGACCATATGTAGTTCAAATCTGCTTAGGAAACTGACAAGAACAGTAGCTCCTCTTCTGTCCAATACACTGTACTTGCTGGGAACATACGGGAGTGCTATTTGCACTGTGTATGGCAATTGGAGCACAATAGTGACTCTTCTTACCAGAAAACAACTCTTGCTCGTAGGACCAAAAACTGCATCTGACTCAACTCCATTTAAGACTGGGAAACAAACGCGAGCTCGCCTTAAAAGAAACACACTCTGCTTTAGAGAAAAGAGCACTCTTCTACTCTACTGTGTTTCCTACAGGGCCAGAACAGTGAGCTTGCTCAGAACATAATAACTGTGCTTCCTAAACACACGGGCCATATCTAGTTCAAGTGTGCTTAGGAACCTGACAAGAACAGTAGCTCCTCTTCAGTCCGATACACTGTACTTGTTGGGAAAAGACGCGATTGCTATTTGCACTGTGTATGGCAAAGTGAGCGCAATAGTGACTTTCCTTACCAGAAAACAACTCTTGCTCATAGGACCAGAAACTGCATGTGATTCAACTCCATTTAGGACTGGGAAACAAATGCTATCTTGCCTTACAATAAACACACTCTGCTTTTGAGAAAAGAGCAGTCTTCTACTCTACTGTGTTTCCTATGGGGTCCGAAAAGTGAGCTTGTTCAGAACAAAAGAACTGTGCTTCCTACACACACGGGCCATATCTAGTTCAACTCTGCTTAGGAGACTGACAAGACCAGTAGATCCTCTTCAGTCCAATACACTGTACTTGCTGGGAACAGACGCGAGTGCTATTTGCACTGTGTATGGCAATGAGAGCACAATAGTGACTTTCCTTACCATAAAACAACTCTTGCTCGTAGGACCACAAACTGCATGTGATTCAACGGCATTTAGAACTGGGAAACAAATGCTAACTCGCCTTGAAAGAAATACACTCTGCTTTTGAGAAAAAACACTCTTCTACTCTACGGTGTTTCCTATGGGGTCCGAACAGTGAGCTTGCTCCGAACAAAAGAACTGTGCTTCCTACACACATGGACCATATCTAGTTCAACTCTGCTTAGGAAACTGACAAGAACAGTAGCTCCTATTCAGTCCAATACACTGTACTTGCTGGGAACAAACCTGAGTGCTATTTGCACTGTGTATGGCATTTGGAGCACAATAGTGACTCTTCTTACAAGAAAACAACTCTTGCTCGTAGGACCAAAAACTGCATGTGACTCAACTCCATTTAAGACTGGGAAACAAACACGAGCTCGCCTTACAAGAAACACACTCTGCTTTAGAGAAAAGAGCACTCTTCTACTCTACTGTGTTTCCTATAGGGCCAGAACAGTGAGCTTGCTCAGAACATAAGAACTGTGCTTCCTACACACACGGCGATATCTGGTTCAACTCTGCTTAGGAAACTGACAAGAACAGTAGCTCCTCTTCAGTCCGATACACTGTACTTGCTCGGAACAGACGCGAGAGCTATTTGCACTGTGTATGGCAATGGGAGCTCAAGAGTGACTTTCCTTACCAGAAAACAACTCTTGCTCCTAGGACTAGAAACTGCATGTGATTCAACTCCATTTAGGACTGGGAAACAAACGCTAGCTCGCCTTACAAGAAACACACTCTGCTTTAGAGAAAAGAGCACTCTTCTACTCTACTGTGTTTCCTATAGGTCCAGAACAGTGAGCTTGCTCAGAACATAAGAAATGTGATTCCTACACACGGGCCATATCTAGTTCAACTCTGCTTAGGAACCTGACAAGAACAGTAGCTCCTCTTCAGTCCAATACACTGTACTTGCTGGGAACAGATGCCAGTGCTATTTGTCCTGTGTATGGCAATGGCAGCGCAATAGTGACTCTTCTTAGCAGAAAACAACTCTTGCTCATAGTACCAGAAACTCCATGGGATTTACTCCATTTAGGACCGAGAAACAAACGCTACCTCCCCTTACAAGAAACACACTCTGCTTTAGAGAAAAGAGCACTCATCTACTCTACTGTGTTTCCTATAGGGCCAGAACAGTGAGCTTGCTCAGAACATAAGAACTGTGCTTCCTACACACACGGGCCATATCTAGTTCAACTCTGCTTAGGAAACTGACAAGAACAGTAGCTCCTCTTCAGTCCAATACACTGTACATGCTGGGAACAGACGCCAGTGCTATTTGTCCTGTGTATGGCAATGGCAGCGCAATAGTGACTATTCTTACCATAAAAACTCTCTTGCTCGTAGGACCAGAAACTGCATGTGATTCAACTCCATTTAGGACTGGGAAACAAACGCTAGCTCGCCTTACAAGAAACACATTCTGCTTTTGAGAAAAGAGCACTCTTCTACTCTTCTGTGTTTCCTGTAGGGCCAGAAGAGTGAGCTTGCTCAGAACATAAGAACTGTGCTTCCTACACACACGGCCATATCTAGTTCAATTCTACTTAGGATTCTGACAAGAACAGTAGATCCTCTTCAGTCCAATACACTGTACTTGCTGGGAACAGACGCGAGTGCTATTTGTACTGTGTATGGCATTTGTAGCACAATAGTGACTCTTCTTACAAGAAAACAACTCTTTCTCGTAGGACCAAAAATTGCATGTGACTCAACTCCATTTAAGACTGGGAAACAAACACGAGCTCGCCTTACAAGAAACACACTCTGCTTTAGAGAAAAGAGCACTCTTCTACTCTACTGTGTTTCCTATAGGGCCAGAACAGTGAGCTTTCTCAGAACATAATAACTGTGCTTCCTACACACACGGGCCTTATCTAGTTCAACTCTGCTTAGGAAACTGAGAAGAACAATAGCTCCTCTTCAGTCCGATACACTGTACTTGTTGGGAAAAGATGTGATTGGTATTTGCACTGTGTATGGCAAAGGGAGCGCAATAGTGACTTTCCTTACCAGAAAACAACTCTTGCTCGTAGGACCAGAAACTGCATGTGATTGGACTCCATTTAGGACTGGGAAACAAACGCTAGCTTGCCTTACAAAAAACACACTCTGCTTTTGAGAAAAGAGCACTCTACTACTCTACTGTGTTTCCTATGGGCTCAAACAGTGAGCTTGCTCAGAACAAAAGAACTGTGCTTCCTACACACACGTCTATATCTAGTTCAATTCTGCTTAGGAACCTGACAAGAACAGTAAATCCTCTTCAGTCCAATACACTGTACTTGCTGGGAACAGACGCCTTTGCTATTTGTCCTGAGTATGGCAATGGCAGCGCAATAGTGACTATTCTTACCATAAAAAAAACTCTTGCTCGTAGGACCAGAAACTGCATGTGATTCAACTCCATTTAGGACTAGGAAACAAATGCTAGCTCGCCTTACATGAAACACACTCTGCTTTTGAGAAAAGAGCAGTCTTCTACTCTACTGTGTTTCCTATGGGGTCCGAACAGTGAGCTTGCTCAGAACAAAAGAACTGTGCTTCCTACACACAAGGCCATATCTAGTTCAATTCTGCTTAGGAACCTGACAAGAACAGTAGATCCTCTTCAGTCAAATACACTGTACTTGCTGGGAACAGATGCATGTGCTATTTGCACTGTGTATGGCAATGAGAGCGCAATAGTGACTTTCCTTACCAGAAAACAATTCTTGCTCGTAGGACCAGAAACTGCATGTGATTCAAAGCCATTTAGAAGTGGGAAACAAATGCTAGCTCGCCTTACAAGAAACACACTCTGCTTTTGAGAAAAGAGCACTCTTCTACTCTACGGTGTTTCCTATGGGGTCCAAACAGTGAGCTTCCTCAGAACAAAAAAAAATGTGCTTCCTAAACACATGGACCATATCTAGTTCAACTCTGCTTAGGAAACTGACAAGAACAGTAGCTCCTATTCAGTCCAATACACTGTACTTGCTGGGAACAGACGCCAGTGCTATTTGCACTGTGTATGGCATTTGGAGCACAATAGTGACTCTTCTTACCATAAAACAACTCTTGCTCGTAGGACCAAAAATTGCATGTGACTCAACTCCATTTAAGACTGGAAAAACAAACACGAGCTCGCCTTACAAGAAACACACTCTGCTTTAGAGAAAAGAGCACTCTTCTACTCTACTGTGTTTCCTATAGGGCCAGAACAGTGAGCTTGCTCAGAACATAACAACTGTGCTTCCTACACACACGGGCCTTATCTAGTTCAACTCTGCTTAGGAAACTGAGAAGAACAATAGCTGCTCTTCAGTCCAATACACTGTACTTTCTGAGAACAGACGCCAGTGCTGTTTGCACTGTGTATGCCATTTGGAGCGCAATAGTGACTCTTCTTACCAGAAAACAACTCTTGCTCATAGGACAAAAACTGCCTGTGACTCAAGTCCATTTAGGACTGGGAAACAAACGCGAGCTCGCCTTACAAGAAACACACTCTGCTTTAGAAAAAAGAGCACTCTTCTACTCTACTGTGTTTCCTATGGGGTCCAAACAGTGAGCTTGCTCAGAACAAATGAACTGTGCTTCCTACACACACGGACCATATGTAGTTCAACTCTGCTTAGGAAACTGACAGGAACAGTAGCTCCTCTTCTGTCCAATACACTGTACTTGCTGGGAACAGACGGGAGTGCTATTTGCACTGTGTATGGCAATTGGAGCACAATAGTGACTCTTCTTACCAGAAAACAACTCTTGCTCGTAGGACCAAAAACTGCATCTGACTCAACTCCATTTAAGACTGGGAAACAAACGCGAGCTCGCCTTACAAGAAACACACTCTCTTTAGAGAAAAGATCACTCTTCTACTCTACTGTGTTTCCTACAGGGCCAGAACAGTGAGCTTGCTCAGAACATAATAACTGTGCTTCCTAAACCCACGGGCCATATCTAGTTCAAGTGTGCTTAGGAACCTGACAAGAACAGTAGATCCTCTTCAGTCCGATACACTGTACTTGTTGGGAAAAGACGCGATTGCTATTTGCACTGTGTATGGCAAAGGGAGCGCAATAGTGACTTTCCTTACCAGAAAACAACTCTTGCTTGTAGGACCAGAAACTGCATGTGACTCAACTCCATTTAGGACTGGGAAACAAACGCTGGCTTGCCTTACAATAAACACACTCTGCTTTTGAGAAAAGAGCAGTCTTCTACTCTACTGTGTTTCCTATGGGGTCCGAAAAGTGAGCTTGTTCAGAACAAAAGAACTGTGCTTCCTACACACACGGGCCATATCTAGTTCAACTCTGCTTAGGAGACTGACAAGACCAGTAGATCCTCTTCAGTCCAATACACTGTACTTGCTGGGAACAGACGCGAGTGCTATTTGCACTGTGTATGGCAATGAGAGCACAATAGTGACTTTCCTTACCATAAAACAACTCTTGCTCGTAGGACCACAAACTGCATGTGATTCAACGGCATTTAGAACTGGGAAACAAATGCTAACTCGCCTTGAAAGAAATACACTCTGCTTTTGAGAAAAAACACTCTTCTACTCTACGGTGTTTCCTATGGGGTCCGAACAGTGAGCTTGCTCCGAACAAAAGAACTGTGCTTCCTACACACATGGACCATATCTAGTTCAACTCTGCTTAGGAAACTGACAAGAACAGTAGCTCCTATTCAGTCCAATACACTGTACTTGCTGGGAACAAACCTGAGTGCTATTTGCACTGTGTATGGCATTTGGAGCACAATAGTGACTCTTCTTACAAGAAAACAACTCTTGCTCGTAGGACCAAAAACTGCATGTGACTCAACTCCATTTAAGACTGGGAAACAAACACGAGCTTGCCTTACAAGAAACACACTCTGCTTTAGAGAAAAGAGCACTCTTCTACTCTACTGTGTTTCCTATAGGGCCAGAACAGTGAGCTTGCTCAGAACATAAGAACTGTGCTTCCTACACACACGGCGATATCTGGTTCAACTCTGCTTAGGAAACTGACAAGAACAGTAGCTCCTCTTCAGTCCGATACACTGTACTTGCTCGGAACAGACGCGAGAGCTATTTGCACTGTGTATGGCAATGGGAGCTCAAGAGTGACTTTCCTTACCAGAAAACAACTCTTGCTCCTAGGACTAGAAACTGCATGTGATTCAACTCCATTTAGGACTGGGAAACAAACGCTAGCTCGCCTTACAAGAAACACACTCTGCTTTAGAGAAAAGAGCACTCTTCTACTCTACTGTGTTTCCTATAGGTCCAGAACAGTGAGCTTGCTCAGAACATAAGAAATGTGATTCCTACACACGGGCCATATCTAGTTCAACTCTGCTTAGGAACCTGACAAGAACAGTAGCTCCTCTTCAGTCCAATACACTGTACTTGCTGGGAACAGATGCCAGTGCTATTTGTCCTGTGTATGGCAATGGCAGCGCAATAGTGACTCTTCTTAGCAGAAAACAACTCTTGCTCATAGTACCAGAAACTCCATGGGATTTACTCCATTTAGGACCGAGAAACAAACGCTACCTCCCCTTACAAGAAACACACTCTGCTTTAGAGAAAAGAGCACTCATCTACTCTACTGTGTTTCCTATAGGGCCAGAACAGTGAGCTTGCTCAGAACATAAGAACTGTGCTTCCTACACACACGGGCCATATCTAGTTCAACTCTGCTTAGGAAACTGACAAGAACAGTAGCTCCTCTTCAGTCCAATACACTGTACATGCTGGGAACAGACGCCAGTGCTATTTGTCCTGTGTATGGCAATGGCAGCGCAATAGTGACTATTCTTACCATAAAAACTCTCTTGCTCGTAGGACCAGAAACTGCATGTGATTCAACTCCATTTAGGACTGGGAAACAAACGCTAGCTCGCCTTACAAGAAACACATTCTGCTTTTGAGAAAAGAGCACTCTTCTACTCTTCTGTGTTTCCTGTAGGGCCAGAAGAGTGAGCTTGCTCAGAACATAAGAACTGTGCTTCCTACACACACGGCCATATCTAGTTCAATTCTACTTAGGATTCTGACAAGAACAGTAGATCCTCTTCAGTCCAATACACTGTACTTGCTGGGAACAGACGCGAGTGCTATTTGTACTGTGTATGGCATTTGTAGCACAATAGTGACTCTTCTTACAAGAAAACAACTCTTTCTCGTAGGACCAAAAATTGCATGTGACTCAACTCCATTTAAGACTGGGAAACAAACACGAGCTCGCCTTACAAGAAACACACTCTGCTTTAGAGAAAAGAGCACTCTTCTACTCTACTGTGTTTCCTATAGGGCCAGAACAGTGAGCTTTCTCAGAACATAATAACTGTGCTTCCTACACACACGGGCCTTATCTAGTTCAACTCTGCTTAGGAAACTGAGAAGAACAATAGCTCCTCTTCAGTCCGATACACTGTACTTGTTGGGAAAAGATGTGATTGGTATTTGCACTGTGTATGGCAAAGGGAGCGCAATAGTGACTTTCCTTACCAGAAAACAACTCTTGCTCGTAGGACCAGAAACTGCATGTGATTGGACTCCATTTAGGACTGGGAAACAAACGCTAGCTTGCCTTACAAAAAACACACTCTGCTTTTGAGAAAAGAGCACTCTACTACTCTACTGTGTTTCCTATGGGCTCAAACAGTGAGCTTGCTCAGAACAAAAGAACTGTGCTTCCTACACACACGTCTATATCTAGTTCAATTCTGCTTAGGAACCTGACAAGAACAGTAAATCCTCTTCAGTCCAATACACTGTACTTGCTGGGAACAGACGCCTTTGCTATTTGTCCTGAGTATGGCAATGGCAGCGCAATAGTGACTATTCTTACCATAAAAAAAACTCTTGCTCGTAGGACCAGAAACTGCATGTGATTCAACTCCATTTAGGACTAGGAAACAAATGCTAGCTCGCCTTACATGAAACACACTCTGCTTTTGAGAAAAGAGCAGTCTTCTACTCTACTGTGTTTCCTATGGGGTCCGAACAGTGAGCTTGCTCAGAACAAAAGAACTGTGCTTCCTACACACAAGGCCATATCTAGTTCAATTCTGCTTAGGAACCTGACAAGAACAGTAGATCCTCTTCAGTCAAATACACTGTACTTGCTGGGAACAGATGCATGTGCTATTTGCACTGTGTATGGCAATGAGAGCGCAATAGTGACTTTCCTTACCAGAAAACAATTCTTGCTCGTAGGACCAGAAACTGCATGTGATTCAAAGCCATTTAGAAGTGGGAAACAAATGCTAGCTCGCCTTACAAGAAACACACTCTGCTTTTGAGAAAAGAGCACTCTTCTACTCTACGGTGTTTCCTATGGGGTCCAAACAGTGAGCTTCCTCAGAACAAAAAAAAATGTGCTTCCTAAACACATGGACCATATCTAGTTCAACTCTGCTTAGGAAACTGACAAGAACAGTAGCTCCTATTCAGTCCAATACACTGTACTTGCTGGGAACAGACGCCAGTGCTATTTGCACTGTGTATGGCATTTGGAGCACAATAGTGACTTTTCTTACCATAAAACAACTCTTGCTCGTAGGACCAAAAATTGCATGTGACTCAACTCCATTTAAGACTGGAAAAACAAACACGAGCTCGCCTTACAAGAAACACACTCTGCTTTAGAGAAAAGAGCACTCTTCTACTCTACTGTGTTTCCTATAGGGCCAGAACAGTGAGCTTGCTCAGAACATAACAACTGTGCTTCCTACACACACGGGCCTTATCTAGTTCAACTCTGCTTAGGAAACTGAGAAGAACAATAGCTGCTCTTCAGTCCAATACACTGTACTTTCTGAGAACAGACGCCAGTGCTGTTTGCACTGTGTATGCCATTTGGAGCGCAATAGTGACTCTTCTTACCAGAAAACAACTCTTGCTCATAGGACAAAAACTGCCTGTGACTCAAGTCCATTTAGGACTGGGAAACAAACGCGAGCTCGCCTTACAAGAAACACACTCTGCTTTAGAAAAAAGAGCACTCTTCTACTCTACTGTGTTTCCTATGGGGTCCAAACAGTGAGCTTGCTCAGAACAAATGAACTGTGCTTCCTACACACACGGACCATATGTAGTTCAACTCTGCTTAGGAAACTGACAGGAACAGTAGCTCCTCTTCTGTCCAATACACTGTACTTGCTGGGAACAGACGGGAGTGCTATTTGCACTGTGTATGGCAATTGGAGCACAATAGTGACTCTTCTTACCAGAAAACAACTCTTGCTCGTAGGACCAAAAACTGCATCTGACTCAACTCCATTTAAGACTGGGAAACAAACGCGAGCTCGCCTTACAAGAAACACACTCTCTTTAGAGAAAAGATCACTCTTCTACTCTACTGTGTTTCCTACAGGGCCAGAACAGTGAGCTTGCTCAGAACATAATAACTGTGCTTCCTAAACCCACGGGCCATATCTAGTTCAAGTCTGCTTAGGAACCTGACAAGAACAGTAGATCCTCTTCAGTCCGATACACTGTACTTGTTGGGAAAAGACGCGATTGCTATTTGCACTGTGTATGGCAAAGGGAGCGCAATAGTGACTTTCCTTACCAGAAAACAACTCTTGCTTGTAGGACCAGAAACTGCATGTGACTCAACTCCATTTAGGACTGGGAAACAAACGCTGGCTTGCCTTACAATAAACACACTCTGCTTTTGAGAAAAGAGCAGTCTTCTACTCTACTGTGTTTCCTATGGGGTCCGAAAAGTGAGCTTGTTCAGAACAAAAGAACTGTGCTTCCTACACACACGGGCCATATCTAGTTCAACTCTGCTTAGGAGACTGACAAGACCAGTAGATCCTCTTCAGTCCAATACACTGTACATGCTGGGAACAGACGCCAGTGCAATTTGCCCTGTGTATGACAATGGGAGCACAATAGTGACTCTTCTTACCACAAAACAACTCTTGCTCGTAGGACAAAAAACTGCACGTGACTCAACTCCATTTAGGACTGAAAAACAAACTCTAGCTCGCCTTACAAGAAACACACTCTGCTTTAGAGAAAAGAACACTCGTCTACTCTACTGTGTTTCCTATGGGTTCCAAACAGTGAGCTTGCTCAGAAAAAAAGAACTGTGCTTCCTACACATACGGACCATATCTACTTCAACTCTGCTTAGGAAACTGACAAGAACAGTAGCTCCTCTTCAGTCCAATACACTATACTTGCTGCGAACAGACGCAAGTGCTATTTGCACTGTGTATGGCAATGGGAGCGCAATAGTGACTTTCCTTACCAGAAAACAACTCTTGCTCCTAGGACCAGTAACTGCATGTGATTCAACTCCATTTAGGACTGGGAAACAAACGCTAGCTTGCCTTACAAGAAACACACTCTGCTTTTGAGAAAAGAGCACTCTTCTACTCTACTGTGTTTCCTATGTGCTCGAACAGTGAGCTTGCTCAGAACAAAAGAACTGTGCTTCCTACACACACGGCCATATCTAGTTCAATTCTGCTTAGGAACCTGACAAGAACAGTAGATCCTCTTGAGTCCAATACACTGTACGTGCTGGGAACAGACGCCAGTGCTATTTGCACTGTGTATGGCAATTGGAGCACAATAGTGACTCTTCTTACCAGAAAACAACTCTTGCTCGTAGGACCAAAAACTGCATCTGACTCAACTCCATTTAAGACTGGGAAACAAACGCGAGCTCGCCTTACAAGAAACACACTCTGCTTTAGAGAAAAGAGCACTCTTCTACTCTACTGTGTTTCCTACAGGGCCAGAACAGTGAGCTTACTCAGAACATAATAACTGTGCTTCCTAAACCCACGGGCCATATCTAGTTCAAGTCTGCTTAGGAACCTGACAAGAACAGTAGATCCTCTTCAGTCCGATACACTGTACTTGTTGGGAAAAGACGCGATTGCTATTTGCACTGTGTATGGCAAAGGGAGCGCAATAGTGACTTTCCTTACCAGAAAACAATTCTTGCTCATAGGACCAGAAACTGCATGTGACTCAACTCCATTTAGGACTGGGAAACAAACACTAGCTTGCCTTACAATAAACACACTCTGCTTTTGAGAAAAGAGCAGTCTTCTACTCTACTGTGTTTCCTATGGGGTCCGAAAAGTGAGCTTGTTCAGAACAAAAGAACTGTGCTTCCTACACACACGGGCCATATCTAGTTCAACTCTGCTTAAGAGACTGACAAGACCAGTAGATCCTCTTCAGTCCAATACACTGTACTTGCTGGGAACAGACACATGTGCTATTTGCACTGTGTATGGCAATGAGAGCGCAATAGTGACTTTCCTTACCAGAAAACAACTCTTGCTCGTAGGACCAGAAACTGCATGTGATTCAACGCCATTTAGAACTGGGAAACAAATGCTAGCTCGCCTTACAAGAAACACACTCTGCTTTTGAGAAAAGAGCACTCTTCTACTCTACTGTGTTTCCTATAGGGCCAGAACAGTGAGCTTGCTCAGAAAAAAGAACTATGCTTCCAACACACATGGGCCATATCAATTTAACTCTGCTTAGGAAACTGACAAGAACAGTAGATCCTCTTCATTCCAATACACTGTACATGCTGGGAACAGACGCCAGTGCAATTTGCCCTGTGTATGACAATGGGAGCACAATAGTGACTCTTCTTACCACAAAACAACTCTTGCTTGTAGGACAAAAAACTGCACGTGACTCAACTCCATTTAGGACTGAAAAACAAACTCTAGCTCGCCTTACAAGAAACACACTCTGCTTTAGAGAAAAGAGCACTCGTCTACTCTACTGTGTTTCCTACGGGTTCCAAACAGTGAGCTTGCTCAGAACAAAAGAACTGTGCTTCCTACACACACGGACCATATCTACTTCAACTCTGCTTAGGAAACTGACAAGAACAGTAGCTCCTCTTCAGTCCAATACACTATACTTGCTGCGAACAGACGCAAGTGCTATTTGCACTGTGTATGGCAATGGGAGCGCAATAGTGACTTTCCTTACCAGAAAACAACTCTTGTTCGTAGGAACAGAAACTGCATGTGATTCAACTCCATTTAGGACTGGGAAACAAATGCTAGCTTGCCTTACAAAAAACACACTCTGCTTTTGAGAAAAGAGCACTCTTCTACTCTACTGTGTTTCCTAAGTGCTCGAACAGTGAGCTTGCTCAGAACAAAAGAACTGTGCTTCCTACACACATGGCCATATCTAGTTCAATTCTGCTAAGGAACCTGACAAGAACAGTAGATCCTCTTCAGTCCAATACACTGTACGTGCTGGGAACAGACACCAGTGCTATTTGCACTGTGTATGGCAATTGGAGCACAATAGTGACTCGTCTTACCAGAAAACAACTCTTGCTCGTAGGACAAAAAACTGCATGTGACTCAACTCCATTTAGGACTGAAAAACAAACTCTAGCTCGCTTTACAAGAAACACACTCTGCTTTTGAGAAAAGAGCACTCTTCTACTCTACTGTGTTTCCTATAGGGCCAGAACAGTGAGCTTGCTCAGAACAAATGAACTGTGCTTCCTACACACACGGGCCATATCTAGTTCAACTCTGCTTAGGAAACTGCAAGAACAGTAGCTCCTTCTCTGTCCAATACACTGTACTTGCTGGGAACAGACGCCAGTGCTATTTGTCCCGTGTATGGCAATGGCAGCACAACAGTGACTATTCTTACCTTAAAAAAACTCTTGCTCGTAGGACCAGAAACTGCATGTGATTCAACTCCATTTAGGACTGGGAAACAAACGCTAGCTCGCCTTACAAGAAACACACTCTGCTTTAGAGAAAAGAGCACTCTTCTACTCTACTGAGTTTCCTATAGTGCCAGAACAGTGAGCTTTCTCAGAACAAAAGAACTGTGCTTCCCACACACGGGCCATATCTAGTTCAACTCTGCTTAGTAAACTGACAAGAACAGTAGCTCCTCTTCAGTCCGATACACCTTACTTGCTGGGAACAGACACGAGTGCTATTTGCACTGTGTATGGCAATGGGAGCACAATAGTGACTTTCCTTACCAGAAAACATCTCTTGCTCATAGGACCAGAAACTGCATGTGATTCAACTCCATTTAGGACTAGGAAACAAATGCTCGCTCGCCTTACATGAAACACACTCTGCTTTTGAGAAAAGAGCACTCTTCTAATCTACTGTATTTCCTATGGGGTCCGAAAAGTAAGCTTGTTCAGAACAAAAGAACTGTGCTTCCTACACTCACGGGCCATATCTAGTTCAACTCTGCTTAGGAAACTGACAAGAACAGTATATCCTCTTCAGTCCAATACACTGTACGTGCTGGGAACAGACGCCAGTGCTATTTGCACTGTGTATGGCAATTGGAGCACAATAGTGACTCTTCTTACCAGAAAACAACTCTTGCTCGTAGGACCAAAAACTGCATCTGACTCAACTCCATTTAAGACTGGGAAACAAACGCGAGCTCGCCTTACAAGAAACACACTCTGCTTTAGAGAAAAGAGCACTCTTCTACTCTACTGTGTTTCCTACAGGGCCAGAACAGTGAGCTTACTCAGAACATAATAACTGTGCTTCCTAAACCCACGGGCCATATCTAGTTCAAGTCTGCTTAGGAACCTGACAAGAACAGTAGATCCTCTTCAGTCCGATACACTGTACTTGTTGGGAAAAGACGCGATTGCTATTTGCACTGTGTATGGCAAAGGGAGCGCAATAGTGACTTTCCTTACCAGAAAACAATTCTTGCTCATAGGACCAGAAACTGCATGTGACTCAACTCCATTTAGGACTGGGAAACAAACACTAGCTTGCCTTACAATAAACACACTCTGCTTTTGAGAAAAGAGCAGTCTTCTACTCTACTGTGTTTCCTATGGGGTCCGAAAAGTGAGCTTGTTCAGAACAAAAGAACTGTGCTTCCTACACACACGGGCCATATCTAGTTCAACTCTGCTTAAGAGACTGACAAGACCAGTAGATCCTCTTCAGTCCAATACACTGTACTTGCTGGGAACAGACACATGTGCTATTTGCACTGTGTATGGCAATGAGAGCGCAATAGTGACTTTCCTTACCAGAAAACAACTCTTGCTCGTAGGACCAGAAACTGCATGTGATTCAACGCCATTTAGAACTGGGAAACAAATGCTAGCTCGCCTTACAAGAAACACACTCTGCTTTTGAGAAAAGAGCACTCTTCTACTCTACTGTGTTTCCTATAGGGCCAGAACAGTGAGCTTGCTCAGAAAAAAGAACTATGCTTCCAACACACATGGGCCATATCAATTTAACTCTGCTTAGGAAACTGACAAGAACAGTAGATCCTCTTCATTCCAATACACTGTACATGCTGGGAACAGACGCCAGTGCAATTTGCCCTGTGTATGACAATGGGAGCACAATAGTGACTCTTCTTACCACAAAACAACTCTTGCTTGTAGGACAAAAAACTGCACGTGACTCAACTCCATTTAGGACTGAAAAACAAACTCTAGCTCGCCTTACAAGAAACACACTCTGCTTTAGAGAAAAGAGCACTCGTCTACTCTACTGTGTTTCCTACGGGTTCCAAACAGTGAGCTTGCTCAGAACAAAAGAACTGTGCTTCCTACACACACGGACCATATCTACTTCAACTCTGCTTAGGAAACTGACAAGAACAGTAGCTCCTCTTCAGTCCAATACACTATACTTGCTGCGAACAGACGCAAGTGCTATTTGCACTGTGTATGGCAATGGGAGCGCAATAGTGACTTTCCTTACCAGAAAACAACTCTTGTTCGTAGGAACAGAAACTGCATGTGATTCAACTCCATTTAGGACTGGGAAACAAATGCTAGCTTGCCTTACAAAAAACACACTCTGCTTTTGAGAAAAGAGCACTCTTCTACTCTACTGTGTTTCCTAAGTGCTCGAACAGTGAGCTTGCTCAGAACAAAAGAACTGTGCTTCCTACACACATGGCCATATCTAGTTCAATTCTGCTAAGGAACCTGACAAGAACAGTAGATCCTCTTCAGTCCAATACACTGTACGTGCTGGGAACAGACACCAGTGCTATTTGCACTGTGTATGGCAATTGGAGCACAATAGTGACTCGTCTTACCAGAAAACAACTCTTGCTCGTAGGACAAAAAACTGCATGTGACTCAACTCCATTTAGGACTGAAAAACAAACTCTAGCTCGCTTTACAAGAAACACACTCTGCTTTTGAGAAAAGAGCACTCTTCTACTCTACTGTGTTTCCTATAGGGCCAGAACAGTGAGCTTGCTCAGAACAAATGAACTGTGCTTCCTACACACACGGGCCATATCTAGTTCAACTCTGCTTAGGAAACTGCAAGAACAGTAGCTCCTTCTCTGTCCAATACACTGTACTTGCTGGGAACAGACGCCAGTGCTATTTGTCCCGTGTATGGCAATGGCAGCACAACAGTGACTATTCTTACCTTAAAAAAACTCTTGCTCGTAGGACCAGAAACTGCATGTGATTCAACTCCATTTAGGACTGGGAAACAAACGCTAGCTCGCCTTACAAGAAACACACTCTGCTTTAGAGAAAAGAGCACTCTTCTACTCTACTGAGTTTCCTATAGTGCCAGAACAGTGAGCTTTCTCAGAACAAAAGAACTGTGCTTCCCACACACGGGCCATATCTAGTTCAACTCTGCTTAGTAAACTGACAAGAACAGTAGCTCCTCTTCAGTCCGATACACCTTACTTGCTGGGAACAGACACGAGTGCTATTTGCACTGTGTATGGCAATGGGAGCACAATAGTGACTTTCCTTACCAGAAAACATCTCTTGCTCATAGGACCAGAAACTGCATGTGATTCAACTCCATTTAGGACTAGGAAACAAATGCTCGCTCGCCTTACATGAAACACACTCTGCTTTTGAGAAAAGAGCAGTCTTCTAATCTACTGTATTTCCTATGGGGTCCGAAAAGTAAGCTTGTTCAGAACAAAAGAACTGTGCTTCCTACACTCACGGGCCATATCTAGTTCAACTCTGCTTAGGAAACTGACAAGAACAGTATATCCTCTTCAGTCCAATACACTGTACTTGCTGGGAAAAGACGCCAGTGCTATTTGCACTGTGTATGGCAATTGGAGCACAATAGTGACTCGTCTTACCAAAAAACAACTCTTGCTCGTAGGATAAAAAAGTGCATGTGACTCAACTCCATTTAGGACTGAAAAACAAACTCTAGCTCGCTTTACAAGAAACACACTCTGCTTTTGAGAAAAGAGCACTCTTCTACTCTACTGTGTTTCCTAAAGGGCCAGAACAGTGAGCTTGCTCAGAACAAATGAACTGTGCTTCCTACACACACGGGCCATATCTATTTCAACTCTGCTTAGGAAACTGACAAGAACAGTAGCTCCTCTTCTGTCCAATACACTGTACTTGCTGGGAACAGACGCATGTGCTATTTGCACTGTGTATGGCAATGAGAGCACAATAGTGACTTTCCTTACCAGAAAACAACTCTTGCTCGTAGGACCACAAACTGCATGTGATTCAACGCCATTTAGAACTGGGAAACAATAGCTAGCTCGCCTTACAAAGAACACACTCTGCTTTCGAGAAAAGAGCACTCTTCTACTCTACGGTGTTTCCTATGGGGTCCAAACAGTAAGCTTGCTCAGAACAAAAGAACTGTGCTTCCTACACACATGGACCATATCTTGTTAAACTCTGCTTAGGAAACTGACAAAAACAGTAGTTCCTATTCAGACCAATACACTGTACTTGCTGGGAACAGACGGGAGGGCTATTTGCACTGTGTATGGCATTTGGAGCACAATAGTGACTCTTCTTACCAGAAAACAACTCTTGCTCGTAGGACCAAAAACTGCAAGTGACTCAACTCCATTTAAGACTGGGAAACAAACGCGAGCTCGCCTTACAAGAAACACACTCTGCTTTAGAGAAAAGAGCACTCTTCTACTCTACTGTGTTTCCTATAGGGCCAGAACAGTGAGCTTGCTCAGAACATAATAAATGTGCTTCCTAAACACACGGGCCATATCTAGTTCAAGTCTGCTTAGGAACCTGACAAGAACAGTAGATCCTCTTCAGTCCGATACACTGTACTTGTTGGGAAAAGACGCGATTGCTATTTGCACTGTGTATGGCAAATGAGCGCAATAGTGACTTTCCTTACCAGAGAACAACACTTGCTCGTAGGACAAGAAACTGCATGTGATTCAACTCCATTTTGGACTGGGAAACTAACGATAGCTCGCCTTACAAGAAACACACTCTGCTTTAGAGAAAAGAGCACTCTTCTACTCTACTGTGTTTCCTACAGGGCCAGAACAGTGAGCTTGCTCAGAACATAGTAACTGTGCTTCCTAAACACTCGGGCCATATCTAGTTCAACTCTGCTTAGTAAACTGACCAGAACAGTAGCTCCTCTTCAGTCCGATACACCTTACTTGCTGGGAAGAGACACGAGTTCTATTTCCACTGTGTATGGCAATGGGAGCACAATAGTGACTTTCCTTACCAGAAAACAACTCTTGCTCATAGGACCAGAAACTGCATGTGATTCAACTCCATTTAGGACTAGGAAACAAATGCTAGCTCGCCTTACATGAAACACACTCTGCTTTTGAGAAAAGAGCAGTCTTCTACTCTACTGGGTTTCCTATGGGGTCCAAAAAGTGAGCTTGTTCAGAACAAAAGAACTGTGCTTCCTACACACACGGACCATATGTAGTTCAACTCTGCTTAGGAAACTGACAAGAACAGTAGCTCCTCTTCTGTCCAATACACTGTACTTGCTTGGAACAGACGCATGTGCTATTTGCACCTTGTATGGCAATTGGAGTACAATAGTGACTCTTCTTACCAGAAAACAACTCTTGCTCGTAGGACCAAAAACTGCATGTGACTCAACTTCATTTAAGTCTGGGAAACAAACGCGAGCTTGCCTTACAAGAAATACACTCTGCTTTAGAAAAAAGAGCACTCTTCTACTCTACTGTGTTTCCTACAGGGCCAGAACAGTGTGCTTGCTCAGAACATAGTACCTGTGCTTCCTAAACACACAGGCCATATCTAGTTCAAGTCTGCTTAGGAACCTGACAAGAACAGTATCTCCTCTTCAGTGCGATACACTGTACTTGTTGGGAAAAGACACGATTGCTATTTGCACTGTGTATGGCAAAGGGAGCGCAATAGTGACTTTCCTTACCAGAAAACAATTCTTGCTCGTAGGACCAGAAACTACATGTGATTCAACTTCATTTAGGACTGGGAAACAAACGCTAGCTTGCCTTAAAAAAAACACACTCTGCTTTTGAGAAAAGAGCACTCTTCTACTCTACTGTGTTTCCTATGGGCTCGAACAGTGAGCTTGCTCAGAACAAAAGAACTGTGCTTCCTAAACACACGGCCATATCTAGTTCAATTCTGCATAGGAACCTGACAAGAGCAGTAGATCCTCTTCAGTCCAATACACTGTACTTGCTGGGAACAGACGCCAATGCTATTTGTCCTGTGTATGGCAATGGAAGCACAATAGTGACAATTCTTACCATGAAACAACTCTTGCTCGTAGGACCAGAAACTGCATGTGATTCAACTCCATTTAGGACTGGGAAACAAACGCTAGGTCGCCTTACAAGAAACACACTCTGCTTTAGAGAAAAGAGCACTCTTCTACTCTACTGTGTTTCCTATGGGGTCCAAACAGTGAGCTTGCTCAGAACATAAGAACTGTGCTTCCTACACACACAGGCCATATCTAGTTCAACTCTGCTTAGGAACCTGACAAGAACAGTAGATCCTCTTCAGTCCAATACACTGTATTGCTGGGAACAGACGCCAGTGGTATTTGTCCTGTGTATGGCAATGGCAGGGCAATAGTGACTGTTCTTACCATAAAACAACTCTTGCTCATAGGACCAGAAACTGCATGAGATTCAACTCCATTTAGGACTGGGAAACCAACGCTATCTCGCCTTACAAGAAACACACTCTGCTTTAGAGAAAAGAGCACTCTACTACTCTACTGTGTTTCCTAAAGGGGTCCAAGCAGTGAGCTTGCTCAGAACAAAAGAACTGTGCTTCCTACACACAGGGACCATATCCAGTTCAACTCTGCTTAGGAAACTGACAAGAACAGTAGCTCCTCTTCAGTCCAATACACTGTACTTGCTGGGAAATGACGCGAGTGCTATTTGCCCTGTGTATGGCAATGGGAGCACAATAGTGACTTTCCTTACCAGAAAACAACTCTTGCTCGTAGGACCAGAAACTGCATGTGATTCAACTCCATTTAGGACTAGGAAACAAACGCTAGCTCGCTTTACAAGAAACACACTCTGCTTTTGAGAAAAGAGCACTCTTCTACTCTACTGTGTTTCCTATAGGGCCAGAACAGTGAGCTTGCTCAGAACTTAAGAACTGTGCTTCCTACACACACGGCCAATATCTAGTTCAACTCTGCTTAGGAAACTGACAAGAACAGTAGCTCCTCTTCAGTCTGATACTCTGTACTTGCTGGGTACAGAAGCGAGTGCTATTTGCACTGTGAATGGCAATGGCTGCGCAATAGTGACTCTTCTTACCATAAAACAACTCTTGCTTGTAGGACCAGAAACTGCATGTGATTCAACTCCATTTAGGACTGGGAAACAAATGCTAGCTCGCCTTACAAGAAACACACTCTGCTTTAGAGAAAAGAGCACTCTTCTACTCTACTGTGTTTCCTAAGGGTTCCAAACATTGAGCTTGCTCAGAACAAAAGAACTGTGCTTCCTACACACAGGGACCATATCCAGTTCAACTCTGCTTAGGAAACTGACAAGAACAGTAGCTCCTCTTCAGTCCAATACACTATACTTGCTGCGAACAGATGCGAGTGCTATTTGCACTGTGTATGGCACTGGGAGCGCAATAGTGACTTTCCTTACCAGAAAACAACTCTTGCTCCTAGGACCAGTAACTGCATGTGATTCAACTCCATTTAGGACTGGGAAACAAACGCTAGCTCGCCTTACAAAAAACACACTCTGCTTTTGAGAAAAAAGCACTCTTCTTCTCACTGGGTTTCCTATGGGGTCCGAACAGTGAGCTTGCTCAGAACTAAACAACTGTGTGCTTCCTACACACACGGGCCATATCTAGTTCAACTCTGCTTAGAAAACTGACAAGAACAGTAGCTCCTCTTCAGTCCAATACAGTGTACTTGCTGGGAACAGACGCGAGTGCTATTTGCACTGTGTATGGCAATGGGAGCGCAATAGTGACTTTCCTTACCAGAAAACAACTCTTGCTCATAGGACCAAACACTGCATGTGATTCAACTCCATTTAGGACTGGGAAACAAACGCTACCTCGCCTTACAAGAAACACACTCTGCTTTTGAGAAAAGAATACTCTTCTTCTCTACTGTGTTTCCAGTAGGGCCAGAACAGTGAGCTTGCTCAGAATAAATGAACTGTGCTTCCTCCACACACGGGCCATATCTAGTTCAACTCTGCTTAGGAAACTGACAAGAACAGTAGCTATCTTCAGTCCAATACACTGTACTTGCTGGTAACAGAGGCGAGTTCTATTTGCACTGTGTATCTCAATGGGAGCACAATAGTGACTCTTCTTACCAGAAAACAACTCTTGCTCGTAGGACCAGAAACTGCATGGGATTCAACTCCATTTCTGACTGGGAAACAAACACTAGCTCGCCTTACAAGAAACACACTCTGCTTTTGAGAAAAGAGCACTCTTCTACTCGGCTGTGTTTCCTATGGGGTCTGAACAGTGAGCTTGCTCAGAACAAAAGAACTGTGTGCTTCCTACACACACGGGCCATATCTAGTTCATCTCTGCTTAGGAAACTGACAAGAACAGTAGCTCCTCTTCAGTCCAATACAGTGTAGTTGCTGGGAACAGACGCCAGTGCTATTTGCACTGTGTATGGCAATGGGAGCGCAATAGTGACTTTCCTTACCAGAAAACAACTCTTGCTCATAGGACCAAAAACTGCATGTGACTCAAATCCATTTAGGATTGGGAAACAAACGCTAGCTCGCCTTACAAGAAACATACTCTGCTTTTGAGAAAAGAACACTCTTCTACTCTACTGTGTTTCCTGTAGTGCCAGAAGAGTGAGCTTGCTCAGAATAAAAGAACTGTGCTTCCTCCACACACAGGCCATATCTAGTTCAACTCTGCGTAGGAAACTGACAAGAACAGTAGCTCCTCTTCAGTCCTATACACTGTACTTGCTGGGAACAGACGTGAGTGCTATTTGCACTTTGAATGGCAATGGGAGCGCAATAGTGACTTTCCTTACCAGAAAACAACTCTTGCTCGTAGGACCAAAAACTGCATGTAATTCAACTCCATTTATGACGGAAAACAAACGCTAGCTCGCCTTACAAGAAACACACTCTGCTTTTGTGAAAAGAGCACTCTTCTACTCTACTGTGTTTTCTATAGGGCCAGAACAGTGAGCTGGCTCACAACAAAAGAAATGTGCATCCTACTCACACGGCCATATCTAGTTCAATTCTGCTTAGGAAACTGACAAGAAGAGTAGATCCTCTTCAGTCCAATACACTCTAAATGCTGGGAACAGACGCCAGTGCTATTTGCCCTGTGTATCACAATGGGAGCGCAATAGTGACTCTTCTTACCAAAAAACAACTCTTGCTCATTATACCAGAAACTGCATGGGATTCAACTCCATTTAGGACTGGGAAACAAACGCTAGTTCGCCTTACAAGAAACACAATCTGCTTTTGAGATAAGAGCACTCTTCTACTCTAATGTGTTTCCTAAGGGGTCTGAACAATGAGCTTGCTCAAAACAAATGAACTGTGCTTCCTACTCACATGAGCCATATCTAGTTCAACTCTGCTTAGGAAACTGACAAGAACAGTAGCACCTCTTCAGTCCAATACACTGTACTTGCTGCGAACAGACGCGAGTGCTATTTGCACTGTGTATGGCAATGGGAGCACAATAGTGACTCTTCTTACCAGAAAACAACTCTTGCTCATAGGAATAGAAAATGCATGTGATTCAACTCCATTTAGGACTGGGAAATAAACGCTAGCTCGCCTTACAAGAAACACACTCTGCTTTTGAGAAAAGAGCACTCTTCTACTCCACTGTGTTTCCTATAGGGCCAGAACAGTGAGCTTGCTCAGAACAAAAGAACTGTGCTTCCTACACGCACGGGCCATATATAGTTCAACTCTGCTTAGGAAACTGACAAGAACAGTAGCTCCTCTTCAGTCCAACACACTGTACTTTCTGGGAACAGACATGAGTGCTATTTGCACTGTGTATTGCAGTGGGAGCACAACAGTGACTCTTGTTACCAGAAAACATGTCTTTCTCATACGACCAGAAACTGCATGTGACTCAACTCCATTTAGGACTGGGAAAGAAACACTAGCTCACGATACAAGAAACACACTCTGCTTTTAAGAAAAGAGCACTCTTCTACTCTACTGTGTTTCCTATAGGGCCAGAACAATGAGCTTGCTCAGAACAAAGGAACTGTGCTTCCTACACACACGGGCCATATCTAGTTCAACTCTGCATAGGAAACTGACAAGAACTGAAGCTCCTCTTCAGTCCAATACACTATATTTGCTGGGAACAGACGCGAGTGCTATTTTCACTGTGTAAGGCAATTGGAGCACAATAGTGACTTTCCTTACCAGAAAACAACTCTTGCTCATAGGACCAGAAACTGCATGTGATTCAATTCCATTTAGGACTGGGAAACAAACGCTAGCTCGCCTTACAAGAAACACACTCTGCTTTTGAGAAAAGAACACTCTTCTACTCTGCTGTGCTTCCTGTAGGGCCAGAACAGTGAGCTTGCTCAGAATAAAAGAACTGTGCTTCCTCCACACACTGGCGATATCTAGTACAACTCTGCTTAGCAAACTGACAAAACAGAAGCTCCTCTTCAGGCCAATACACTATACATGCTGGGAACAGACATGAGTGCTAATTGCAGTGTGTATAGCAATGGGAGCACAATAGTGACTTTCCTTACCAGAAAACAACTCTTGCTCATAAGACCAAAAACTGCATGTGATTCAACTCCATTTAGGACTGGGAAACAAACGCTAGCTCGGCTTACAAGAAATACACTCTGCTTTTGAGAAAAGAACACTCTTCTTCTCTGCTGTGTTTACTGTAGGGCCAGAACAGTGAGCTTGCTCAGAATAAAAGAACTGTGCTTCCTCCACACACGGGCCATATCTAGTTCAACTCTGCTTAGGAAACTGACAAGAAAAGAAGCTCCTCTTCAGTCCAATACACAATACTTGATGGGAAATGACGCGAGTGCTATTTTCACTGTGTATGGCAATGGGAGCACAATAGTGACTTTCCTTACCAGGAAACAACTCTTGCTCCTAAGACCAGAAACTGCATGTGATTCAACTCCATTTAGGACTGGGAAACAAACGCTAGCTCGCCTTACAAGAAACACACTCTGCTTATGAGAAGAGAGCACTCTTCTACTCTGCTGTGTTTCCTATGGGGTCCGAACAGTGAGCTTGCTCAGAGCAAAAGTACTGTGTGCTTCCTATACACACGGGCCATATCTAGTTCAACTCTGCTTAGGAAACTGACAAGAACAGTAGCTCCTCTTCAGTCCAATACAATGTACTTGCTGGGAACAGAGGCGAGTGCTATTTGCAATGTGTATCTCAATGGGAGCGCAATAGTGACTCTTCTTACCAGAAAACAACTCTTGCTCGTAGGACCAGAAACTGCATGTGATTCAACTCCATTTAGGACTGGGAAACAAACGCTAGCTCGCCTTACAAGAAACACACTCTGCTTTTTAGAAAAGAGTACTCTTCTACTCTACTGTGTTTCTATTTGGTCCGAAAAGTGAGCTTGCTCAGAACAAAAGAACTGTGCTTCCTACACACACGGGCTATATCTAGTTCAACTCTGCTTATGAAACTGACAACAACAGTAGCTCCTCTTCAGTCCAATACCATGTACTTGCTGGAAGCAGAAGCGAGTGCTAATTGCACTGTGTATGGCAATGGGAGCGCAATAGTGACTTTCCTTATCAGAAAACAAATCTTGCTCCTAGGACAAAAAACTGCATGTGATTCAACTCCATTTAGGACTGGGAAACAAACGCTAGCTCGCCTTACAAGAAACACACTCTGCTTTAGAGAAAAGAGCACACTTCTACTCTACTGAGTTTCCTATAGTGCCAGAACAGTGAGCTTTCTCAGAACAAAAGAACTGTGCTTCCCACACACGGGCCATATCTAGTTCAACTCTGCTTAGTAAACTGACAAGAACAGTAGCTCCTCTTCAGTCCGATACACCTTACTTGCTGGGAACAGACACGAGTGCTATTTGCACTGTGTATGGCAATGGGAGCACAATAGTGACTTTCCTTACCAGAAAACAACTCTTGCTCATAGGACCAGAGACTGCATGTGATTCAACTCCATTTAGGACTAGGAAACAAATGCTCGCTCGCCTTACAAGAAACACACTCTGCTTTTGAGAAAAGAGCAGTCTTCTAATCTACTGTATTTCCTATGGGGTCCGAAAAGTGAGCTTGTTCAGAACAAAAGAACTGTGCTTCCTACACTCACGGGCCATATCGAGTTCAACTCTGCTTAGGAAACTGACAAGAACAGTAGATCCTCTTCAGTCCAATACACTGTACTTGCTGGGAAAAGATGCCAGTGCTCTTTGCACTGTGTATGGCAATTGGAGCACAATAGTGACTCGTCTAACCAAAAAACAACTCTTGCTCGTAGGACAAAAAAGTGCATGTGACTCAACTCCATTTAGGACAGAAAAACAAACTCTAGCTCGCTTTACAAGAAACACACTCTGCTTTTGAGAAAAGAGCACTCTTCTACTCTACTGTGTTTCCTAAAGGGCCAGAACAGTGAGCTTGCTCAGAACAAATGAACTGTGCTTCCTACACACACGGGCCATATCTATTTCAACTCTGCTTAGGAAACTGACAAGAACAGTAGCTCCTCTTCTGTCCAATACACTGTACTTGCTGGGAACAGACGCATGTGCTATTTGCACTGTGTATGGCAATGAGAGCACAATAGTGACTTTCCTTACCAGAAAACAACTCTTGCTCGTAGGACCACAAACTGCATGTGATTCAACGCCATTTAGAACTGGGAAACAATAGCTAGCTCGCCTTACAAAAAACACACTCTGCTTTCGAGAAAAGAGCACTCTTCTACTCTACGGTGTTTCCTATGGGGTCCAAACAGTAAGCTTGCTCAGAACAAAAGAACTGTGCTTCCTACACACATGGACCATATCTTGTTAAACTCTGCTTAGGAAACTGACAAAAACAGTAGTTCCTATTCAGACCAATACACTGTATTTGCTGGGAACAGACGGGAGGGCTATTTGCACTGTGTATGGAATTTGGAGCACAATAGTGACTCTTCTTACCAGAAAACAACTCTTGCTCGTAGGACCAAAAACTGCAAGTGACTCAACTCCATTTAAGACTGGGAAACAAACGCGAGCTCGCCTTACAAGAAACACACTCTGCTTTAGAGAAAAGAGCACTCTTCTACTCTACTGTGTTTCCTATAGGGCCAGAACAGTGAGCTTGCTCAGAACATAATAAATGTGCTTCCTAAACACACGGGCCATATCTAGTTCAAGTCTGCTTAGGAACCTGACAAGAACAGTAGATCCTCTTCAGTCCGATACACTGTACTTGTTGGGAAAAGACGCGATTGCTATTTGCACTGTGTATGGCAAAGGGAGCGCAATAGTGACTTTCCTTACCAGAGAACAACACTTGCTCGTAGGACAAGAAACTGCATGTGATTCAACTCCATTTTGGACTGGGAAACTAACGATAGCTCGCCTTACAAGAAACACACTCTGCTTTAGAGAAAAGAGCACTCTTCTACTCTACTGTGTTTCCTACAGGGCCAGAACAGTGAGCTTGCTCAGAACATAGTAACTGTGCTTCCTAAACACTCGGGCCATATCTAGTTCAACTCTGCTTAGTAAACTGACCAGAACAGTAGCTCCTCTTCAGTCCGATACACCTTACTTGCTGGGAAGAGACACGAGTTCTATTTCCACTGTGTATGGCAATGGGAGCACAATAGTGACTTTCCTTACCAGAAAACAACTCTTGCTCATAGGACCAGAAACTGCATGTGATTCAACTCCATTTAGGACTAGGAAACAAATGCTAGCTCGCCTTACATGAAACACACACTGCTTTTGAGAAAAGAGCAGTCTTCTACTCTACTGGGTTTCCTATGGGGTCCAAAAAGTGAGCTTGTTCAGAACAAAAGAACTGTGCTTCCTACACACACGGACCATATGTAGTTCAACTCTGCTTAGGAAACTGACAAGAACAGTAGCTCCTCTTCTGTCCAATACACTGTACTTGCTGGGAACAGACGCATGTGCTATTTGCACTGTGTATGGCAATTGGAGTACAATAGTGACTCTTCTTACCAGAAAACAACTCTTGCTCGTAGGACCAAAAACTGCATGTGACTCAACTTCATTTAAGTCTGGGAAACAAACGCGAGCTTGCCTTACAAGAAATACACTCTGCTTTAGAAAAAAGAGCACTCTTCTACTCTACTGTGTTTCCTACAGGGCCAGAACAGTGAGCTTGCTCAGAACATAGTACCTGTGCTTCCTAAACACACAGGCCATATCTAGTTCAAGTCTGCTTAGGAACCTGACAAGAACAGTATCTCCTCTTCAGTGCGATACACTGTACTTGTTGGGAAAAGACACGATTGCTATTTGCACTGTGTATGGCAAAGGGAGCGCAATAGTGACTTTCTTTACCAGAAAACAACTCTTGCTCGTAGGATCAGAAACTGCATGTGATTCAACTCCAATTAGGACTGGGAAACAAACGCTAGGTCGCCTTACAAGAAACACACTCTGCTTTAGAGAAAAGAGCACTCTTCTACTCTACTGTGTTTCCTATGGGGTCCAAACAGGGAGCTTGCTCAGAACATAAGAACTGTGCTTCCTACACACACAGGCCATATCTCGTTCAACTCTGCTTAGGAACCTGACAAGAACAGTAGATCCTCTTCAGTCCAATACACTGTATTGCTGGGAACAGACGCCAGTGGTATTTGTCCTGTGTATGGCAATGGCAGGGCAATAGTGACTGTTCTTACCATAAAACAACTCTTGCTCATAGGACCAGAAACTGCATGAGATTCAACTCCATTTAGGACTGGGAAACCAACGCTATCTCGCCTTACAAGAAACACACTCTGTTTTAGAGAAAAGAGCACTCTACTACTCTACTGTGTTTCCTAAAGGGGTCCAAGCAGTGAGCTTGCTCAGAACAAAAGAACTGTGCTTCCTACACACACGGAACATATGTAGTTCAACTCTGCTTAGGAAACTTACAAGAACAGTAGCTCCTCTTCAGTCCAATACACTGTACTTGCTGGGAAATGACACGAGTGCTATTTGCCCTGTGTATGGCAATGGGAGCCCAATAGTGACTTTCCTTACCAGAAAACAACTCTTGCTCGTAGGACCAGAAACTGCATGTGATTCAACTCCATTTAGGACTAGGAAACAAACGCTAGCTCGCTTTACAAGAAACACACTCTGCTTTTGAGAAAAGAGCACTCTTCTACTCTACTGTGTTTCCTATAGGGCCAGAACAGTGAGCTTGCTCAGAACTAAACAACTGTGTGCTTCCTACACACACGACCAATATCTAGTTCAACTCTGCTTAGGAAACTGACAAGAACAGTAGCTCCTCTTCAGTCTGATACTCTGTACTTGCTGGGTACAGAAGCGAGTGCTATTTGCACTGTGAATGCCAATGGCTGCGCAATAGTGACTCTTCTTACCATAAAACATCTCTTGCTTGTAGGACCAGAAACTGCATGTGATTCAACTCCATTTAGGACTGGGAAACAAATGCTAGCTCGCCTTACAAGAAACACACTCGGCTTATGAGAAAAGAGCACTCTTCTACTCTACTGTGTTTCCTAAGGGTTCCAAACAGTGAGCTTGCTCAGAACAAAAGAACTGTGCTTCCTACACACAGGGACCATATCTAGTTCAACTCTGCTTAGGAAACTGACAAGAACAGTAGCTCCTCGTCAGTCCAATACACTATACTTGCTGCGAACAGATGCGAGTGCTATTTGCACTGTGTATGGCAATGGGAGCGCAATAGTGACTTTCCTTACCAGAAAACAACTCTTGCTCCTAGGACCAGTAACTGCATGTGATTCAACTCCATTTAGGACTGGGAAACAAACGCTAGCTCGCCTTACAAGAAACACACTCTGCTTTTGAGAAAAAAGCACTCTTCTTCTCACTGGGTTTCCTATGGGGTCCAAACAGTGAGCTTGCTCAGAACTAAACAACTGTGTGCTTCCTACACACACGGGCCATATCTAGTTCAACTCTGCTTAGAAAACTGACAAGAACAGCAGCTCCTCTTCAGTCCAATACAGTGTACTTGCTGGGAACAGACGCGAGTGCTATTTGCACTGTGTATGGCAATGGGAGCGCAATAGTGACTTTCCTTACCAGAAAACAACTCTTGCTCATAGGACCAAACACTGCTTGTGATTCAACTCCATTTAGGACTGGGAAACAAACGCTTCCTCGCCTTACAAGAAACACACTCTGCTTTTGAGAAAAGAATACTCTTCTACTCTACTGTGTTTCCAGTAGGGCCAGAACGGTGAGCTTGCTCAGAATAAATGAACTGTGCTTCCTCCACACACGGGCCATATCTAGTTCAACTCTGCTTAGGAAACTGACAAGAACAGTAGCTATCTTCAGTCCAATACACTGTACTTGCTGGTAACCGAGGCGAGTTCTATTTGCACTGTGTATCTCAATGGGAGCACAATAGTGACTCTTCTTACCAGAAAACAACTCTTGCTCGTAGGACCAGAAACTGCATGGGATTCAACTCCATTTCTGACTGGGAAACAAACACTAGCTCGCCTTACAAGAAACACACTCTGCTTTTGAGAAAAGAGTACTCTTCTACTCTACTGGGTTTCCTATGGGGTCCGAACAGTGAGCTCGCTCACAACAAAAGAACTGTGCTTCCTACACACACGGGCCATATCTAGTTCAACTCTGCTTAGGAAACTGACAAGAACAGAAGCTCCTCTTCAGTCCAATACACTATAATTGGGGGGAACAGACGCGAGTGCTATTTTCACTGTGTATGGCAATGGGAGCGCAATAGTGAATTTCCATACCAGAAAACAACTCTTGCTCCTAGGACCAGAAACTGCATGTGATTCAACTCCATTTAGGACTGGGAAACAAATGCTAGCTCGCCTTACAAGAAACACACTCCGCTTTTGAGAAAAGAGCACTCTTCTACTCGGCTGTGTTTCCTATGGGGTCTGAACAGTGAGCTTGCTCAGAACAAAAGAACTGTGTGCTTCCTACACACACGGGCCATATCTAGTTCATCTCTGCTTAGGAAACTGACAAGAACAGTAGCTCCTCTTCAGTCCAATACAGTGTAGTTGCTGGGAACAGACGCCAGTGCTATTTGTACTGTGTATGGCAATGGGAGCGCAATAGTGACTTTCCTTACCAGAAAACAACTCTTGCTCATAGGACCAAAAACTGCATGTGACTCAAATCCATTTAGGATTGGGAAACAAACGCTAGCTCGCCTTACAAGAAACATACTCTGCTTTTGAGAAAAGAACACTCTTCTACTCTACTGTGTTTCCTGTAGTGCCAGAAGAGTGAGCTTGCTCAGAATAAAAGAACTGTGCTTCCTCCACACACAGGCCATATCTAGGTCAACTCTGCGTAGGAAACTGACAAGAACAGTAGCTCCTCTTCAGTCCTATACACTGTACTTGCTGGGAACAGACGTGAGTGCTATTTGCACTTTGTATGGCAATGGGAGCGCAATAGTGACTTTCCTTACCAGAAAACAACTCTTGCTCGTAGGACCAAAAACTGCATGTAATTCAACTCCATTTATGACGGAAAACAAACGCTAGCTCGCCTTACAAGAAACACACTCTGCTTTTGTGAAAAGAGCACTCTTCTACTCTACTGTGTTTTCTATAGGGCCAGAACAGTGAGCTGGCTCACAACAAAAGAAATGTGCATCCTACTCACACGGCCATATCTAGTTCAATTCTGCTTAGGAAACTGACAAGATCAGTAGATCCTCTTCAGTCCAATACACTCTACATGCTGGGAACAGACGCCAGTGCTTTTTGCCCTGTGTATCACAATGGGAGCGCAATATTAACTCTTCTTACCAAAAAACAACTCTTGCTCATTATACCAGAAACTGCATGGGATTCAACTCCATTTAGGACTGGGAAACAAACGCTAGTTCGCTTTACAAGAAACACAATCTGCTTTTGAGATAAGAGCACTCTTCTACTCTAATGTGTTTCCTAAGGGGTCTGAACAATGAGCTTGCTCAAAACAAATGAACTGTGCTTCCTACTCACATGAGCCATATCTAGTTCAACTCTGCTTAGGAAACTGACAAGAACAGTAGCTCCTCTTCAGTCCAATACACTGTACTTGCTGCGAACAGACGCGAGTGTTATTTGCACTGTGTATGGCAATGGGAGCACAATAGTGACTCTTCTTACCAGAAAACAACTCTTGCTCATAGGAATAGAAAATGCATGTGATTCAACTCCATTTAGGACTGGGAAATAAACGCTAGCTCGCCTTACAAGAAACACACTCTGCTTTTGAGAAAAGAGCACTCTTCTACTCCACTGTGTTTCCTATAGGTCCAGAACAGTGAGCTTGCTCAGAACAAAAGAACTGTGCTTCCTACACGCACGGGCCATATATAGTTCAACTCTGCTTAGGAAACTGACAAGAACAGTAGCTCCTCTTCAGTCCAACACACTGTACTTTCTGGGAACAGACATGAGTGCTATTTGCACTGTGTATTGCAGTGGGAGCACAACAGTGACTCTTGTTACCAGAAAACATGTCTTTCTCATACGACCAGAAACTGCATGTGACTCAACTCCATTTAGGACTGGGAAAGAAACACTAGCTCACGTTACAAGAAACACACTCTGCTTTTAAGAAAAGAGCACTCTTCTACTCTACTGTGTTTCCTATAGGGCCAGAACAATGAGCTTGCTCAGAACAAAGGAACTGTGCTTCCTACACACACGGGCCATATCTAGTTCAACTCTGCATAGGAAACTGACAAGAACTGAAGCTCCTCTTCAGTCCAATACACTATACTTGCTGGGAACAGACGCGAGTGCTATTTTCACTGTGTAAGGCAATTGGAGCACAATAGTGACATTCCTTACCAGAAAACAACTCTTGCTCATAGGACCAGAAACTGCATGTGATTCAATTCCATTTAGGACTGGGAAACAAACGCTAGCTCGCCTTACAAGAAACACACTCTGCTTTTGAGAAAAGAACACTCTTCTACTCTGTTGTGCTTCCTGTAGGGCCAGAACAGTGAGCTTGCTCAGAATAAAAGAACTGTGCTTCCTCCACACACGGGCCATATCTAGTACAACTCTGCTTAGCAAACTGACAAGAACAGAAGCTCCTCTTCAGGCCAATACACTATACTTGCTGGGAACAGACGTGAGTGCTAATTGCAGTGTGTATAGCAATGGGAGCACAATAGTGACTTTCCTTACCAGAAAACAACTCTTGCTCATAAGACCAAAAACTGCATGTGATTCAACTCCATTTAGGACTGGGAAACAAACGCTAGCTCGCCTTACAAGAAATACACTCTGCTTTTGAGAAAAGAACACTCTTCTTCTCTGCTGTGTTTACTGTAGGGCCAGAACAGTGAGCTTGCTCAGAATAAAAGAACTGTGCTTCCTCCACACACGGGCCATATCTAGTTCAACTCTGCTTAGGAAACTGACAAGAAAAGAAGCTCATCTTCAGTCCAATACACTATATTGCTGGGAAAAGACGCGAGTGCTATTTTCACTGTGTATGGCAATGGGAGCGCAATAGTGACTTTCCTTACCAGAAAACAACTCTTGCTCCTAGGACCGGAAACTGCATGTGATTCAACTCCATTTAGGACTGGGAAACATACGCTAGCTCGCCTTCCAAGAAACACACTCTGCTTTTGAGAAAAGAGCACTCTTCTACTCTGCTGTGTTTCCTATGGGGTCCGAACAGTGAGCTTGCTCAGAACAAAAGAACTGTGTGCTTCCTATACACACGGGCCATATCTAGTTCAACTCTGCTTAGGAAACTGAAAAGAACAGTAGCTCCTCTTCAGTCCAATACAGTGTACTTGCTGGGAACAGACGCCAGTGTTATTTGCACTGTGTATGGCAATGGGAGCGCAATAGTGACTTTCCTTACCAGAAAACAACTCTTGCTCATAGGACCAAAAACTGCATGTGATTCAACTCCATTTAGGTCTGGGAAACAAACGCTAGCTCGCCTTACAAGAAACACACTCTGCTTTTGAGAAAATAACACTCTTCTACTCTACTGTGTTTCCTGTAGGGCCAGAACAGCAAGATTGCTCAGAATAAAAGAACTGTGCTTCCTCCACACACGGGCCATATTTAGTTCAACTCTGCTTAGGAAACTGACAAGAACAGTAGCTCCTCTTCAGTCCAATAAACTGTACTTGCTGGGAACAGAGGCGAGTGCTATTTGCGCTGTGTATAGCAATGGGAGCACAATAGAGTCTTTCCTTACCAGAAAACAACTCTTGCTCCTAGGAACAGGAACTGCATGTGATTCAACTACATTTAGGACTGGGAAACAAACGCTAGTTCGCCTTACAAGAAACACACTCTGCTTTTGAGAAAAGAGCACTCTTCTACTCCACTGTGTTTCCTCTAGGGCCAGAACAGTGAGCTTGCTCAGAACAAAATTACTGTGCTTCTTACACACGGGCCATATCTAGTACAACTCTGCTTAGGAAACTGAAAAGAACAGTAGCTCCTCTTCAGTCCAATACACTGTACTTGCTGGGAACAGACATGAGTGCTATTTGCAGTGTGTATCGCAATGGAAGCGCAATAGTGACTCTTCTTACCAGAAAACAACTCTTGCTCGTATGACCAGAAACTGCATGTGACGCAACTCCATTTAGGACTGGGAAAGAAACACTAGGTGAATTTACAAGAAACACACTCTGCTTTTGAGAAAAGAGCACTCTTCTACTCTACTGTGTTTCCTATAGGGCCAGAACAGTGAGCTTGCTCAGAACAAAAGAACTGTGCTTCCTAAACTCACGGGCCATGTCTAGTTCAACTCTGCTTAGGAAACTGACAAGAACAGTAGCTCCTCTTCAGTCCAAAACACTGTACTTGCTGGGAACAGACATCAGTGCTATTTGCACTGTGTATTGCAATGGGAGCACAACAGTGACTCTTGTTACCAGAAAACAACTCTTGCTAGTACGACCAGAAACTGCATGTGACTCAACTCCATTTAGGACTGGGAAAGAAACTCTAGCTCACCTTATAAGAAACACACTCTGCTTTTAAGAAAAGAGCAATCTTATACTCTACTGTGTTTCCTATAGGGCCAGAACAATGAGCTTGCTCAGAACAAAAGAACTGTGCTTCCTACACTCACGGGCCATATCTAGTTCAACTCTGCTTAGGAAACTGACAAGAACAGTAGCTCCTCTTAAGTCCAATACACTGTACTTACTGGGAACAGACGCGAGTGCTATTTGCACTGTGTATTTCAATGGGAGCGCAATAGTGACTTTCCTTACCAGAAAAATACTCTTGCTCATAGGACCAGAAACTGCTTGTGATTCAACTCCATTTATGAATGGGAAACAAACGCTAGCTCGCCTTACAAGAAACATACTCTGCTTTTGAGAAAAGAGCACTCTTCTACTCTACTGGGTTTCCTTTGGGGTCCAAACAGTGAGCTTGCTCAGAACAAAAGAACTGTGCTTCCTACACACACGGGCGATATCTAGTTCAACTCTGCTTAGGAACCTGACAAGAACAGTAGATCCTCTTCAGTCCAATACACTGTACATGCTGGGAACAGACGCCAGTGCTATTTGCCCTGTGTATCACAATGGGAGCGCAATAGTGACTCTTCTTACCAGAAAACAACTCTTGCTCGTAGGACTAGAAACTGCATGGGATTCAACTCCATTTAGGACTGGGAAAGAAACGCTAGTTCGCCTTACAAGAAACACAATCTGCTTTTGAGATAAGAGCACTCATGTACTCTAATGTGTTTCCTAAGGGGTCTGAACAATGAGCTTGCTCAAAACAAATGAACTGTGCTTCCTACTCACATGGGCCATATCTAGTTCAACTCTGCTTAGGAAACTGACAAGAACAGTAGCTTTTCTTCAGTCCAATACACTGTACTTGCTGGGAACAGACGCGAGTGCTATTTGCACTGTGTATGGCAATGGGAGCGCAATAGTGACTCTTCTTACCAGAAAACAACTCTTGCTCATAGGAATAGAAAATGCATGTGATTCAACTCCATTTAGGACGGGGAAATAAACGCTAGCTCGCCTTACAAGAAACACACTCTGCTTTTGAGAAAAGAGCACTCTTCTACTCCACTGTGTTTCCTATAGGGCCAGAACAGTGAGCTTGCTGAGAACAAAAGAACTGTGCTTCCTACACACACAGGCCATATATAGTTCAACTCTGCTTAGGAAACTGACAAGAACAGTAGCTCCTCTTCAGTCCAACACACTGTACTTTCTGGGAACAGACATGAGTGCTATTTGCACTGTGTATTGCAAATGGGAGCACAATAGTGACTCTTGTTACCAGAAAACATGTCTTTCTCGTACGACCAGAAACTGCATGTCACTCAACTCCATTTAGGACTGGGAAAGAAACACTAGCTCACCTTACAAGAAACACACTTTGCTTTTAAGATAAGAGCACTCTTCTACTCTACTGTGTTTCCTATAGGGCCAGAACAATGAGCTTGCTCAGAACAAAAGAACTGTGCTTCCTACACGCACGGGCCATATCTACTTCAACTCTGCTTAGGAAACTGACAAGAACAATAGCTCCTCTTCAGTCCAATACACTGTACTTGCTGGGAATAGACGCCAGTGCTATTTGCACTGTGTATGACAATGGGAGCGCAATAGTGACTTTCCTTACCAGAAAACAACTCTTGCTCCTAGGAACAGGAACTGCATGTGATTCAACTCCATTTAGGACTGGGAAACAAAGGCTAGCTCGCCTTACAATAAACATACTCTGCTTTTGAGAAAAGAGCACTCTTCTACTCTACTGGGTTTCCTATGGGGTCCGAACAGTGAGCTTGCTCAGAACAAAGGAACTGTGCTTCCTACACACACGGGCCATATCTAGTTCAACTCTGCATAGGAAACTGACAAGAACAGAAGCTCCGCTTCAGTCCAATACACTATACTTGCTGGGAACAGACGGGAGTGCTAATTGCACTGTGTATGGCAATGGGAGCACAATAGTGACTTTCCTTACCAGAAAACAACTCTTGATCATAGGAAGAGAAACTGCATGTGATTCAACTCCATTTAGGACTGGGAAACAAACGCTAGCACGCCTTACAAGAAACACACTCGGCTTATGAGAAAAGAGCACTCTTCTACTCTGCTGTGTTTCCTATGGGGTCCCGAACAGTGAGCTTGCTCAGAACAAATGAACTGTGTGTTTCCTATAGTCGCGGGCCATATCTAGTTCAACTCTGCTTAGGAAACTGACAAGAACAGTAGCTCCTCTTCAGTCCAATACAGTGTACTTGCTGGGAACAGACGCGAGTTCTATTTGCACTGTGTATGGCAATGGGAGCGCAATAGTGACTTTCCTTACCAGAAAACAACTCTTGCGCATAGGACCAAAAACTGCATGTGATTCAACTCCATTTAGGACTGGGAAACAAACGCTAGCTCGCCTTACAAGAAACACACTCTGCTTTTTAGAAAAGAGTACTCTTCTACTCTACTGTGTTTCCTATGTTGTCCAAAAAGTGAGCTTGCTCAGAACAAAAGAACTGTGCTTCCTACACACACGGGCTATATCTAGTTCAACTCTGCTTAGGAAACTGACAAGAACAGTAGCTCCTTTTCAGTCCAATACACTGTACATGCTGGGAACAGACGTGAGTGCTATTTTCACTGTGTATGGCAATGGGAGCGCAATAGTGACTTTCCTTACCAGAAAACAACTCTTGCTCCTAGGACCAGAAGCTGCATGTGATTCAACTCCATTTAGGACTGTGAAACAAATGCTAGCTCGCCTTAAAAGAAACACACTCTGCTTTTGAGAAAAGAGCACTCTTCTACTCTGCTGTGTTTCCTATGGGGTCTGAACAGTGAGCTTGCTCAGAACAAAGGAACTGTGTGCTTCTACACACACGGGCCATATCTAGTTCAACTCTGCTTAGGAAACTGACAAGAACAGAAGCTCCTCTTCAGTCCAATACAGTATACTTGCTGGGAACAGACTCGAGTGCTATTTGCACTGTGTATGGGAATAGGACCGCAATAGTGACTTTCCTTAACAGAAAACAACTCCTGCTCATAGGAATAGAAACTGCATGTGATTCAACTACATTTAGGACTGGGAAATAAACGCTAGATCCCCTTAGAAGAAACACACTCTGCTTTTGAGAAAAGAGCACTCTTCTACTCCACTGTGTTTCCTATAGGGCCAGAACAGTGAGCTTGCTCAGAACAAAAGAACTGTGCTTCCTACACACGGGCCATATCTAGTACAACTCTGCTTAGGAAACTGAAAAGAACAGTAGCTCCTCTTCAGTCCAATACACTGTACTTGCTGGGAACAGACGCGAGTGCTATTTTCACTGTGTATGGCAATGGGAGCGCAATAGTGACTTTCCTTACCAGAAAACAACTCTTGCTCCTAGGACCAGAAACTGCATGTGATTCAACTCCATTTAGGACTGGGAAACAAACGCTAGCTCGCCTTACAAGAAACACACTCTGCTTTTGTGAAAAGAGCACTCTTCAACTCTGCTGTGTTTCCTATGGGGCCCGAACAGTGAACTTGCTCAGAACAAAAGAACTGTGTGCTTCCTATACACGCGGGCCACATCTAGTTCAACTCTGCTTAGGAAACTGACAAGAACAGTAGCTCCTCTTCAGTCCAATACAGTGTACTTGCTGGGAACAGACACGAGTGCTATTTGCACTGTGTATGGCAATGGGACCGCAATAGTGACTTTCTTTACCATAAAACAACTCTTGCTCATAGGACCAAACACTGCATGTGATTCAACTCCATTTAGGACTGGGAAACAAACGCTAGCTCGCCTTACAAGAAACACACTCTGCTTTTGAGAAAAGAACACTCTTCTACTCTACTGTGTTTCCTGTAGGGCCAGAACAGTGAGATTGCTCAGAATAAAAGAACTGTGCTTCCTCCACACACGGGCCATATCTAGTTCAACTCTGCTTAGGAAACTGACAAGAACAGTAGCACCTTTTCAGTCCAATACACTGTACTTGCTGGGAACAGAGGCGAGAGCTATTTGCACTGTGTATGGCAATGGGAGCGCAATAGTGACTTTCCTTACCAGAAAACAACTCTTGCTCCTAGGACCAGAAACTGCATGTGATTCAACTCCATTTAGGACTGGGAAACAAACGCTAGCTCGCCTTACAAGAAACACACTCTGCTTTTGAGAAAAGAGCACTCTTCTACTCCACTGTGTTTCCTATAGGGCCAGAACAGTGAGCTTGCTCAAAACAAAAGAACTGTGCTTCCTACACACACGGGCCATATCTAGTCCAACTCTGCTTAGGAAACTGAAAAGAACAGTAGCTCCTCTTCAGTCCAATACACTGTACTTGCTGGGAAGAGACATGAGGGCTATTTGCAGTGTGAATCGCAATGGGAGCGCAATAGTGACTCTTCTTACCAGAAAACAACTCTTGCTCATACGACCAGAAACTGCATGTGACGCAACTCCATTTAGGACTGGGAAAGAAACACTAGCTGAACTTACAAGAAACACACTCTGCTTTTGAGAAAAGAGCACTCTTCTACTCTACTGTGTTTCCTATAGGGCCAGAACAGTGAGCTTGCTCAGAACAAATGAACTGTGCTTCCTACACACACGGGCCATATCTAGTTCAACTCTGCTTAGGAAACTGACAAGAACAGTAGCTCCTCTTCAGTCCAACACACTGTACTTGCTGGGAACAGACATCAGTGCTATTTGCACTGTGTATTGCAATGCTAGCACAACAGTGACTCTTGTTACCAGAAAACAACTCTTGCTCGTACGACCAGAAAGTGCATGTGACTCAACTCCATTTAGGACTGGGAAAGAAACACTACCTCACATTACAAGAAACACACTCTGCTTTTAAGAAAAGAGCAATCTTCTACTCTACTGTGTTTCCTATAGGGCCAGAACAATGAGCTTGCTCAGAACAAAAGAAGTGTGCTTCCTACAAACACGGGCCATATCTAGTTCAACTCTGCTTAGGAAACTGACAAGAACAGTAGCTCCTCTTCAGTCCAATACACTGTACTTGCTGGGAACAGACGCTAGTGCTATTTGCACTGTGTATGGCAAAGGGAGCGCAATAGTGACTTTCCTTACCAGAAAACAACTCTTGCTCATAGGACCAAAAACTGCATGTGATTCAACTCCATTTAGGACTGGGAAACAAAGGCTAGCTCACCTTACAAGAAACACACTCTGCCTTTGAGAAAAGAACACTCTTCTACTCTACTGTGTTTCCTGTAAGGCCAGAACAGGGAGCTTGCTCAGAATAAAAGAACTGTGCTTCCTCCACACACGGGCCATATCTAGTTCAACTCTCCTTAGGAAACTGACAAGAACAGTAGCTCCTCTTCAGTCCAATACACTGTACTTGCTGGGAACAGAGGCGAGTGCTATTTGCACTGTGTATCTCAATGGGAGCGCAATAGTGACTCTTCTTACCAGAAAACAACTCTTGCTCATAGGACCAGAAGCTGCATGTGATTCAACTCCATTTAGGACGGGGAAAAAAACGCTAGCTCGCCTTACAAGAAACACACTCTGCTTTTTAGAAAAGAGTACTCTTCTACTCTACTGTGTTTCCTATGGGGTCCGAAAAGTTTGCTTGCTCAGAACAAAAGAACTGTGCTTCCTAGACACACGGGCTATATCTAGTTCAACTCTGCTTAGGAAACTGACAAGAACATTAGATCCTCTTCAGTCCAATACACTGTACATGCTGGGAACAGACGTGAGTGCTATTTTCACTGTGTATGGCAATGGGAGCGCAATAGTGACTTTCCTTACCAGAAAAAAACTCTTGCTCCTAGGACCAGAAACTGCATGTGATTCAACTCCGTTTAGGACTGAGAAACAAACACTAGCCCGCCTTACAAGAAACATTCTCTGCTTTTGAGAAAAGAGCACTCTTCTACTCTACTGGGTTTCCTATGGGGTCCGAACAGTGAGTTTGCTCAGAACAAAAGAACTGTGCTTCCTACACACACGGGCCATATCTAGTTCAACTCTGCTTAGGAAACTGACAAGAACAGAAGCTCCTCTTCAGTCCAATACACTATACTTGCTGGGAACAGACATGAGTGTTAATTGCAATGTGTATCGCAAAGGGAGCGCAATAGTGACTCTTCTTACCAGAAAACAACTCTTGCTGGTACGACCAGAAACTGCATGTGACGCAACTCCATTTAGGACTGGGAAAGAAACACTAGCTGAACTTACAAGAAACACACTCTGCTTTGAGAAAAGAGCACTCTTCTACTCTACTGTGTTTCCTATACGGCCAGAACAGTGAGCTTGCTCAGAACAAAAGAACTGTGCTTCCTACACACACGGGCCATATCTAGTTCAACTCTGCTTAGGAAACTGAAAAGAACAGTAGCTCCTCTTCAGTCCAACACACTGTACTTGCTGGAAACAGACATCAGTGCTATTTGCACTGTGTATTGCAATGAGAGCACAACAGTGACTCTTGTTACCAGAAAACAACTCTTGCTCGTACGACCATAAACTGCATGTGACTCAACTCCATTTAGGACTGGGAAAGAAACACTAGCTCACCTTACAAGAAAAACACTCTGCTTTTAAGAAAAGAGCAATCTTCTACTCTACTGTGTTTCCTATAGGGACAGAACAATGAGCTTGCAAAAAAAAAAGAACTGTGCTTCCTACACTCACGGGCCATATCTAGTTCAACTCTGCTTAGGAAACTGACAAGAACAGTAGCTCCTCTTCAGTCCAATACACTGTACTTGCTGGGAAGAGACGCGAGAGCTATTTGCACTGTGTATGGCAATGGGAGCGCAATAGTGACTTTCCTTACCAGAAAACAACTCTTGCTCCTAGGACCAGAAACTGCATGTGATTCAACTCCATTTATGAATGGGAAACAAATGCTAGCTCGCCTTACAAGAAATATACTCTGCTTTTGAGAAAAGAGCACTCTTCTACACTACTGGGATTTCTATGTAGTCCGAACAGTGAGCTTCCTCAGAACAAAAGTACTGTGCTTCCTACACACACGGGCCATATCTAGTTCAACTCTGCTTAGGAAACTGACAAGAACAGAAGCTCCTCTTCAGTCCAATACACTATACTTGCTGGGAACAGACGCGAGTGCTATTTTCACTGTGTATGGCAATGGGAGCGCAATAGTGACTTTCCTTACCAGAAAACAACTCTTGCTCCTAGGACCAGAAACTGCATGTGATTCAACTCCCTTTAGGACTGTGAAACAAATGCTAGCTCGCCTTACAAGAAACACACTCTGCTTTTGAGAAAATAGCACTCTTCTACTCTGCTGTGTTTCCTATGGGGTCCGAACAGTGAGCTTGCTCAGAACAAAAGAACTGTGTGCTTCCTACACACACGGGCCATATCTAGTTCAACTCTGCTTAGGAAACTGACAAGAACAGTAGCTCCTCTTCAGTCCAATACAGTGTAGTTGCTGGGAACAGACGCCAGTGCTATTTGCACTGTGTTGGCAATGGGAGCGCAATAGTGACTTTCCTTACCAGAAAACAACTCTTGCTCATAGGACCAAAAACTGCATGTGATTCAACTCCATTTAGGATTGGGAAACAAACGCTAGCTCGCCTTAAAAGAAACATACTCTGCTTTTGAGAAAAGAACACTCTTCTACTCTACTGTGTTTCCTGTAGTGCCAGAAGATTGAGCTTGCTCAGAATAAAAGAACTGTGCTTCCTCCACACACGGGCCATATCTAGTTCAACTCTGCGTAGGAAACTGACAAGAACAGTAGCTCCTATTCAGTCCTATACACTGTACTTGCTGGGAACAGACGCGAGTGCTATTTGCACTGTATATGGCAATGGGAGCGCAATAGTGACTTTCCTTACCAGAAAACATCTCTTGCTCCTAGGACCAGAAACTGCATGTGATTCAACTCCATTTAGGACTGTGAAACAAATGCTACCTCCCCTTACAAGAAACACACTCTGCTTTTGAGAAAAGAGCACTCTTCTACTCTGCTGTGTTTCCTATGGTGTCCGAACAGTGAGCTTGCTCAGAACAAAAGAACTGTGTGCTTCCTACATACACGGGCCATATCTAGTTCAACTCTGCGTAGGAAACTGACAAGAACAGTAGCTCCTCTTCAGTCCTATACACTGTAATTGCTGGGAACAGAGGCGAGTGCTATTTGCACTGTGTATGGCAATGGGAGCGCAATAGTGACTTTCCTTACCAGAAAACAACTCTTGCTCCTAGGACCAAAAACTGCATGTGATTCAACTCCATTTATGACGGAAAACAAACGCTAGCTCTCCTTACAAGAAACACACTCTGCTTTTGAGAAAAGAGCACTCTTCTACTCTACTGTGTTTTCTATAGGGCCAGAACAGTGAGCTGGCTCACAACAAAAGAACTGTGCTTCCTACTCACACGGCCATATCTAGTTCAATTCTGCTTAGGAAACTGACAAGATCAGTAGATCCTCTTCAGTCCAATACACTCTACTTGCTGGGAACAGAGGCGAGTGCTATTTCCCCTGTGTATCACAATGGGAGCGCAATAGTGACTCTTCTTATGAGAAAACCACTCTTGCTCATAGTTCCAGAAACTGCATGGGATTCAACTTCATTTAGGACTGGGAAACAAACGCTAGTTCGCCTTACAAGAAACACAATCTGCTTTTGAGATAAGAGCACTCTTCTACTCTAATGTGTTTCCTATGGGGTCCGAACAATGAGTTTGCTCAAAACAAATGAACTGTGCTTCCTACTCACATGGGCCATATCTAGTTCAACTCTGCTTAGAAAACTGACAAGAACAGTAGCTCCTCTTCAGTCCAATACACTGTACTTGCAGGGAATAGACTCCAGTGCTATTTGCACTGTGTATGGCAATGGGAGCACAATAGTGACTCTTGTTACCAGAAAACAACTCTTGCTCATAGGAATAGAAAATGCATGTGATTCAACTACATTTAGGACTGGGAAACAAACGCTAGCTCGCCTTACAAGAAACACACTCTGCTTTTGAGAAAAGAGCACTCTTCTACTCCACAGTGTTACCTATAGGGCCAGAACAGGGAGCTTGCTCACAACAAAGAACTGTGCTTCCTACACAAACGGGCCATATCTAGTTCACCTCTGCTTAGGAAACTGACAAGAACAGTAGTTCCTCTTCAGTCCAACACACGGTACTTGCTGGGAACAGACATGAGTGCTATTTGCACTGTGTATTGCAATGGGAGCACAATAGTGACTCTTGTTACCAGAAAACATGTCTTTCCCATACGACCAGAAACTACATGTGACTCAACTCCATTTAGGACTGGGAAAGAAACACTAGCTCACCTTACAAGAAACACACTCCGCTTTTAAAAAAAGAGCACTCTTCTACTCTACTGTGTTTCCTATAGGGCCAGAACAATGAGCTTGCTCAGAACAAAAGAACTGTGCTTCCTACACACACGGGCCAAATCTACTTCAACTCTGCTTAGGAAACTGACAAGAACAGTAGCTCCTCTTCAGTCCAATACATTGTACTTGCTGGGAATAGACGCCAGTGCTATTTGCACTGTGTATGCCAATGGGAGCGCAATAGTGACTTTCCTTACCAGAAAACAACTCTTGCTCCTAGGACAAGAAACTGCATGTGATTCAACTCCATTTAGGACTAGGAAACAAACGCTAGTTCTCCTTACAAGAAACACACTCTGCTTTTGAGAAAAGAGCACTCTTTTACTCTGCTGCTTTTCCTAAGGGGTCCGAACAGTGAGCTTGCTCAGAACAAAAGAACTGTGCTTCCTACACACACGGGCCATATCTAGTTCAACTCTGCTTAGGAAACTGACAAGAACAGTAGCTCCTCTTCAGTCCAATTCACTGTACTTGCTAGAAGCAGAAGCTAGTGCTATTTGCACTGTGTATGGCAATGGGTGCGCAATAGTGACTCTTCTCACCAGAAAACAACTCTTGCTCGTAGAACCAGATACTGCATGGGATTCAACTCCTTTTAGGACTGGGAAACAAACGCTAGTTCGCCTTACAAGAAACACAATTTGCTTTTGAGAAAAGAGCACTCTTCTACTCTACTGTGTTTCCTATGGGGTCCGAACAGTGAGCTTGCTCAGAACAAAAGAACTGTGCTTCCTACACACACGGGCCATATCTAGTTCAACTCTGCTTAGGAACCTGACAAGAACAGTAGCTCCTCTTCAGTCCAATACACTGTACTTGCTTGGAACAGACATGAATGCTATTTGCACTGTGTATTACAATGGGAGCGCAATAGTGACTCTTCTTACCAGAAAACAACTCTTGCTCATACGACCAGAATCTGCATGTGACTCAACTCCATTTAGGACTTGGAAAGAAACGCTAGCTCACCTTACAAGAAACACACTCTGCTTTTGAGAAAAGAGCACTCTTCTACTCTACTGGGTTTCCTATAGGGCCAGAACAGTGAGCATGGTCATAACGAAAGAACTGTGCTTCTTACACACACGGGCCATATCTAGTTCAACTCTGCTTAGGAAACTTACAAGAACAGAAGCTCCTCTTCAGTCCAATACACTATACTTGCTGGGAACAGACGCGAGTGCTATTTGCACTGTGTAAGGGAATGGGAGCGCAATAGTGACTTTCCTTAACAGAAAACAACTCTTGCTGGTAGACCAAAAACTGCATGTGATTCAACTCCATTTAGGACTGGGAAACAAACACAAGCTCATTTTACAAGAAACACACTCTGCTTTTGAGAAAAGAGCACTCTTCTACTCTACTGTTTTTCCTGTAAGGCCAGAACAGTGAGCTGGCTCACAACAAAAGAACTGTGCTTCCTCCACACACGGGCCATATCTAGTTCAACTCTGCTCAGGAAACTGACAAGAACAGTATCTCCTCTTCAGTCCAATACACTGTACTTGCTGGGAACAGACGCGAGTGCCATTTGCACTGTCTATGGCAATAGGAGCACAATAGTGATTCTTCTTACCAGAAAACAACTCTTGCTCCTAGGACCAAAAACTGCATGTGATTCAACTCCATTTAGGACTGGGAAACAAACGCTAGCTCGCCTTAAAAGAAACACACTCTGGTTTTGAGAAAAGAGCACTCTTCTACTCCACTGTTTTTCCTATAGGGCCAGAACAGTGAGCTTGCTCAGAACAAAAGAACTGTGCTTCCTACACACACGGGCCATATCTAGTTCAACTCTGCTTAGGAAACTGAAAAGAACAGTAGCTCCTCTCAGTCCAATACACTGTACTGCTGGGAACAGACATGAGTGCTATTTGCAGTGTGTATTGCAGTGGGAGCGCAATAGTGACTCTTCTTACCAGAAAACAACTCTTGCTCATACGACCAGAAACTGCATGTGACGCAACTCCTTTTAGGACTGGAAAGAAACACTAGCTCAACTTACAATAAACACACTCTGCTTTTGAGAAAAGAGCACTCTTCTACTCTACTCTGTTTTCTATAGGGCCAGAACAGTGAGCTTGCTCAGAACAAAAGAACTGTGCTTCCTACACACACGGGCCATATCCAGTTCAACTCTGCTTAGGAAACTGGCAAGAACAGAAGCTCCTCTTCAGTCCAATACACTATACTTGCTGGGAACAGACGCGAGTGCTATTTGCACTGTGTATGGGAATGGGAGCGCAATAGTGACTTTCCTTAACAGAAAACAACTCTTGCTGGTAGGACCAAAAACTGCATGTGATTCAACTCCATTTGGGACTGGGAAACAAACACTAGCTCCCCTTACAAGAAACATACTCTGCTTTTGAAAAAAGAGCACTCTTCTACTCTACTGTGTTTCCTGTAGGGTCAGAACAGTGAGCTTGCTAGGAACAAAAGAACTGTGCTTCCTACACACCCGGCCATATCTAGTTCAACTCTGCTTAGGAAACTGACAAGAACAGTAGCTCCTCTTCAGTCCAATACACTGTACATGCTGGGAACAGACGCGAGTGCTATTTGCACTGTGTATGACAATGGGAGCACAACAGTGACTCTTCTTAACAGAAAACAACTCTTGATCGTTCAACCAGAAACTCCAGGTGATTCAACTGCTTTTAGGACTGGGAAACAAACGCTAGATCGCCTTACAAGAAAAAACACACTCTGTTTTTGAGAAAAGAGCACTCTTTTACTCTACTGTGTTTCCTATGGGGTCCGAACAGTGAGCTTGCTCAGAACAAAAGAAGTGTGCTTCCTACACACACGGGCCATATCTAGTTCAACTCTGCTTAGGAAACTGAAAATAACAGTAGCTCCTCTGCAGTCCAATTCACTGTACTTGCTGGGAACACACGCGAGTGCTATTTGCACTGTGTATGTCAATGAGAGCGCAATAGTGTCTTTCCTTACCAGAAAACAACTCTTGCTCCTAGGACCAGAAACTGCATGTGATTCAAATCCATTTAGGACTAGGAAACAAACGATATCTCGCCTTACAAGAAACATACTTTGCTTTTGAGAAAAGAGCACTCTTCTACTCTACTGGGTTTCCTATCGGGTCCGAACAGTGAGCTTGCTCAGAACAAAGAACTGTGCTTCCTACACACACGGGCCATATGTAGTAAAACTCTGCTTATGAAACTGACAAGAACAGTAGCTCCTCTTCAGTCCAATACATTGTAGTTGCTGGGAACAGACGCCAGTGCTATTTGCACTGTGTATGGCAATGGAAGCGCAATAGTGACTCTTCTTACCAGAAAACAACTCTTGCTCATAGGACCAGAAACTGCATGGGATTCAACTCCATTTCTGACTGGGAAACAAACACTAGCTCACCTTACAAGAAACACACTCTGCTTTTGAGAAAAGGGCACTCTACTACTCTAATGTGTTTCCTAGGGTGTCCGAACAGAAAGCTTGCTCAGAACAAAAGAACTGTGCTTTTCGGACACACGGGCCACATGTAGTTCAACTCTGCTTAGGAAACTGATAAGAACAGTAGCTCCTATTCAGTCTAATACACTGTACTTGCTGGGAACAGACATGAGTGCTATTTGCACTGTGAATGACAATGGGAGCACAATAGTGACTCTTCTTACCAGAAAACAACTCTTGCTCCTAGGACAAGAAACTGCATGTGATTCAACTCGATTTAGGACAGGGAAACAAACGCTAGCTAGCCTTACAAGAAACATACTCTGCTTTTGAGAAAAGAGCACTCTTCTACTCTACTGTGTTTCCTATGGGGTCCGTACAGTGAGCTTGCTCAGAACAAAGAACTGTGCTTCCTCCACACACGGGCCATATCTCGTTCAACTCTGCTTAGGAAACTGACAAGAACAGAATCTCCTCTTCAGTCCAATACACTATACTTGCTGCGAACAGACGCGAGTGCTATTTGCACTGTGTACGGCAATGGGAGCGCAATATTGACTTTCCTTACCAGAAAACAACTCTTGCTCCTAGGACCAGAAACTGCATGTGATTCAACTCCATTTGGGACTGGGAAACAAACGCTAGCTCGCCTTACAAGAAACAAACTCTGCTTTTGAGAAAAAAGCACTCTTCTACACACTGGGTTTCCTATGGGGTCCGAATAGTGAGCTTGCTCAGAACTAAAGAACTGTGTGCTTCCTACACACACGGGCCATATCTATTTGAACTCTGCTTAGGAAACTGACAAGAACAGTAGCTCCTCTTCAGTCCAATACAGTGTATTTGCTGGGAACAGACGCGAGTCCTATTTGCACTGTGTGTGGCAATGGGAGCGCAATAGTGACTTTCCTTACCAGAAAACAACTCTTGCTCATAGGAACAAACACTGCATGTGATTTTACTCCATTTAGGACAGGGAAACAAACGCTAGCTCGCCTTACAAGAAACACACTCTGCTTTTGAGAAAAGAATACTCTTCTACTCTACTGTGTTTCCAGTAGGGCCAGAACAGTGAGCTTGCTCAGAATAAAAGAACTGTGCTTCCTCCACACACGGGCCTTATCTAGTTCAACTCTGCTTAGGAAACTGACAAGAACAGTAGCTATCTTCAGTCCAATACACTGTACTTGCTGGTAACAGAGGCGAATTCTATTTGCACTGTGTATCTCAATGGGAGCGCAATAGTGACTCTTCTTACCAGAAAACAACTCTTGCTCATATGACCAGAAACTGCATGGGATTCAACTCCATTTCTGACTGGGAAACAAACACTAGCTCGCCTTACAAGAAACACACTCTGCTTTTGAGAAAAGAGTACTCTTCTATTCTACTGGGTTTCCTATGGGGTCCGAACAGTGAGCTTGCTCAGAACAAAAGAACTGTGCTTCCTACACACGGGCCATATCTAGTTCAACTCTGCTTAGGAAACTGATAAGAACAGTAGCTCCTCTTCAGTCCAATACACTGTACTTGCTGGAAGCAGAAGCTAGTGCTATTTGCACTGTGTACGGCAATGTGTGCACAATAGTGACTCTTCTTACCAGAAAACAACTCTTGCTCGTAGGACCAGATACTGCATGGGATTCAACTCCATTAAGATTGGGAAACAAACGCTAGTTCGCCTTACAAGAAACACAATTTGCTTTTCAGAAAAGAGCACTCTTCTACTCTACTGTGTTTCCTATGGGGTCCGAACAGTGAGCTTGCTCAGAAAAAAAGAACTGTGCTTCCTACACACACGGGCCATATCTAGTTCAACTCTGCTTAGGAAACTGAAAAGAACAGTAGCTCCTCTTCAGTCCAATACACTGTGCTGCTAGGAACAGACATGAGTGCTATTTACAGTGTGTATTGCAGTGGGAGCGCAATAGTGACTCTTCTTACCAGAAAACAACTCTTGCTCATACGACCAGAAACTGCATGTGACACAACTCCTTTTAGGACTGGAAAGAAACACTAGCTCAACTTACAATAAGCACACTCAGCTTTTGAAAAAAGAGCACTCTTCTACTCTACTGTGTTTTCTATAGGGCCAGAACAGTGAGCTTGCTCAGAACAAAAGAACTGTGCTTCCTACACACACGGGCCATATCTAGTTCAACTCTGGTTAGGAAGCTGACAAGAACAGTAGCTCCTCTTCAGTCCAATACACTGTACTTGCTGGGAACAGACGCGAGTGCTATTTGCACTATGTATGGCAATTGGAGCGCAATAGTGACATTCCTTACCAGAAAACAACTCTTGCTCCTAGGACCAGAAACTGCATGTGATTCAACTCCATTTACGACTGAGAAACAAACACTAGCCTGCCTTACAAGAAACATACTCTGCTTTTGAGAAAAGAGCACTCTTCTACTCTACTGGGTTTACTGTGGGGTCCGAACAGTGAGTTTGCTCAGAAAAAAAGAACTGTGCTTCCTACACACAGGGGCCATATCTAGTTCAACTCTGCTTAGGAAACTGACAAGAACAGAAGCTCCTCTTCAGTCCAATACACTATACTTGCTGGGAACAGACGCGAGTGCTATTTGCACTGTGTATGGGAATGGGAGCACAATAGTGACTTTCCTTAACAGTAAACAACTCTTGCTGGTAGGACCAAATACTGCATGTGATTCAACTCCATTTAGGACTGGGAGACAAACACTAGCTCGCCTTACAAGAAACACACTCTGCTTTTGAGAAAAGAGTACTCTTCTACTCTACTGTGTTTCCTGTAGGGCCAGAACAGTGAGCTTGCTCAGAACAAAAGAACTGTGCTTCGTACACACCCGGCCATATCTAGTTCAACTCTGCTTAGGAAACTGACAAGAACAGTAGCTCCTCTTCAGTCCAATACACTGTACATGCTGGGAACAGACGCCAGTACTATTTGCTCTGTGTATGACAATGGGAGCACAACAGGGACTCTTCTTAACAGAAAACAACTCTTGATCGTTTCGACCAGAAGCTGCAGGTGATTCAACTCCTTTTAGGACTGGGAAACAAACGCTAGCTCGCCTTACAAGAAAAAACACACTCTGCTTTTGAGAAAAGAGCACTCTTCTACTCTACTGTGTTTCCTATGGGGTCCGAACATTGAACTTGCTCAGAACAAAAGAACTGTGCTTCTTACACATGGGCCATATCTAGTTCAACTCTGCTTAGGAAACTGACAAGAACAGTTGCTCCTCTTCAGTCTAATACACTGTAGTTGCTGGGAACAGAGACGAGTGCTATTTGCACTGTGTATCTCAATGGGAGCGCAATAGTGACTCTTCTTACCAGAAAACAACTCTTGCTCATAGGAATAGAAACTGCATGTGATTCAACTCCATTTAGGACTGGGAAACAAACGCTAGCTCGCCTTACAAGAAACACACTATGCTTTTGAGAAAAGAGCACTCTTCTACTCTACTGTGATTCCTGTATGGCCAGAACAGTGAGCTTGCTCACAACAAAAGAACTGTGCTTCCTACACACACGGGCCGTATCTAGTTCAACTCTGCTTAGGAAACTGACAAGAACAGTAGCTCCTCTTCAGTCCAATACAGTGTACTTGCTGGGAACAGACGCGAGTCCTATTTGCACTGTGTGTGGCAATGGGAGCGCAATAGTGACTTTCCTTACCAGAAAACAACTCTTGCTCATAGGAACAAACACTGCATGTGATTCAACTCCATTTAGGACAGGGAAACAAACGCTAGCTCGCCTTACAAGAAACACACTCTGCTTTTGAGAAAAGAATACTCTTCTACTCTACTGTGTTTCCAGTAGGGCCAGAGCAGTGAGCTTGCTCAGAATAAAAGAACTGTGCTTCCTCCACACACGGGCCATATCTAGTTCAACTCTGCTTAGCAAACTGACAAGAACAGTAGCTATCTTCAGTCCAATACACTGTACTTGCTGGTAACAGAGGCGAATTCTATTTGCACTGTGTATCTCAATGGGAGTGCAATAGTGACTCTTCTTACCAGAAAACAACTCTTGCTCATATGACCAGAAACTGCATGGGATTCAACTCCATTTCTGACTGGGAAACAAACACTAGCTCGCCTTACAAGAAACACACTCTGCTTTTGAGAAAAGAGTACTCTTCTACTCTACTGGGTTTCCTATGGGGTCCGAACAGTGAGCTTGCTCAGAACAAAAGAACTGTGCTTCCTACACACGGGCCATATCTAGTTCAACTCTGCTTAGGAAACTGATAAGAACAGTAGCTCCTCTTCAGTCCAATACACTGTACTTGCTGGAAGCAGAAGCTAGTGCTATTTGCACTGTGTACGGCAATGTGTGCGCAATAGTGAATCTTCTTACCAGAAAACAACTCTTGCTCGTAGGACCAGATACTGCATGGGATTCAACTCCATTAAGATTGAGAAACAAACGCTAGTTCGCCTTACAAGAAACACAATTTGCTTTTCAGAAAAGAGCACTCTTCTACTCTACTGTGTTTCCTATGGGGTCCGAACAGTGAGCTTGCTCAGAACAAAAGAACTGTGCTTCCTACACACACGGGCCATATCTAGTTCAACTCTGCTTAGGAAACTGAAAAGAACAGTAGCTCCTCTTCAGTCCAATACACTGTGCTGCTAGGAACAGACATGAGTGCTATTTACAGTGTGTATTGCAGTGGGAGCGCAATAGTGACTCTTCTTACCAGAAAACAACTCTTGCTCATAGGACCAAAAACTGCATGTGACACAACTCCTTTTAGGACTGGAAAGAAACACTAGCTCAACTTACAATAAGCACACTCTGCTTTTGAAAAAAGAGCACTCTTCTACTCTACTGTGTTTTCTATAGGGCCAGAACAGTGAGCTTGCTCAGAACAAAAGAACTGTGCTTCCTACACACACGGGCCATATCTAGTTCAACTCTGGTTAGGAAGCTGACAAGAACAGTAGCTCCTCTTCAGTCCAATACACTGTACTTGCTGGGAACAGACGCGAGTGCTATTTGCACTATGTATGGCAATTGGAGCGCAATAGTGACATTCCTTACCAGAAAACAACTCTTGCTCCTAGGACCAGAAACTGCATGTGATTCAACTCCATTTACGACTGAGAAACAAACACTAGCCTGCCTTACAAGAAACATACTCTGCTTTTGAGAAAAGAGCACTCTTCTACTCTACTGGGTTTACTGTGGGGTCCGAACAGTGAGTTTGCTCAGAAAAAAAGAACTGTGCTTCCTACACACAGGGGCCATATCTAGTTCAACTCTGCTTAGGAAACTGACAAGAACAGAAGCTCCTCTTCAGTCCAATACACTATACTTGCTGGGAACAGACGCGAGTGCTATTTGCACTGTGTATGGGAATGGGAGCACAATAGTGACTTTCCTTAACAGTAAACAACTCTTGCTGGTAGGACCAAAAACTGCATGTGATTCAACTCCATTTAGGACTGGGAGACAAACACTAGCTCGCCTTACAAGAAACACACTCTGCTTTTGAGAAAAGAGTACTCTTCTACTCTACTGTGTTTCCTGTAGGGCCAGAACAGTGAGCTTGCTCAGAACAAAAGAACTGTGCTTCTTACACACCCGGCCATATCTAGTTCAACTCTGCTTAGGAAACTGACAAGAACAGTAGCTCCTCTTCAGTCCAATACACTGTACATGCTGGGAACAGACGCCAGTACTATTTGCTCTGTGTATGACAATGGGAGCACAACAGGGACTCTTCTTAACAGAAAACAACTCTTGATCGTTTCGACCAGAAGCTGCAGGTGATTCAACTCCTTTTAGGACTGGGAAACAAACGCTAGCTCGCCTTACAAGAAAAAACACACTCTGCTTTTGAGAAAAGAGCACTCTTCTACTCTACTGTGTTTCCTATGGGGTCCGAACATTGAACTTGCTCAGAACAAAAGAACTGTGCTTCTTACACATGGGCCATATCTAGTTCAACTCTGCTTAGGAAACTGACAAGAACAGTTGCTCCTCTTCAGTCTAATACACTGTAGTTGCTGGGAACAGAGACGAGTGCTATTTGCACTGTGTATCTCAATGGGAGCGCAATAGTGACTCTTCTTACCAGAAAACAACTCTTGCTCATAGGAATAGAAACTGCATGTGATTCAACTCCATTTAGGACTGGGAAACAAACGCTAGCTCGCCTTAAAAGAAACACACTCTGCTTTTGAGAAAAGAGCACTCTTCTACTCTACTGTGATTCCTGTATGGCCAGAACAGTGAGCTTGCTCACAACAAAAGAACTGTGCTTCCTACACACACGGGCCGTATCTAGTTCAACTCTGCTTAGGAAACTGACAAGAACAGAAGCTCCTGTTCATTCCAATACACTATACTTGCTGGGAACAGACACGAGTGCTATTTGCACTGTGTATGGCAATGGGAGCACAATAGTGACTTTCCTTACCAGAAAACAACTCTTACTCCTAGGACCAGAAACTGCATGTGATTCAACTCCATTTAGGTCTGGAAAACAAACGCTAGCTCGCCTTACAAGAAACACACTCTGCTTTTGAGAAAAGAGCACTCTTCTAATCTACTGTGTTTCCTGTAGGGGCAGAACAGTGAGCTGGCTCACAACAAAGAACTGTGCTTCCTACACACACGGGCCATATCTAGTTCAACTCTGCTTAGGAAACTGACAAGAATAGTAGCTCCTCTTCAGTCCAATACACTGTACTTGCTGGGAACAGACGTGAGTGCTCTTTGCATTGTGTATGGCAATGGGAGCGCAATAGTGACTCTTCTTTCCAGAAAACAACTCTTGCTCGTAGGACCAGAAACTGCATGTGATTCAACCTCATTTAGGACTGGGAAACAAACGCTTGCTAGCCTTACAAGAAACACACTCTGCTTTTGAGAAAAGAGCACTCTTCTTCTCCACTGGGTTTCCTATGGGGTCCGAACAGTGAGCTTGCTCAGGATAAAAGAATTGTGCTTCCTACACACACGGGCCATATCTAGTTCAACTTTGCTTAGGAAACTGACAAGAACAGTAGCTCCTCTTCAGTCCAATACACTGTACTTGCTGGAAGCAGAAGCGAGTGCTATTTGCACTGTGTATGGCAATGGGAACGCAATAGTGACTCTTCTTACCAGAATACAACTCTTGCTCATAAGACCAGATACTGCATGTGATTCAACCTCATTTAGGACTGGGAAACAAACGCTTGCTAGCCTTACAAGAAACACACTCTGCTTTTGAGAAAAGAGCACTCTTCTACTCTACTGTGTTTCCTATAGGGCCAGAACAGTGAGCTTGCTAAGAACAAAAGAACTGTGCTTCTACACACACGGGCCATATCTAGTTCAACTCTGCTTAGAAAACTGAAAAGAACAGTAGCTCCTCTTCAGTCCAATACACTGTACATGCTGGGAACAGACGCTAGTGCTATTTGTACTGTATAAGACAATGGGAGCACAACAGTGACTCTTCTTAACAGAAAACAACTCTTGATCGGTGGACCAGAAACTGCATGTGATTCAAAACGAATTAGGACTGGGAAAGAAACGCTAGCTTGCCTTACAAGAAACAAAACACTCTGCTTTTGAGAAAACAGCACTCTTCTACTCTACTGTGTTTCCTATGGGGTCCGAAAAGTGAGCTTGCTCAGAACAAAGAACTGTGCTTCCTACACACACGGGACATATCTAGTTCAACTCTGCTTAGGAAACTGACAAGAACAGAAGCTCCTCTTCAGTCCAATACAATTTACTTGCTGAGAACAGACGCGAGGGCTATTTGCACTGTGTATGGCAATGGGAGCACAATAGTGACTTTCCTTACCAGAAAACAACTCTTGTTCCTAGGACAAGAAACTGCATGTGATTCAACTCCATTTAGGACTGGAAAACAAACGCTAGCTCGCCTTACAAGAAACACACTATGCTTTTGAGAAAAGAACACTCTTCTACTCTACTGTGTTTACTGTATGGCCAGAACAGTGAGCTTGCTCAGAACAAAAGAACTGTGCTTCCTACACACATGGGCCAAATCTAGTTCAACTCTGCTTAGGAAACTGACAAGAACAGTAGCTCCTCTTCAGTCCAATTCACTGTACTTGCTGGGAACAGACATGAGTGCTATTTGCACTGTGTATGGCAATGGGAGCGCAATAGTGACTCTTCTTACCAGAACACAACTCTTGCTCGTAGGACCAGAAACTGCATGGGATTCAACTCCATTTCTGACTGGGAAACAAACACTAGCTCGCCTTACAAGAAACACACTCTGCTTTTGAGAAAAGTGCACTCTTCTACTGTACTGTGTTTCCCATAGGTCCAGAACAGTGAGCTTGCTCAGAACAAAAGAACTGTGCTTCCTACACACACAGGCCATATCTAGTTCAACTCTGCTTAGGAAACTGACAAGAACAGTAGCTCCTCTTTAGTCCAATTCACTGTACTTGCTGGGAACACACGCGAGTGCTATTTGCACTGTGTATGGCAATGGGAGCGCAATAGTTTCTTTCCTTACCAGAAAACAACTCTTGTTCCTAGGACCAGAAATTGCATGTGATTCAACTCCATTTAGGACTAGGAAACAAACGCTATCTCGCCTTACATGAAACATACTTTGCTTTTGAGTAAAGAGCACTCTTCTACTCTACTGGGTTTCCTATGGGGTCCGAACAGTGAGCTTGCTCAGAACAAAGAACTGTGCTTCCTATACACACGGCCATATGTAGTTCAACTCTGCTTAGGAAACTGACAAGAACAGAAGCTCCTTTTCAGTCCAATACACTATAATTGCTGGGAACAGACGTGAGTGCTATTTGCAATGTGTATGGCAATGGGAGCACAATAGTGACTTTCCTTACCAGAAAACAACTCTTGCTCCTAGGACCAGAAACTGCATGTGATTCAACTCCATTTAGGACTGGGAAACAAACGCTAGCTCGCCTTACAAGAAACACACTCTGCTTTTGAGAAAAGACCACTCTTCTACTCTACTGGGTTTCCTGTATGGCCAGAACAGTGAGCTGGATCACAACAAAAGAACTGTGCTTCCTACACACACGGGCCATATATAGTTCAACTCTGCTAAGGAAATTGACAAGAACAGTAGCCCCTCTTCAGTCCAATACACTGTACTTGCTGGGAACAGACGCCAGTGCTATTTGCACTGTGTATGGCAATGGGAGCGCAATAGTGACTCTTCTTACCAGAAAACAACTCTTGCTCGTAGGACTAGAAACTGCATGGGATTCAACTCCATTTCTGACTGGGAAACAAACACTAGCTCGCCTTACAAGAAACACACTCTGCTTTTGAGAAAAGGGCACTCTTCTACTCTACTGTGTTTCTTATGGTGTCCGAACAGTAAGCTTGCTCAGAACAAAAGAACTGTGCTTCCCAGACACACGGGCCATACCTAGTTCAACTCTGCTTAGGAAACTGATAAGAACAGTAGCTCTTCTTCAGTCCAATACACTGTACTTGCTGGGAACAGACGTGAGTGCTATTTGCACTGTGTATGACAATGGGTGCGCAATAGTGACTCTTCTTACCAGAAAACAACTCTTCCTCATAGGACCACATACGGCATGGGATTCAACTCCATTTAGGACTGGGAAACAAATGCTAGTTCGCCTTACAAGAAACACAATTTGCTTTTGAGAAAAGAGCATTCTTCTACTCTACTGTATTTCCTATGGGGTCCGAACAGTGAGCTTGCTCAGAACAAATGAACTGTGCTTCCTACTCACATGGGCCATATCTAGTTCAACTCTGCTTAGGAAACTGACAAGAACAGTAGCTCCTCTTCATTCCAATACACTGTACTGGCTGGGAACAGACATGAGTGTTATTTGTTCTGTGTATGGCAAAGGGAGCACAATAGTGACTATTCTTACCATAAAACAACTCTTGCTCGTAGGACCAGAAACTGCATGTGATTCAACTCCATTTAGGACTGGGAAACAAACGCTAGCTGGCCTTACAAGAAACACACTCTGCTTTAGAGAAAAGAGCACTCTTCTACTCTGCTGTGTTTCCTATAGGGCCAGAACAGTGAGCTTGCTCAGAACAAACGAACTGTGCTTCCCACACACGGGCCATATCTAATTCAACTCTGCTAAGGAAACTGACAAGAACAGTAGCTCCTCTTCAGTCCGATGCACTGTACTTGCTGGGAATAGACGCCAGTGCTATTTGCACTGTGTATGGCAATGGGAGCACAATAGTGACTCTTCTTACCAGAAAACAACTCTTGCTCCTAGGACAAAAAACTTATTGTGACTCAAATCCATTTAGGACTGGGAAACAAACTCTAGCTCGCCTTACAAGAAACACACTCTGCTTTTGAGAAAAGAGCACTCTTCTACTCTACTGTGTTTCCTATAGGGCCAGAAGAGTGAGCTTGCTCAGAACAAAAGAACTGTGCTTCCTACACACACGGCCGTACCTAGTTCAATTCTGCTTAGGAACCTGACAAGAACAGTAGAACCTCTTCAGTCCAATACACTGTACTTGCTGGGAACAGACGCCAGTGCTATTTGTACTGTGTACGGCAATGGCAGCGCAATAGTGACTATTCTTACCATAAAACACCTGTTGCTCGTAGGACCAGAAACTGCATGTGATTCAACTCCATTTAGTACTGGGAAACAAATGCTAGCTCGCCTTACAAGAAACACATTCTGCTTTAGAGAAAAGAGCATTCTTCTACTCTACTGTGTTTCCTATAGGGCCAGAACAGTGAGCTTGCTCAGAACAAAAGAACTGTGCTTCCTACACACACGGGCCATATCTAGTTCAATTCTGCTTAGGAAACTAACAAGAACAGTAGCTCCTCTTGAGTCCAATACACTGTACTTGCTGGGAACAGACGCGAGTGCTATTTGTACTGTGTATGGCATTTGGAGCGCAATAGTGACTCTTCTTACCAGAAAACAACTCTTGCTCGTAGGACCAAAAACTGCCTGTGACTCAACTCCATTTAGGTCTGGCAAACAAACGCGAGCTCGCCTTACAAGAAACATGCTCTGCTTTAAAGAAAATAGCACTTTTCTACTCTACTGTGTTTCCTATAGGGCCAGAACAGAGAGTTTGCTCAGAACAAATGAACTGAGCTTCCTAGACATACGGGTCATATCTAGTTCAACTCTGCTTAGGAAACTGAGAAGAACAGTAGCTCCTCTTCAGTCCAATACACTGTACTTGCTGGGAACAGACGGGAGTGCTATTTGCGCTGTGTATGGCATTGGTAGCGCAATAGTGACTTTCCTTACCAGAAAACAACTCTTGGTCGTAGGACCAGAAACTGCATGTGATTCAACTCCATTTAGGACTGGGAAACAAACGCTAGCTGGCCTTACAAGAAACACACTCTGCTTTAGAGAAAAGAGCACTCTTCTACTCTGCTGTGTTTCCTATAGGGCCAGAACAGTGAGCTTGCTCAGAACAAAAGAACTGTGCTTCCCACACACGGGCCATATCTAGTTCAACTCTGTTTAGGAAACTGACAAGAACAGTAGCTCCTCTTCAGTCCGATTAACTGTACTTGCTGGCAACAGACGGGAGTGCTATTTGCACTGTGTATGGCAATGGCAGCGCAATAGTGACTTTCCTTACCAGAAAACAACTCTTGCTCGTAGTTCCAGAAACTGCATGTGATTCAACTCCGTTTAGGAATGGGAAACAAACGCTAGCTCGCCGTACAAGAAACACACTCTGCTTTTTAGAAAAGAGCACTCTTCTACTCTACTGTGTTTCCTATGGGGTCCCAACAGTGAGCTTGCTCAGAACAAAAGAACTGTGCTTCCTACACACACGGCCATATCTAGTTCAATTCTGCTAAGGAACCTGACAAGAAGAGTAGATCCTCTTCAGTCCAATACACTGTACTTGCTGGGAACAGACGCCAGTGCTATTTGTCCTGTGTATGGCAATGGCAGCACAATAGTGACTATTCTTACCATAAAACATCTCTTGCTCGTAGGACCAGAAACTGCATGTGATTCAACTCCATTTAGGACTGGGAAACAAACGCTAGCTCCCCTTACAAGAAACACACTCTGCTATAGAGAAAAGAGCACTCTTCTACTCTACTGTGTTTCCTAAGGGGTCCAAACAGTGAGCTTGCTCAGAACAAAAGAACTGTGCTTCCTACACATGGCCATATCTAGTTCAATTCTGCTTAGGAACCTGACAAGAAGAGTAGATCCTCTTCAGTCCAATACACTGTACTTGCTGGGAACAGTCACCAGTGCTATTTGTCCTGTGTATGGCAATGGCAGCGCAGTAGTGACTCTTCTTACCATAAAACAACTCTTGCTCGTAGGACCAGAAACTGCATGTGATTCAACTCCATTTAGGACTGGGAAACAAACGCTAGCTCCCCTTACAAGAAACACACTCTGCTTTAAAAAATGAGCACTCTTCTACTCTACTGTGTTTCCTATGGGGTCCAAACAGTGAGCTTGCTCAGAACAAAAAAACTGTGCTTCCTACACACACGGGCCATATCTAGTTCAACACTGCTTAGGAAACTGACAAGAACAGTAGATCCTCTTCAGTCCAATACACTGTACTTGCTGGGAATAGACTCCAGTGCTATTTGCACTGTGTATGGCAATGGGAGAACAATAGTGACTCTTCTTACCTGAAAACAACCTTTGCTCGTAGGACAAAAAACTGATTGTGACTCAACTCCATTTAGGACTGGGAAACAAACTCTAGCTCGCCTTACAAGAAACACGCTCTGCTTTTGACAAAAGAGCACTCTTATACTCTACTGTGTTTCCTATAGGGGCAGAAGAGTAAGCTTGCTCAGAACAAAAGAACTGTGCTTCCTACACACACGGCCATATCTAGTTCAATTCTGCTTAGGAACCTGACAAGAACAGTAGATCCTCTTCAGTCCAATACACTGTACTTGCTGGGAACAGACGCCAGTGCTATTTGTACTGTGTACGGCAATGGCAGCGCAATAGTGACTATTCTTACCATAAAACAACTCTTGCTCGTAGGACCAGAAACTGCATGTGATTCAACTCCATTTAGGACTGGGAAACAAACTCTAGCTCGCCTTACAAGAAACACACTCTGCTTTAGAGAAAAGAGCACTCTTCTACTCTGCTGTGTTTCGTATAGGGCCAGAACAGTGAGCTTGCTCAGAACAAAAGAACTGTGCTTCCCACACACGGGCCATATCTAGTTCAACTCTGCTTAGGAAACTGACAAGAACAGTAGCTCCTCTTCAGTCCGATTAACTGTACTTGCTGGGAACAGACGCGAGTGCTATTTGCACTGTGTATGGCAATGGCAGCGCAATAGTGACTTTCCTTACCAGAAAACAACTCTTGCTCGTAGTTCCAGAAACTGCATGTGATTCAACTCCATTTAGGAATGGGAAACAAACGCTAGCTCGCCGTACAAGAAACACACTCTGCTTTTTAGAAAAGAGCACTCTTCTACTCTACTGTGTTTCCTATGGGGTCCCAACAGTGAGCTTGCTCAGAACAAAAGAACTGTGCTTCCTACACACACGGCCATATCTAGTTCAATTCTGCTTAGGAACCTGACAAGAAGAGTAGATCCTCTTCAGTCCAATACACTGTACTTGCTGGGAACAGTCACCAGTGCTATTTGTCCTGTGTATGGCAATGGCAGCGCAGTAGTGACTCTTCTTACCATAAAACAACTCTTGCTCGTAGGACCAGAAACTGCATGTGATTCAACTCCATTTAGGACTGGGAAACAAACGCTAGCTCCCCTTACAAGAAACACACTCTGCTTTAAAAAATGAGCACTCTTCTACTCTACTGTGTTTCCTATGGGGTCCAAACAGTGAGCTTGCTCAGAACAAAAAAACTGTGCTTCCTACACACACGGGCCATATCTAGTTCAACACTGCTTAGGAAACTGACAAGAACAGTAGATCCTCTTCAGTCCAATACACTGTACTTGCTGGGAATAGACTCCAGTGCTATTTGCACTGTGTATGGCAATGGGAGAACAATAGTGACTCTTCTTACCTGAAAACAACCTTTGCTCGTAGGACAAAAAACTGATTGTGACTCAACTCCATTTAGGACTGGGAAACAAACTCTAGCTCGCCTTACAAGAAACACACTCTGCTTTTGACAAAAGAGCACTCTTATACTCTACTGTGTTTCCTATAGGGGCAGAAGAGTAAGCTTGCTCAGAACAAAAGAACTGTGCTTCCTACACACACGGCCATATCTAGTTCAATTCTGCTTAGGAACCTGACAAGAACAGTAGATCCTCTTCAGTCCAATACACTGTACTTGCTGGGAACAGACGCCAGTGCTATTTGTACTGTGTACGGCAATGGCAGCGCAATAGTGACTATTCTTACCATAAAACAACTCTTGCTCGTAGGACCAGAAACTGCATGTGATTCAACTCCATTTAGGACTGGGAAACAAACTCTAGCTCGCCTTACAAGAAACACACTCTGCTTTAGAGAAAAGAGCACTCTTCTACTCTGCTGTGTTTCGTATAGGGCCAGAACAGTGAGCTTGCTCAGAACAAAAGAACTGTGCTTCCCACACACGGGCCATATCTAGTTCAACTCTGCTTAGGAAACTGACAAGAACAGTAGCTCCTCTTCAGTCCGATTAACTGTACTTGCTGGGAACAGACGCGAGTGCTATTTGCACTGTGTATGGCAATGGCAGCGCAATAGTGACTTTCCTTACCAGAAAACAACTCTTGCTCGTAGTTCCAGAAACTGCATGTGATTCAACTCCATTTAGGAATGGGAAACAAACGCTAGCTCGCCGTACAAGAAACACACTCTGCTTTTTAGAAAAGAGCACTCTTCTACTCTACTGTGTTTCCTATGGGGTCCCAACAGTGAGCTTGCTCAGAACAAAAGAACTGTGCTTCCTACACACACGGCCATATCTAGTTCAATTCTGCTTAGGAACCTGACAAGAAGAGTAGATCCTCTTCAGTCCAATACACTGTACTTGCTGGGAACAGACGCCAGTGCTATTTGTCCTGTGTATGGCAATGGCAGCACAATAGTGACTATTCTTACCATAAAACATCTCTTGCTCGTAGGACCAGAAACTGCATGTGATTCAACTCCATTTAGGACTGGGAAACAAACGCTAGCTCCCCTTACAAGAAACACACTCTGCTTTAGAGGAAAGAGCACTCTTCTACTCTACTGTGTTTCCTATAGGGCCAGAAAAGTGAGCTTGCACAGAACATAAGAACTGTGCTTCCTACACACACGGGCCATATCTAGTTCAACTCTGCTTAGGAAACTGACAAGAACAGTATCTCCTCTTCAGTCCAATACACTGTGTTTGCTGGGAACAGACACGAGTGCTATTTGCACTGTGAATGGCAATTGGAGCACAATAGTGACTCTTCTTACCAGAAAACAACTCTTGCTCCTAGGACCAGTAACTGCATGTGATTCAACTCCATTTAGGACTGGGAAACAAACGCTAGCTCGCCTTACAAGAAACACACTCTGCTTTTGAGAAAAGGGCACTCTTCTCCTCTACTATGTTTCCTATGAGGTCTGAACAGTGAGCTTGCTCAGAACAAAAGAACTGTGCTTCCTACACACACGGCCATATCTAGTTCAATTCTGCTTAGGAAACTGACAAGAACAGTAGCTCCTCTTCAGTCCAATACACTGTACTTGCTGGGAACAGACGTGAGTGCTATTTGCACTGTGTATGGCAATGGGAGCGCAATAGTGACTCTTCTTACCAGAAAACAACTCTTGCAAGTACGACCAGAAACTGTATGTGACTCAACTTCTTTTAGGACTGGGAAACAAACTCTAGATTATCTTACAAGAAACACACTCTGCTTTTGAGAAAAGAGCACTCTTCTACTCTACTGTGTTTCCTGTATGGCCAGAAGAACGAGCTTGCTCACAACAAAAGAACTGTGCTTCCTACACACACAGGCCAAATCTAGTTCAACTCTGCTTAGGAAACTGACATGAACATTAGCTCCTCTTCAGTCCAATATACTGTACTTGCTGGGAACAGACGCGAGTGCTATTTGCACTGTGTATGGCAATGGGAGCGCAATAGTGACTTTCCTTACCAGAAAACAACTCTTGCTCCTAGGACCAGTAACTGCATGTGATTCAACTCCATTTAGGACTGGGAAACAAATGCTAGCTCGCCTTTCAAGAAACACACTCTGCTTTTGAGAAAAGAGCACTCTTCTACTCTACTGGGTTTCCTATGGGTCCGAACAGGGGGCTTGCTCAGAACAAAAGAACTGTGTGCGTCCTACACACACGGGCCATATCTAGTTCAACTCTGCTTAGGAAATTGACAAGAACAGTAGCTCCTCTTCAGTCCAATACATTGTACTTGCTCGGAACAGACGCGAGTACTCTTTGCACTGTGTATGGCAATGGGAGCGCAATAGTGACTTTCCTTACCAGAAAACAACTCTTGCTCATAGGACCAGAAACTGCATGATATTCAACTCCATTTAGGACTGGGAAACAAACACTAGCTCGCCTTACAAGAAACACACTCTGCTTTTGCGAAAAGAGCACTCTTCTACTCTACTGGGTTTCCTGTGGTGTCCGAACATTGAGCTTGCTCAGAACAAAAGAACTGTACTTCCTGCACACACGAGCCATATCTAGTTCAACTCTGCTTAGGAAACCGAAAAAACAGTTGCTCCTCTTCCGTCCAATACACTGTACTTGCTGAGAACAGAGGCGATTGCTATTTGCACTGAGTATCTCAATGGGAGCGCAATATTGACTCTTCTTAGCAGAAAACAACTCTTGCTCATAGAACCAGAAACTGCACGTGATTCAACTCCATTTAGGACTGAGAAACAATCGCTAGCTCGCCTTACAAGAAACACACTCTGCTTTTGAGAAAAGGGCACACTTCTACTCTACTATGTTTCCTATGGGGTCTGAACAGTGAGCTTGCTCAGAACAAAAGAACTGTGCTTCCTACACACACGGGCCATATCTAGTTCAACTCTGCTTAGAAAACTGACAAGAACAGTAGCTCCTCTTCAGTCCAATACACTGTACTTGCTGGGAACAGACGTGAGTGCTATTTGCACTGTGTATGGCAATGGGAGCGCAATAGTGACTCTTCTTACCAGAAAACAACTCTTGCAAGTACGACCAGAATCTGCATGTGACTCAACTTCTTTTAGGACTGGGAAACAAACTCTAGATTACCTTACGAGAAACACACTCTGCTTTTGAGAAAAGAGCACTCTTCTTCTCTGCTGTGTTTCCTATCGGGTCCGAAGAGTGAGCTTGCTCAGAGCAAAAGAACTGTGCTTCCTACACACACGGCCATATCTAGTTCAATTCTGCTTAGGAACCTGTCAAGAACATTAGATCCTCTTCAGTCCAATACACTGTACTTGCTGCGAACAGACGCATGTGCTATTTGTCCTGTGTATGGCAATGGCAGCGCAATAGTGACTCTTCTTACCAGAAAACAACTCTTGCTCGTAGCACCAGAAACTGCATGGGATTCAACTCCATTTAGGACTGGGAAACAAATGCTAGCTCGTCTTACAAGAAACACACTCTGCTTTAGAGAAAAGAGCACTCTTCTACTCTGCTGTGTTTCCTATAGGGCCAGAATAGTGAGCTTATTCAGAACATAAGAACTGTGCTTCCTACACACACGGGCCATATCTAGTTCAACTCTACTTAGGAAACTGAAAAGAACAGTAGCTCCTCTTCAGTCCCGAACACTGTACTTGCTGGGAACAGACGAGAGTGCTATTTGCACTGTGTATGGCAATGGGAGCACAATAGTGACTTTCCTTACCAGAATACAACTCTTGCTCATAGGACCAGAAACTGCATGTGATTCAACTCCATTTAGGACCTGGAAACAAACGCTAGCTCGCCTTACAAAAAACACACTCTGCTTTTGAGAAAAGAGCACTCTTCTACTCTACTGTGTTTCCTATGGGTTCTGTACAGTGAGCTTGCTCAGAACAAAAGAAATGTGCTTCCTACACACACGGCCATATCTAGTTAAATTCTGCTTAGGAACCTGACAAGAAGAGTAGATCGTCTTCAGTCCAATACACTGTACTTGCTGGGAACAGTCGCCAGTGCTATTTGTCCTGTGTATGGCAATGGCAGCGCAATAGTGACTCTTCTTACCATAAAACAACTCTTGCTCATAGGACCAGAAACTGCATGTGATTCAACTCCATTTAGGACTGGGAAACAAACGCTAGCTCCCCTTACAAGAAACACACTCTGCTTTAGAGAAAAGAGCACTCTTCTACTCTACTGTGTTTCCTATGGGGTCCAAACAGTGAGATTGCTCAGAACAAAAGAAGTGTGCTTCCTACACACAGGCCATATCTAGTTCAATTCTGCTTAGGAAACTGACAAGAACAGTAGCTCCTCTTCAGTCCAATACACTGTACTTGCTGGGAACAGACGCGAGTGCTATTTTCACTGTGTATGGCATTTGGAGCACAATAGTGACTCTTCTTACCAGAAAACAACTCTTGCTCATAGGACCAAAAACTGCCTGTGACTCAACTCCATTTAGGTCTGGCAAACAAACGCGAGCTCGCCTTACAAGAAACACGCGCTGCTTTAGAGAAAATAGCACTCTTCTACTCTACTGTGTTTCCTATAGGGCCAGAACAGAGAGTTTGCTCAGAACAAATGAACTGTGCTTCCTAGAAATACGGGCCATATCTAGTTCAACTCTGCTTAGGAAACTGAGAAGAACAGTAGTTCCTCTTCAGTCCAATACACTGTACTTGCTGGGAACAGACGGGAGTGCTATTTGCGCTGTGTATGGCATTGGTAGCACAATAGTGACTTTCCTTACCAGAAAACAACTCTTGCTCGTAGGACCAGAAACTGCATGTGATTCAACTCCATTTAGGACTGGGAAACAAACGCTAGCTGGCCTTACAAGAAAAACACTCTGCTTTAGAGAAAAGAGCACTCTTCTACTCTGCTGTGTTTCCTATAGTGCCAGAACAGTGAGCTTGCTCAGAACAAAAGAACTGTGCTTCCCACACAAGGGCCATATCTAATTCAACTCTGCTAAGGAAACTGACAAGAACAGTAGCTCCTCTTCAGTCCGATTAACTGTACTTGCTGGGAACAGACGCGAGTGCTATTTGCACTGTGTATGGCAATGGGAGCACAATAGTGACTCTTCTTACCAGAAAAAAATCTGTTGCTCGTAGGACAAGAAACTGCATGTGATTCAACTCCATTTAGGACTAGGAAACAAATGCTAGCTCGCCTTACATGAAACACAATCTGCTTTTGAGAAAAGAGCACTCTTCTACTCTACTGTGTTTCCTATGGGGTCCGAAGAGTGAGCTTGCTCAGAACAAAAGAACTGTGCTTCCTACACACACGGGCCATATCTAGTTCAACACTGCTTAGAAAACTGACAAGAACAGTAGATCCTCTTCAGTCCAATACACTGTACTTGCTGGGAATAGACGCCAGTGCTATTTGCACTGTGTATGGCAATGGGAGCACAATAGTGACTCTTCTTACCAGAAAACAACTCTTGCTCGTAGGACAAAAAACTGATTGTGACTCAACTCCATTTAGGACTGGGAAACAAACTCTAGCTCGCCTTACAAAAAACACACTCTGCTTTTGACAAAAGAGCACTCTTCTACTCTACTGTGTTTCCTATAGTGGGAGAAGAGTAAGCTTGCTCAGAACAAAAGAACTGTGCTTCCTACACACACGGCCATATCTAGTTCAATTCTGCTTAGGAACCTGACAAGAACAGTAGATGCTCTTCAGTCCAATACACTGTACTTGCTGGGAACAGACGCCAGTGCTATTTGTACTGTGTACGGCAATGGCAGCGCAATAGTGACTATTCTTACCATAAAACAACTCTTGCTCGTAGGACCAGAAACTGCATGTGATTCAACTCCATTTAGGACTGGGAAACAAACGCTAGCTCGCCTTACAAGAAACACACTCTGCTTTAGAGAAAAGAGCACTCTTCTACTCTGCTGTGTTTCCTTTAGGGCCAGAACAGTGAGCTTGCTCAGAACAAAAGAACTGTGCTTCCCACACACGGGCCATATCTAGTTCAACTCTGCTTAGGAAACTGACAAGAACAGTGGCTCCTCTTCAGTCCGATTAACTGTACTTGCTGGGAACAGACGCGAGTGCTATTTGCACTGTGTATGGCAATGGCAGCGCAATAGTGACTTTCCTTACCAGAAAACAACTCTTGCTCGTAGTTCCAGAAACTGCATGTGATTCAACTCCGTTTAGGAATGGGAAACAAACGCTAGCTCGCCGTACAAGAAACACACTCTGCTTTTTAGAAAAGAGCACTCTTCTACTCTACTGTGTTTCCTATGGGGTCCCAAGAGTGAGCTTGCTCTGAACAAAAAAACTGTGCTTCCTACACACACGGCCATATCTAGTTCAATTCTGCTTAGGAACCTGACAAGAACAGTAGATCCTCTTCAGTCCAATACACTGTACATGCTGGGAACAGACGCCAGTGCTATTTGTCCTGTGTATGGCAATGGCAGCACAATAGTGACTATTCTTACCATAAAACATCTCTTGCTCGTAGGACCAGAAACTGCATGTGATTCAACTCCATTTAGGACTGGGAAACAAATGCTAGCTCCCCTTACAAGAAACACACTCTGCTTTAGAGGAAAGAGCACTCTTCTACTCTACTGTGTTTCCTATAGGGCCAGAAAAGTGAGCTTGCACAGAACATAAGAACTGTGCTTCCTACACACACGGGCCATATCTAGTTCAACTCTGCTTAGGAAACTGACAAGAACAGTATCTCCTCTTCAGTCCAATACACTGTGTTTGCTGGGAACAGACACGAGTGCTATTTGCACTGTGAATGGCAATTGGAGCACAATAGTGACTCTTCTTACCAGAAAACAACTCTTGCTCCTAGGACCAGTAACTGCATGTGATTCAACTCCATTTAGGACTGGGAAACAAACGCTAGCTCGCCTTACAAGAAACACACTCTGCTTTTGAGAAAAGGGCACTCTTCTCCTCTACTATGTTTCCTATGAGGTCTGAACAGTGAGCTTGCTCAGAACAAAAGAACTGTGCTTCCTACACACACGGCCATATCTAGTTCAATTCTGCTTAGGAAACTGACAAGAACAGTAGCTCCTCTTCAGTCCAATACACTGTACTTGCTGGGAACAGACGTGAGTGCTATGTGCACTGTGTATGGCAATGGGAGCGCAATAGTGACTCTTCTTACCAGAAAACAACTCTTGCAAGTACGACCAGAAACTGCATGTGACTCAACTTCTTTTAGGACTGGGAAACAAACTCTAGATTACCTTACAAGAAACACACTCTGCTTTTGAGAAAAGAGCACTCTTCTACTCTACTGTGTTTCCTGTATGGCCAAAGAACGAGCTTGCTCACAACAAAAGAACTGTGCTTCCTACACACACAGGCCAAATCTAGTTCAACTCTGCTTAGGAAACTGACATGAACATTAGCTCCTCTTCAGTCCAATATACTGTACTTGCTGGGAACAGACGCGAGTGCTATTTGCACTGTGTATGGCAATGGGAGCGCAATAGTGACTTTCCTTACCAGAAAACAACTCTTGCTCCTAGGACCAGTAACTGCATGTGATTCAACTCCATTTAGGACTGGGAAACAAATGCTAGCTCGCCTTACAAGAAACACACTCTGCTTTTGAGAAAAGAGCACTCTTCTACTCTACGGGTTTCCTATGGGTCCGAACAGGGGGCTTGCTCAGAACAAAAGAACTGTGTGCGTCCTACACACACGGGCCATATCTAGTTCAACTCTGCTTAGGAAATTGACAAGAACAGTAGCTCCTCTTCAGTCCAATACATTGTACTTGCTCGGAACAGACGCGAGTACTCTTTGCACTGTGTATGGCAATGGGAGCGCAATAGTGACTTTCCTTATGAGAAAACAACTCTTGCTCATAGGACCAGAAACTGCATGTGATTCAACTCCATTTAGGACTGGGAAACAAACACTAGCTCGCCTTACAAGAAACACACTCTGCTTTTGAGAAAAGAGCACTCTTCTACTCTACTGGGTTTCCTGTGGTGTCCGACATTGAGCTTGCTCAGAAAAAAAGAACTGTGCTTCCTGCACACACGAGCCATATCTAGTTCAACTCTGCTTAGGAAACTGAAAAAACAGTTGCTCCTCTTCCGTCCAATACACTGTACTTGCTGAGAACAGAGGCGATTGCTATTTGCACTGAGTATCTCAATGGGAGCGCAATAGTGACTCTTCTTAGCAGAAAACAACTCTTGCTCATAGAACCAGAAACTGCATGTGATTCAACTCCATTTAGGACTGAGAAACAATCGCTAGCTCGCCTTACAAGAAACACACTCTGCTTTTGAGAAAAGGGCACTCTTCTACTCTACTATGTTTCCTATGGGGTCTGAACAGTGAGCTTGCTCAGAACAAAAGAACTGTGCTTCCTACACACACTGGCCATATCTAGTTCAACTCTGCTTAGAAAACTGACAAGAACAGTAGCTCCTCTTCAGTCCAATACACTGTACTTGCTGGGAACAGACGTGAGTGCTATTTGCACTGTGTATGGCAATGGGAGCGCAATAGTGACTCTTCTTACCAGAAAACAACTCTTGCAAGTACGACCAGAATCTGCATGTGACTCAACTTCTTTTAGGACTGGGAAACAAACTCTAGATTACCTTACAAGAAACACACTCTGCTTTTGAGAAAAGAGCACTCTTCTCCTCTGCTGTGTTTCCTATCGGTTCCGAACAGTGAGCTTGCTCAGAGCAAAAGAACTGTGCTTCCTACACACACGGCCATATCTAGTTCAATTCTGCTTAGGAACCTGACAAGAACATTAGATCCTCTTCAGTCCAATACACTGTACTTGCTGCGAACAGACGCCAGTGCTATTTGCACTGTGTATGGCAATGGCAGCGCAATAGTGACTCTTCTTACCAGAAAACAACTCTTGCTCGTAGCACCGGAAACTGCATGGGATTCAACTCCATTTAGGACTGGGAAACAAGTGCTAGCTCGTCTTACAAGAAACACACTCTGCTTTAGAGAAAAGAGCACTCTTCTACTCTGCTTTGTTTCCTATAGGGCCAGAACAGTGAGCTTATTTAGAACATAAGAACTGTGCTTCCTACACACACGGGCCATATCTAGTTCAACTCTACTTAGGAAACTGAAAAGAACAGTAGCTCCTCTTCAGTCCCGAACACTGTACTTGCTGGGAACAGACGAGAGTGCTATTTGTACTGTGTATGGCAATGGGAGCACAATAGTGACTTTCCTTACCAGAATACAACTCTTGCTCATAGGACCAGAAACTGCATGTGATTCAACTCCATTTAGGACCTGGAAACAAACGCTAGCTCGCCTTACAAAAAACACACTCTGCTTTTGAGAAAAGAGCACTCTTCTACTCTACTGTGTTTCCTATGGGTTCCGTACAGTGAGCTTGCTCAGAACAAAAGAAATGTGCTTCCTACACACACGGCCATATCTAGTTAAATTCTGCTTAGGAACCTGACAAGAAGAGTAGATCGTCTTCAGTCCAATACACTGTACTTGCTGGGAACAGTCGCCAGTGCTATTTGTCCTGTGTATGGCAATGGCAGCGCAATAGTGACTCTTCTTACCATAAAACAACTCTTGCTCGTAGGACCAGAAACTGCATGTGATTCAACTCCATTTAGGACTGGGAAACAAACGCTAGCTCCCCTTACAAGAAACACACTCTGCTTTAGAGAAAAGAGCACTCTTCTACTCTACTGTGTTTCCTATGGGGTCCAAACAGTGAGATTGCTCAGAACAAAAGAAGTGTGCTTCCTACACACGGGCCATATCTAGTTCAATTCTGCTTAGGAAACTGACAAGAACAGTAGCTCCTCTTCAGTCCAATACACTGTACTTGCTGGGAACAGACGCGAGTGCTATTTGTACTGTGTATGGCATTTGGAGCGCAATAGTGACTCTTCTTACCAGAAAACAAATCTTGCTCGTAGGACCAAAAACTGCCTGTGACTCAACTCCATTTAGGTCTGGCAAAAAAACGCGAGCTCGCCTTACAAGAAACACGCGCTGCTTTAGAGAAAATAGCACTCTTCTACTCTACTGTGTTTCCTATAGGGCCAGAACAGAGAGTTTGCTCAGAACAAATGAACTGTGCTTCCTAGACATACGGGCCATATCTAGTTCAACTCTGCTTAGGAAACTGAGAAGAACAGTAGTTCCTCTTCAGTCCAATACACTGTACTTGCTGGGAACAGACGGGAGTGCTATTTGCGCTGTGTATGGCATTGGTAGCACAATAGTGACTTTCCTTACCAGAAAACAACTCTTGCTCGTAGGACCAGAAACTGCATGTGATTCAACTCCATTTAGGACTGGGAAACAAACGCTAGCTGGCCTTACAAGAAACACACTCTGCTTTAGAGAAAAGAGCACTCTTCTACTCTGCTGTGTTTCCTATAGGGCCAGAACATTGAGCTTGCTGAGAACAAAAGAACTGTGCTTCCCACACAAGGGCCATATCTAATTCAACTCTGCTAAGGAAACTGACAAGAACAGTAGCTCCTCTTCAGTCCGATTAACTGTACTTGCTGGGAACAGACGCGAGTGCTATTTGCACTGTGTATGGCAATGGGAGCACAATAGTGACTCCTCTTACCAGAAAAAAATCTGTTGCTCGTAGGACCAGAAACTTCTTGTGATTCAACTCCATTTAGGACTAGGAAACAAATGCTAGCTCGCCTTACATGAAACACAATCTGCTTTTGAGAAAAGAGCACTCTTCTACTCTACTGTGTTTCCTATGGGGTCCGAAGAGTGAGCTTGCTCAGAACAAAAGAACTGTGCTTCCAAAACACACGGGCCATATCTAGTTCAACACTGCTTAGAAAACTGACAAGAACAGTAGATCCTCTTCAGTCCAATACACTGTACTTGCTGGGAATAGACGCCAGTGCTATTTGCACTGTGTATGGCAATGGGAGCACAATAGTGACTCTTCTTACCAGAAAACAACTCTTGCTCGTAGGACAAAAAACTGATTGTGACTCAACTCCATTTAGGACGAGGAAACAAACTCTAGCTCGCCTCACAAGAAACACACTCTGCTTTTGACAAAAGAGCACTCTTCTACTCTACTGTGTTTCCTATAGGGGGAGAAGAGTAAGCTTGCTCAGAACAAAAGAACTGTGCTTCCTACACACACAGCCATATCTAGTTCAATTCTGCTTAGGAACCTGACAAGAACAGTAGATCCTCTTCAGTCCAATACACTGTACTTGCTGGGAACAGACGCCAGTGCTATTTGTACTGTGTACGGCAATGGCAGCACAATAGTGACTATTCTTACCAGAAAACAACTCTTGCTCCTAGTACCAGAAACTGCATGTGATTCAACTCCGTTTAGGACTGGGAAACAAACGCTAGCTCGCCGTACAAGAAACACACTCTGCTTTAGAGAAAAGAGCACTCTTCTAATCTACTGTGTTTCCTATGGGGTCTGAACAGTGAGCTTGCTCAGAACAAAAAAACTGTGCTTCCTACACACACGGCCATATCTAGTTCAAGTCTGCATAGGAACCTGACAAGAACAGTAGATCCTCTTCAGTCCAATACACTGTACTTGCTGGGAACAGACGCCAGTGCTATTTGTCCTGTGTATGGCAATGGCAGCGCAATAGTGACTCTTCTTACCATAAAACAATTCTTGCTCGTAGTACCAGAAACTTCATAGGATTCAACTCCATTTAGGACTGGGAAACAAACGCTAGCTTGCCTTACAAGAAACACACTCTGCTTTAGAGGAAAGAGCACTCTTCTACTCTACTGTGTTTCCTATAGGGCCCGAAAAGTGAGCTTGCACAGAACATAAGAACTGTGCTTCCTACACACACGGGCCATATCTAGTTCAACTCTGCTTAGGAAACTGACAAGAACAGTATCTACTCTTCAGTCCAATACACTGTACTTGCTGGGAACAGACACGAGTGCTATTTGCACTGTGAATGGCAATTGGAGCACAATAGTGACTCTTCTTACCAGAAAACAACTCTTGCTCGTAGGACCAAAAACTGCCTGTGACTCAACTCCATTTAGGACTGGGATACAAACGCAAGCTCGCCTTACAAGAAACACACTCTGCTTTAGAGAAAAGAGCAGTCTTCTTCTCTACTGTGTTTCCTATGGGGTCCAAACAGTGAGCTTGCTCAGAACAAAAGAACTGTGCTTCCTACACACGGGCCATATCTAGTTCAACTCTGCTTAGGAAACTGACAAGAACAGTAGCTCCTCTTCAGTCCAATACACTGTACCTGCTGGGAACAGACGGGAGTGCTATTTGCACTGTGTATGGCAATGGGAGCGCAATAGTGACTCTTCTTACCAGAAAATAACTCTTGCAAGTACGACCAGAAACTGCATGTGACTCAACTCCTTTTAGGACTGGGAAACAAACTCTAGATTACCTTACAAGAAACACACTCTGCTTTTGAGAAAAGAGCACTCTTCTACTCTACTGTGTTTCCTATGGGGTACGAAGAATGAGCTTGCGTAGAACAAAAGAACTGTGCTTCCTACACACACGGCCATATCTAGTTCAATTCTGCTTAGGAACCTGACAAGAACAGTAGATCCTCTTCAGTCCAATACACTGTACTTGCTGGGAACAGACGCCAGTGTTATTTGTCCTGTGTAAGGCAATGGCAGCGCAGTAGTGCCTATTCTTACCATAAAACAACTCTTGCACGTAGGACCAGAAACTGCATGAGATTCCACTCCATTTGGGACTGGGACACAAACGCTAGCTCGCCTTACAAAAAACACACTCTGCTTTTGAGAAAAGAAAACTCTTCTCCTCTACTGTGTTTCCTTTAGGGCCAGAACAGTGAGGTTGCTCAGAATAAAAGAACTGTGCTTCCTCCACTCACGGGCCATATCTAGTTCAACTCTGCTTAGGAAACTGACAAGAACAGTAGGTCCTCTTAAGTCCAATACACTGTACTTGCTGGAACAGACGTGAGTGCTATTTGCACTGTGTATGGCAATGGGAGCGCAATAGTGACTCTACTTACCAGAAAACAGCTCTTGTTCGTAAGACCAGAAACTGCCTGTGACTCAACTCCATTTAGGACTGGGAAACAAACGCGAGCTCGCCTTACAAGAAACACGCTCTGCTTTACAGAAAATAGCACTCTTCTACTCTGCTGTGTTTCCTATCGGGTCCGAACAGTGAGCTTGCTCAGAGCAAAAGAACTGTGCTTCCTACACACACGGCCATATCTAGTTCAATTCTGCTTAGGAACCTGACAAGAACATTAGATCCTCTTCAGTCCAATACACTGTACTTGCTGCGAACAGACGCCAGTGCTATTTGTCCTGTGTATGGCAATGGCAGCGCAATAGTGACTCTTCTTACCAGAAAACAACTCTTGCTCGTAGTACCAGAAACTTCATAGGATTCAACTCTATTTAGGACTGGGAAACAAATGCTAGCTCGTCTTACAAGAAACACACTCTGCTTTAGAGAAAAGAGCACTCTTCTACTCTACTGTGTTTCCTATGGGGTCCGAAGAGTGAGCTTGCGTAGAACAAAAGAACTGTGCTTCCTACACACACGGCCATATCTAGTTCAATTCTGCTTAGGAACCTGACAAGAACAGTAGATACTCTTCAGTCCAATACACTGTACTTGCTGGGAACAGACGCCAGTTCTATTTGTCCTGTGTATGGCAATGGCAGCGCAATAGTGACTTTCATTACCAGAAAACAGCTCTTGTTCCTAGGACCAGAAACTGCATGTGATTCAACTCCATTTAGGACTAGGAAACAAACGCTAGCTCGCCTTACAAGAAACACACTTTGCTTTAGAGAAAAGAGCACTCATTTACTCTACTGTGTTTCCTATAGGGCCAGAACAGTGAGCTTCCTCAGAACATAAAAACTGTGCTTCCTACACACACGGGCCATATCTAGTTCAACTCTGCTTAGGAAACTGAAAAGAAAAGTAGCTCCTCTTCAGTCCCGAACACTGTACTTGCTGGGAACAGACGGGAGTGCTATTTGTACGGTGTATGGCAATGGGAGCGCAATAGTGACTTTCCTTACCAGAAAACAACTCTTGCTCGTAGGCCAGAAACTGCATGTGATTCAACTCCATTTAGGACTGGGCAACAAACGCTAGCTCGCCTTACAAAAAACACACTCTGCTTTTGAGAAAAGAGCACTCTTCTACTCTACTGTGTTTCCTATGGGTTCCGAACAGTGAGCTTGCTCAGAACAAAAGAACTGTGCATCCTACACACACGGCCATATCTAGTTCAATTCTGCTTAGGAACCTGACAAGAACAGTAGATCCTCTTCAGTCCAATACACTGTACTTGCTGGGAACAGACTCCACTGTTATTTGTCCTGTGTATGGCAATGGCAGCGCAGTAGTGCCTATTCTTACCATAAAACAACTCTTGCACGTAGGACCAGAAACTGCATGTGATTCCACTCCATTTGGGACTGGGACACAAACGCTAGCTCGCCTTACAAGAAACACACTCTGCTTTTGAGAAAAGAAAACTCTTCTCATCTACTGTGTTTCCTTTAGGGCCAGAACAGTGAGGCTGCTCAGAATAAAAGAACTGTGCTTCCTCCACTCACGGGCCATATCTAGTTCAACTCTGCTTAGGAAACTGACAAGAACAGTAGGTCCTCTTAAGTCCAATACACTATACTTGCTGGAACAGACGTGAGTGCTATTTGCACTGTGTATGGCAATGGGAGCACAATAGTGACTCTACTTACCAGAAAACAGCTCTTGTTCGTAAGACCAGAAACTGCCTGTGACTCAACTCCATTTAGGACTGGAAAACAAACGCGAGCTCGCCTTACAAGAAACACGCTCTGCTTTACAGAAAATAGCACTCTTCTACTCTACTGTGTTTCCTATAGGGCCAGAACAGAGAGTTTGCTCAGAACAAATGAACTGTGCTTCCTAGACATATGGGCCATATCTAGTTCAACTCTGCTTAGGAAACTGAGAAGGACAGTAGCTCCTCTTCAGTCCAATACACTGTACTTGCTGGGAACAGACGGGAGGGCTATTTGCGCAGTGTATGGCATTGGTAGCGCAATAGTGACTTTCCTTACCAGAAAACAACTCTTGCTCATAGGACCAGAAACTGCATGTGATTCAACGCCATTTAGGACTGGGAAACAAATGCTAACTCGCCTTACAAGAAACACACTCTGCTTTTGAGAAAAGAGCACTCTTCTACTCTACTGTGTTTCCTCTGGAGTCCGAACAGTGAGCTTGCTCAGAACAAAAGAACTGTGCTTCCTACACACATGGCCATATCTAGTTCAATTCTGCTTAGGAACCTGACACTAATAGTAGATCCTCTTCAGTCCAATACACTGTACTTGCTGGGAACAGACGCCAGTGCTATTTCTCCTGTGTATGGCAATGGCAGCGCAATAGTGACTATTCTTACCATAAAACAACTCTTGCTCGTAGGACCAGAAACTGCATGTGATTCACCTCCATTTAGGACTGGGAAACAAACGCTAGCTGGCCTTACAAGAAACACACTCTGCTTTAGAGAAAAGAGCACTCTTCTACTCTGCTGTGTTTCCTATAGGGCCAGAACAGTGAGCTTGCTCAGATCAAAAGAACTGTGCTTCCCACACACGGGCCATATCTAATTCAACTCTGCTAAGGAAACTGACAAGAACAGTAGCTCCTCTTCAGTCCGATGCACTGTACTTGCTGGGAATAGATGCCAGTGCTATTTGCACTGTGTATGGCAATGGGAGCACAATAGTGACTCTTCTTACCAGAAAACAACTCTTGCTCCTAGGACAAAAAACTGATTGTGACTCAACTCCATTTAGGACTGGGAAACAAACTCTAGCTCGCCTTACAAGAAACACACTCTGCTTTTGAGAAAAGAGCACTCTTCTACTCTACTGTGTTTCCTATAGGGCAGGAAGAGTGAGCTTGCTCAGAACAAAAGAACTGTGCTTCCTACACACAAGGCTTTATCTAGTTCAATTCTGCTTAGGAACCTGACAAGAACAGTAGATCCTCTTCAGTCCAATACACTGTACTTGCTGGGAACAGACGCCAGTGCTATTTGTCCTGTGTATGGCAATGGCAGCGCAATAGTGACTATTCTTACCATAAAACACCTATTGCTTGTAGGACCAGAAACTGCATGTGATTCAACTCCATTTATGACTGGGAAACAAACGCTAGCTCGCCTTACAAGAAACACACTCTGCTTTAGAGAAAAGAGCACTCTTCTACTCTACTGTGTTTCCTATAGGGCCAGAAGAGTGAGCTTGCTCAGAACAAAAGAACTGTGCTTCCTACACACACGGGCCATATCTAGTTCAACTCTGCTTAGGAAACTGACAAGAACAGTAGCTCCTCTTCATTCCGATACACTGTACTTGCTGTGAACAGACGTGAGTGCTATTTGCACTGTGTATGGCAATGGGAGCACAATAGTGACTTTCCTTACCAGAAAACAACTCTTGCTCCTAGTACCAGAAACTGCATGTGATTCAACTCTGTTTAGGACTGGGAAACAAACGCTAGCTCGCCGTACAAGAAACACACTCTGCTTTTGAGAAAAGAGCACTCTTCTAATCTACTGTGTTTCCTATGGGGTCTGAACAGTCAGCTTGCTCAGAACAAAAAAACTGTGCTTCCTACACACACGGCCATATCTAGTTCAATTCTGCTTAGGAACCTGACAAGAACAGTAGATCCTCTTCAGTCCAATACACTGTACATGCTGGGAACAGACGCCAGTGCTATTTGTCCTGTGTATGGCAATGGCAGCGCAATAGTGACTCTTCTTACCATAAAACAACTCTTGCTCGTAGTACCAGAAACTGCAAGGGATTCAACTCCATTTAGGACTGGGAAACAAACGCTAGCTCGCCTTACAAGAAACACACTCTGCTTTAGAGAAAAGAGCACTCTTCTACTCTACTGTGTTTCCTATAGGGCCAGAAAAGTGAGCTTGCTCAGAACATAAGAACTGTGCTTCCTACACACGGGCCATATCTAGTTCAACTCTGCTTAGGAAACTGACAAGAACAGTATCTATTCTTCAGTCCAATACACTGTACTTGCTGGGAACAGACGCGAGTGCTATTTGCACTGTGTATGGCAATTGGAGCACAATAGTGACTCTTCTTACCAGAAAACAACTCTTGCTTGTAGGACAAAAAACTGCATGTGATTCAACTCCATTTAGGACTGGGAAACAAACTCTATCTCGCCGTACAAGAAACACACTCTGCTTTTGAGAAAAGAGCACTCTTCTACTCTACTGTGTTTCCTATGGGGTCCGAAGAGTGAGCTTGCTCAAAACAAAAGAACTGTGCTTCCCACACACGGGCCATATCTAGTTCAACTCTGCTTAGGAAACTGACAAGAACAGTAGCTCCTCTTCATTCCGATACACTATACTTGCTGGGAACAGACGCGAGTGCTATTTGCACTGTGTATGGCAATGGGAGCGCAATAGTGACTTTCCTTACTAGAAAACAACTCTTGCTCGTAGTACCAGAAACTGCATGTGATTCAACTCCGTTTAGGAATGGGAAACAAACGCTAGCTCGCCTTACAAGAAACACACTCTGCTTTTGAGAAAAGAGCACTCTTCTACTCTACTGTGTTTCCTATGGGGTCCCAACAGTGAGCTTGCTCAGAACAAAAGAACTGTGCTTCCCACACACGGGCCATATCTAATTCAACTCTGCTAAGGAAACTGACAAGAACAGTAGCTCCTCTTCAGTCCGATGCACTGTACTTGCTGGGAACAGACGCGAGTGCTATTTGCACTGTGTATGGCAATGGGAGCACAATAGTGACTCTTCTTACCAGAAAACAACTGTTGCTCGTAGGACCAGAAACTGCATGTGATTCAACTCCATTTAGGACTGGGAAACAAATGCTAGCTCTCCTTAGAAGAAACACACTCTGCTTTTGAGGAAAGAGCACTCTTCTACTCTACTGTGTTTCCTATAGAGCCAGAACAGTGAGCTTGCTCAGAACAAAAGAACTGTGCTTCCTACACACACGGGCCATATCTAGTTCAACTCTGCTTAGGAAACTGAAAAGAGCAGCAGCTCCTCTTCAGTCCAATACATTGTACTTGCTGGGAACAGACGCCAGTGCTATTTGCACTGTGTATGGCAAAGGGAGCACAATAGTGACTTTCCTTTCCAGAAAACAACTCTTGCTCGTAGGACCAGAAACTGCATGGGATTCAACTCCATTTAGGACTGGGAAACAAACGCTAGCTCGCCTTACAAGAAACACACTCTGCTTTTGAGAAAAGAGCACTCTTCTACTCTACTGTGTTACCTATAGGGCCAGAACAGTGAGCTTGCTCAGAACAAAAGAACTGTGCTTCCTACACACACGGACCACATATAGTTCAACTCTGCTTAGGAAACTGACAAGAACAGTAGATCCTCTTCATTCCAATACACTGTACATGCTGGGAACAGACGCCAGAGCTATTTGCCCTGTTTATGACAATGGTAGCACAATAGTGACTCTTCTAACCAGAAAAAAACTCTTGCACGCAGGACCAGAAACTGCATGGGATTCAACTCCATTTAGGACTGGGAAACAAACGCTAGCTCGCCTTACAGAAACACACTCTGCTTTTGAGAAAAGAGCACTCTTCTACTCTACTGTGTTTCCTATAGGGCCAGAACAGTGAGCTTGCTCAGAACAAAAGAACTGTGCTTCCTACACACATGGGCCATATCTAGTTCAACTCTGCTTAGGAAAATGACAAGAACATTAGCTCCTCTTCAGTCCAATACACTGTACTTGCTGGGAACAGACGCGAGTGCTATTTGCACTGTGTATGGCAAAGGGAGCTCAATAGTGACCTTTTGCCAGAAAACAACTCTTGCTCGTAAGACTAGAAACTGCATGACATTCAACTCCATTTAGGTCTGGGAAACAAATGCTAGCTCGCCTTTCAAGAAACACACTCTGCTTTTGAGAAAAGAGTACTCTTCTACTCTACTGTTTTTCATAAGTGATCCAAACAGTGAACTAGCTCAGAACAAAAGAACTGTGATTCCTACACACACGGGCCATATCTAGTTCAACTCTGTTTAGGAAACTGACAAGAACAGTAGCTCCTCTTCAGTCCAATACACTGTACTTGCTGAGAACAGACTTGAGTGCTATTTGCACTGTGTATGGCAATGGGAGATCAATAGTGACTCTTCTTAACAGAAAACAACTCTTGCTAGTAGGACCAAAAACTGCATGTGATTAAACTCCATTTAGGACTGGAAAACAAATGCTAGCTCGTCTTACAAGAAACACACTCTGTTTTTGAGAAAAGAGCACTCTTCTACTCTACTGTGTTTCCTATATGGGCAGTACAGTGAGCTTGCTAAGAACAAAAGAACTGTGTTTCCTACACACACGGGCCATATCTAGTTCAATTTGCTTAGAAAACTGACAAGAACAGTAGATCCTCTTCAGTCCAATACACTGTACTTGCTGGGAACAGACGCCAGTGCTATTTGCCCTGTGTATGACAATGGTAGCACAATAGTGACTCTTCTTACCAGAAAACAACTCTTGCTCGTAGGACCAGAAAGTGCATGTGATTCAACCCCATTTCTGACTGGGAAACAAACAATAGCTCGCATTACAAGAAACACACTCTGCTTTTGAGAAAAGAGCACTCTTCTACTCTACTGTGTTTCCTAATTGTTCCGAACAGTGAGCTTGCTCAGAACAAAAGAACTGTGCTTTGTACACACAGGGGCCATATCTAGTTCAACTCTGCTTAGGAAACTGACAAGAACAGTAGATCCTCTTCAGTCCAATACACGGTACTTGCTGGAAGCAGACGCGTGTGGTATTTGCACAGTGTATGGCAATGGAAGCACAATAGTGACTTTCCTTACCAGAAAAAAACTCTTGCTCGTAGGAAAAGAAACTGCATGTGATTCAACTCCATTTAGGACTGGGAAACAAACGCTAGCTCGCCTTACAAGAAAAACTTTCTTCTTTTTAGAAAAGAGCACTCTTCTACTCTACTGTGCTTTTTATAAGGCCAGTACAGTTAACTTGCTCAGAACAATGAACTGTGCTGACTACACACACAGGCCATATCTATTTCAATTCTGCTTAGGAAACTGACAAGAACAGTAGATCCTCTTCAGTCCAATACACTGTACTTGCTCGAACAGAGGCCAGTGCTATTTGCCTTGTGTATGACAATGGGAGCACAATAGTGACTCTTCTTACAAGAAAACAACTCTTGCTCATAGGACCACAAACTGCATGTGATTCAACTCCATTTCTGACTGGGAAACAAACGCTAGCGCGCCTTACAAGAAACATACTCTCCTTTTGAGAAAAGAGCACTCTTCTACTCTACTGTGTTTTTAATTGGGTCTGAACAATGAGCTTGCTCACAAGAAAAGAACTGTGCTTCCTACACACACGGGCCATATCTAGTTCAACTCTGCTTCGGAAACTGACAAGAACATTAGCTCCTCTTCAGTCCAATACACTGTACTTGCAGGTAGCAGACACGAGTCCTATTTGCACTGTCTATGGCAATGGGAGCGCAATAGTGAATACTCATAACAGAAAACAACTCTTGCTCATAGGATCAGAAACTGCATGAGATTCAACTCCGTTTCTGACTGGGAAACAAACACTAGCTAGCCTTACAACAAACACACTCTGCTTTTGAAAAAAGAGCACTCTTCTACTCTACTGTGTTTCCAAAGGGGTCCGAACAGTGAGCTTGCTCAGAACAAAAGAACTGTGCTTTCTACACACACGGGCCATATCTAGTTCAACTCTGCTTAGGAAACTGACAAGAACAGTAGATCCTCTTCAGTCCAATACCCTGTACATGCTGGGAACAGACGCGTGTGCTATTTGAACTGTGTATGGCAATGGGAGCGCAATAGTGACTCTTCTTACCAGAAAACTACTCTTGCTTGTAGGACCAGAAACTGCATGTGATTCAACTCCATTTAAGACTTGGAAAGAAATGCTAGCTCTCCTTAGAAGAAATACACTCTGCTTTTGAGTAAAGAGCACTCTTCTACTCTTGTGTGTTTCCTATAGAGCCAGAACAGTGAGCTTGCTCAGAACAAAAGAACTGTGCTTCCTACACACACGGGCCATATCTAGTTCAACTCTGCTTAGGAAACTGACAAGAACAGTAGCTCCTCTTCATTCCGATACACTGTACTTGCTGTGAACAGACGTGAGTGCTATTTGCACTGTGTATGGCAATGGGAGCACAATAGTGACTTTCCTTACCAGAAAACAACTCTTGCTCCTAGTACCAGAAACTGCATGTGATTCAACTCTGTTTAGGACTGGGAAACAAACGCTAGCTCGCCGTACAAGAAACACACTCTGCTTTTGAGAAAAGAGCACTCTTCTACTCTACTGTGTTTCCTATGGGGTCTGAACAGTCAGCTTGCTCAGAACAAAAAAACTGTGCTTCCTACACACACGGCCATATCTAGTTCAATTCTGCTTAGGAACCTGACAAGAACAGTAGATCCTCTTCAGTCCAATACACTGTACTTGCTCGAACAGAGGCCAGTGCTATTTGTCCTGTGTATGGCAATGGCAGCGCAATAGTGACTCTTCTTACAAGAAAACAACTCTTGCTCGTAGGACCACAAACTGCATGGGATTCAACTCCATTTCTGACTGGGAAACAAACGCTAGCGCGCCTTACAACAAACATACTCTCCTTTTGAGAAAAGAGCACTCTTCTACTCTACTGTGTTTCCTATAGGGCCAGAAAAGTGAGCTTGCTCAGAACATAAGAACTGTGCTTCCTACACACGGGCCATATCTAGTTCAACTCTGCTTAGGAAACTGACAAGAACAGTATCTATTCTTCAGTCCAATACACTGTACTTGCTGGGAACAGACGCGAGTGCTATTTGCACTGTGAATGGCAATTGGAGCACAATAGTGACTCTTCTTACCAGAAAACAACTCTTGCTTGTAGGACAAAAAACTGCATGTGATTCAACTCCATTTAGGACTGGGAAACAAACTCTATCTCGCCGTACAAGAAACACACTCTGCTTTTGAGAAAAGAGCACTCTTCTACTCTACTGTGTTTCCTATGGGGTCCGAAGAGTGAGCTTGCTCAAAACAAAAGAACTGTGCTTCCCACACACGGGCCATATCTAGTTCAACTCTGCTTAGGAAACTGACAAGAACAGTAGCTCCTCTTCATTCCGATACACTATACTTGCTGGGAACAGACGCGAGTGCTATTTGCACTGTGTATGGCAATGGGAGCGCAATAGTGACTTTCCTTACTAGAAAACAACTCTTGCTCGTAGTACCAGAAACTGCATGTGATTCAACTCCGTTTAGGAATGGGAAACAAACGCTAGCTCGCCTTACAAGAAACACACTCTGCTTTTGAGAAAAGAGCACTCTTCTACTCTACTGTGTTTCCTATGGGGTCCCAACAGTGAGCTTGCTCAGAACAAAAGAACTGTGCTTCCCACACACGGGCCATATCTAATTCAACTCTGCTAAGGAAACTGACAAGAACAGTAGCTCCTCTTCAGTCCGATGCACTGTACTTGCTGGGAACAGACGCGAGTGCTATTTGCACTGTGTATGGCAATGGGAGCACAATAGTGACTCTTCTTACCAGAAAACAACTGTTGCTCGTAGGACCAGAAACTGCATGTGATTCAACTCCATTTAGGACTGGGAAACAAATGCTAGCTCTCCTTAGAAGAAACACACTCTGCTTTTGAGGAAAGAGCACTCTTCTACTCTACTGTGTTTCCTATAGAGCCAGAACAGTGAGCTTGCTCAGAACAAAAGAACTGTGCTTCCTACACACACGGGCCATATCTAGTTCAACTCTGCTTAGGAAACTGAAAAGAGCAGCAGCTCCTCTTCAGTCCAATACATTGTACTTGCTGGGAACAGACGCCAGTGCTATTTGCACTGTGTATGGCAAAGGGAGCACAATAGTGACTTTCCTTTCCAGAAAACAACTCTTGCTCGTAGGACCAGAAACTGCATGGGATTCAACTCTATTTAGGACTGGGAAACAAACGCTAGCTCGCCTTACAAGAAACACACTCTGCTTTTGAGAAAAGAGCACTCTTCTACTCTACTGTGTTACCTATAGGGCCAGAACAGTGAGCTTGCTCAGAACAAAAGAACTGTGCTTCCTACACACACGGACCACATATAGTTCAACTCTGCTTAGGAAACTGACAAGAACAGTAGATCCTCTTCATTCCAATACACTGTACATGCTGGGAACAGACGCCAGAGCTATTTGCCCTGTTTATGACAATGGTAGCACAATAGTGACTCTTCTAACCAGAAAAAAACTCTTGCACGCAGGACCAGAAACTGCATGGGATTCAACTCCATTTAGGACTGGGAAACAAACGCTAGCTCGCCTTACAGAAACACACTCTGCTTTTGAGAAAAGAGCACTCTTCTACTCTACTGTGTTTCCTATAGGGCCAGAACAGTGAGCTTGCTCAGAACAAAAGAACTGTGCTTCCTACACACATGGGCCATAGCTAGTTCAACTCTGCTTAGGAAAATGACAAGAACATTAGCTCCTCTTCAGTCCAATACACTGTACTTGCTGGGAACAGACGCGAGTGCTATTTGCACTGTGTATGGCAAAGGGAGCTCAATAGTGACCTTTTGCCAGAAAACAACTCTTGCTCGTAAGACTAGAAACTGCATGACATTCAACTCCATTTAGGTCTGGGAAACAAATGCTAGCTCGCCTTTCAAGAAACACACTCTGCTTTTGAGAAAAGAGTACTCTTCTACTCTACTGTTTTTCATAAGTGATCCGAACAGTGAACTAGCTCAGAACAAAAGAACTGTGATTCCTACACACACGGGCCATATCTAGTTCAACTCTGTTTAGGAAACTGACAAGAACAGTAGCTCCTCTTCAGTCCAATACACTGTACTTGCTGAGAACAGACTTGAGTGCTATTTGCCCTGTGTATGGCAATGGGAGATCAATAGTGACTCTTCTTAACAGAAAACAACTCTTGCTAGTAGGACCAAAAACTGCATGTGATTAAACTCCATTTAGGACTGGAAAACAAATGCTAGCTCGTCTTACAAGAAACACACTCTGTTTTTGAGAAAAGAGCACTCTTCTACTCTACTGTGTTTCCTATATGGGCAGTACAGTGAGCTTGCTCAGAACAAAAGAACTGTGTTTCCTACACACACGGGCCATATCTAGTTCAATTTGCTTAGAAAACTGACAAGAACAGTAGATCCTCTTCAGTCCAATACACTGTACTTGCTGGGAACAGACGCCAGTGCTATTTGCCCTGTGTATGACAATGGTAGCACAATAGTGACTCTTCTTACCAGAAAACAACTCTTGCTCGTAGGACCAGAAAGTGCATGTGATTCAACCCCATTTCTGACTGGGAAACAAACACTAGCTCGCATTACAAGAAACACACTCTGCTTTTGAGAAAAGAGCACTCTTCTACTCTACTGTGTTTCCTAATTGTTCCGAACAGTGAGCTTGCTCAGAACAAAAGAACTGTGCTTTGTACACACAGGGGCCATATCTAGTTCAACTCTGCTTAGGAAACTGACAAGAACAGTAGATCCTCTTCAGTCCAATACACGGTACTTGCTGGAAGCAGACGCGTGTGGTATTTGCACAGTGTATGGCAATGGAAGCACAATAGTGACTTTCCTTACCAGAAAAAAACTCTTGCTCGTAGGAAAAGAAACTGCATGTGATTCAACTCCATTTAGGACTGGGAAACAAACGCTAGCTCGCCTTACAAGAAAAACTTTCTTCTTTTTAGAAAAGAGCACTCTTCTACTCTACTGTGCTTTTTATAAGGCCAGTACAGTTAACTTGCTCAGAACAATGAACTGTGCTGACTACACACACAGGCCATATCTATTTCAATTCTGCTTAGGAAACTGACAAGAACAGTAGATCCTCTTCAGTCCAATACACTGTACTTGCTCGAACAGAGGCCAGTGCTATTTGCCTTGTGTATGACAATGGGAGCACAATAGTGACTCTTCTTACAAGAAAACAACTCTTGCTCATAGGACCACAAACTGCATGTGATTCAACTCCATTTCTGACTGGGAAACAAACGCTAGCGCGCCTTACAAGAAACATACTCTCCTTTTGAGAAAAGAGCACTCTTCTACTCTACTGTGTTTTTAATTGGGTCTGAACAATGAGCTTGCTCACAAGAAAAGAACTGTGCTTCCTACACACACGGGCCATATCTAGTTCAACTCTGCTTCGGAAACTGACAAGAACATTAGCTCCTCTTCAGTCCAATACACTGTACTTGCAGGTAGCAGACACGAGTCCTATTTGCACTGTCTATGGCAATGGGAGCGCAATAGTGAATACTCATAACAGAAAACAACTCTTGCTCATAGGATCAGAAACTGCATGAGATTCAACTCCGTTTCTGACTGGGAAACAAACACTAGCTAGCCTTACAACAAACACACTCTGCTTTTGAAAAAAGAGCACTCTTCTACTCTACTGTGTTTCCAAAGGGGTCCGAACAGTGAGCTTGCTCAGAACAAAAGAACTGTGCTTTCTACACACACGGGCCATATCTAGTTCAACTCTGCTTAGGAAACTGACAAGAACAGTAGATCCTCTTCAGTCCAATACCCTGTACATGCTGGGAACAGATGCGTGTGCTATTTGAACTGTGTATGGCAATGGGAGCGCAATAGTGACTCTTCTTACCAGAAAACTACTCTTGCTTGTAGGACCAGAAACTGCATGTGATTCAACTCCATTTAAGACTTGGAAAGAAATGCTAGCTCTCCTTAGAAGAAATACACTCTGCTTTTGAGTAAAGAGCACTCTTCTACTCTTGTGTGTTTCCTATAGAGCCAGAACAGTGAGCTTGCTCAGAACAAAAGAACTGTGCTTCCTACACACACGGGCCATATCTAGTTCAACTCTGCTTAGGAAACTGACAAGAACAGTAGCTCCTCTTCATTCCGATACACTGTACTTGCTGTGAACAGACGTGAGTGCTATTTGCACTGTGTATGGCAATGGGAGCACAATAGTGACTTTCCTTACCAGAAAACAACTCTTGCTCCTAGTACCAGAAACTGCATGTGATTCAACTCTGTTTAGGACTGGGAAACAAACGCTAGCTCGCCGTACAAGAAACACACTCTGCTTTTGAGAAAAGAGCACTCTTCTAATCTACTGTGTTTCCTATGGGGTCTGAACAGTCAGCTTGCTCAGAACAAAAAAACTGTGCTTCCTACACACACGGCCATATCTAGTTCAATTCTGCTTAGGAACCTGACAAGAACAGTAGATCCTCTTCAGTCCAATACACTGTACTTGCTCGAACAGAGGCCAGTGCTATTTGTCCTGTGTATGGCAATGGCAGCGCAATAGTGACTCTTCTTACAAGAAAACAACTCTTGCTCGTAGGACCACAAACTGCATGGGATTCAACTCCATTTCTGACTGGGAAACAAACGCTAGCGCGCCTTACAAGAAACATACTCTCCTTTTGAGAAAAGAGCACTCTTCTACTCTACTGTGTTTCCTATAGGGCCAGAAAAGTGAGCTTGCTCAGAACATAAGAACTGTGCTTCCTACACACGGGCCATATCTAGTTCAACTCTGCTTAGGAAACTGACAAGAACAGTATCTATTCTTCAGTCCAATACACTGTACTTGCTGGGAACAGACGCGAGTGCTATTTGCACTGTGTATGGCAATTGGAGCACAATAGTGACTCTTCTTACCAGAAAACAACTCTTGCTTGTAGGACAAAAAACTGCATGTGATTCAACTCCATTTAGGACTGGGAAACAAACTCTATCTCGCCGTACAAGAAACACACTCTGCTTTTGAGAAAAGAGCACTCTTCTACTCTACTGTGTTTCCTATGGGGTCCGAAGAGTGAGCTTGCTCAAAACAAAAGAACTGTGCTTCCCACACACGGGCCATATCTAGTTCAACTCTGCTTAGGAAACTGACAAGAACAGTAGCTCCTCTTCATTCCGATACACTATACTTGCTGGGAACAGACGCGAGTGCTATTTGCACTGTGTATGGCAATGGGAGCGCAATAGTGACTTTCCTTACTAGAAAACAACTCTTGCTCGTAGTACCAGAAACTGCATGTGATTCAACTCCGTTTAGGAATGGGAAACAAACGCTAGCTCGCCTTACAAGAAACACACTCTGCTTTTGAGAAAAGAGCACTCTTCTACTCTACTGTGTTTCCTATGGGGTCCCAACAGTGAGCTTGCTCAGAACAAAAGAACTGTGCTTCCCACACACGGGCCATATCTAATTCAACTCTGCTAAGGAAACTGACAAGAACAGTAGCTCCTCTTCAGTCCGATGCACTGTACTTGCTGGGAACAGACGCGAGTGCTATTTGCACTGTGTATGGCAATGGGAGCACAATAGTGACTCTTCTTACCAGAAAACAACTGTTGCTCGTAGGACCAGAAACTGCATGTGATTCAACTCCATTTAGGACTGGGAAACAAATGCTAGCTCTCCTTAGAAGAAACACACTCTGCTTTTGAGGAAAGAGCACTCTTCTACTCTACTGTGTTTCCTATAGAGCCAGAACAGTGAGCTTGCTCAGAACAAAAGAACTGTGCTTCCTACACACACGGGCCATATCTAGTTCAACTCTGCTTAGGAAACTGAAAAGAGCAGCAGCTCCTCTTCAGTCCAATACATTGTACTTGCTGGGAACAGACGCCAGTGCTATTTGCACTGTGTATGGCAAAGGGAGCACAATAGTGACTTTCCTTTCCAGAAAACAACTCTTGCTCGTAGGACCAGAAACTGCATGGGATTCAACTCTATTTAGGACTGGGAAACAAACGCTAGCTCGCCTTACAAGAAACACACTCTGCTTTTGAGAAAAGAGCACTCTTCTACTCTACTGTGTTACCTATAGGGCCAGAACAGTGAGCTTGCTCAGAACAAAAGAACTGTGCTTCCTACACACACGGACCACATATAGTTCAACTCTGCTTAGGAAACTGACAAGAACAGTAGATCCTCTTCATTCCAATACACTGTACATGCTGGGAACAGACGCCAGAGCTATTTGCCCTGTTTATGACAATGGTAGCACAATAGTGACTCTTCTAACCAGAAAAAAACTCTTGCACGCAGGACCAGAAACTGCATGGGATTCAACTCCATTTAGGACTGGGAAACAAACGCTAGCTCGCCTTACAGAAACACACTCTGCTTTTGAGAAAAGAGCACTCTTCTACTCTACTGTGTTTCCTATAGGGCCAGAACAGTGAGCTTGCTCAGAACAAAAGAACTGTGCTTCCTACACACATGGGCCATATCTAGTTCAACTCTTCTTAGGAAAATGACAAGAACATTAGCTCCTCTTCAGTCCAATACACTGTACTTGCTGGGAACAGACGCGAGTGCTATTTGCACTGTGTATGGCAAAGGGAGCTCAATAGTGACCTTTTGCCAGAAAACAACTCTTGCTCGTAAGACTAGAAACTGCATGACATTCAACTCCATTTAGGTCTGGGAAACAAATGCTAGCTCGCCTTTCAAGAAACACACTCTGCTTTTGAGAAAAGAGTACTCTTCTACTCTACTGTTTTTCATAAGTGATCCGAACAGTGAACTAGCTCAGAACAAAAGAACTGTGATTCCTACACACACGGGCCATATCTAGTTCAACTCTGTTTAGGAAACTGACAAGAACAGTAGCTCCTCTTCAGTCCAATACACTGTACTTGCTGAGAACAGACTTGAGTGCTATTTGCACTGTGTATGGCAATGGGAGATCAATAGTGACTCTTCTTAACAGAAAACAACTCTTGCTAGTAGGACCAAAAACTGCATGTGATTAAACTCCATTTAGGACTGGAAAACAAATGCTAGCTCGTCTTACAAGAAACACACTCTGTTTTTGAGAAAAGAGCACTCTTCTACTCTACTGTGTTTCCTATATGGGCAGTACAGTGAGCTTGCTCAGAACAAAAGAACTGTGTTTCCTACACACACGGGCCATATCTAGTTCAATTTGCTTAGAAAACTGACAAGAACAGTAGATCCTCTTCAGTCCAATACACTGTACTTGCTGGGAACAGACGCCAGTGCTATTTGCCCTGTGTATGACAAAGGTAGCACAATAGTGACTCTTCTTACCAGAAAACAACTCTTGCTCGTAGGACCAGAAAGTGCATGTGATTCAACTCCATTTCTGACTGGGAAACAAACACTAGCTCGCATTACAAGAAACACACTCTGCTTTTGAGAAAAGAGCACTCTTCTACTCTACTGTGTTTCCTAATTGTTCCGAACAGTGAGCTTGCTCAGAACAAAAGAACTGTGCTTTGTACACACAGGGGCCATATCTAGTTCAACTCTGCTTAGGAAACTGACAAGAACAGTAGATCCTCTTCAGTCCAATACACGGTACTTGCTGGAAGCAGACGCGTGTGGTATTTGCACAGTGTATGGCAATGGAAGCACAATAGTGACTTTCCTTACCAGAAAAAAACTCTTGCTCGTAGGAAAAGAAACTGCATGTGATTCAACTCCATTTAGGACTGGGAAACAAACGCTAGCTCGCCTTACAAGAAAAACTTTCTTCTTTTTAGAAAAGAGCACTCTTCTACTCTACTGTGCTTTTTATAAGGCCAGTACAGTTAACTTGCTCAGAACAATGAACTGTGCTGACTACACACACAGGCCATATCTATTTCAATTCTGCTTAGGAAACTGACAAGAACAGTAGATCCTCTTCAGTCCAATACACTGTACTTGCTCGAACAGAGGCCAGTGCTATTTGCCTTGTGTATGACAATGGGAGCACAATAGTGACTCTTCTTACAAGAAAACAACTCTTGCTCATAGGACCACAAACTGCATGTGATTCAACTCCATTTCTGACTGGGAAACAAACGCTAGCGCGCCTTACAAGAAACATACTCTCCTTTTGAGAAAAGAGCACTCTTCTACTCTACTGTGTTTTTAATTGGGTCTGAACAATGAGCTTGCTCACAAGAAAAGAACTGTGCTTCCTACACACACGGGCCATATCTAGTTCAACTCTGCTTCGGAAACTGACAAGAACATTAGCTCCTCTTCAGTCCAATACACTGTACTTGCAGGTAGCAGACACGAGTCCTATTTGCACTGTCTATGGCAATGGGAGCGCAATAGTGAATACTCATAACAGAAAACAACTCTTGCTCATAGGATCAGAAACTGCATGAGATTCAACTCCGTTTCTGACTGGGAAACAAACACTAGCTAGCCTTACAACAAACACACTCTGCTTTTGAAAAAAGAGCACTCTTCTACTCTACTGTGTTTCCAAAGGGGTCCGAACAGTGAGCTTGCTCAGAACAAAAGAACTGTGCTTTCTACACACACGGGCCATATCTAGTTCAACTCTGCTTAGGAAACTGACAAGAACAGTAGATCCTCTTCAGTCCAATACCCTGTACATGCTGGGAACAGACGCGTGTGCTATTTGAACTGTGTATGGCAATGGGAGCGCAATAGTGACTCTTCTTACCAGAAAACTACTCTTGCTTGTAGGACCAGAAACTGCATGTGATTCAACTCCATTTAAGACTTGGAAAGAAATGCTAGCTCTCCTTAGAAGAAATACACTCTGCTTTTGAGTAAAGAGCACTCTTCTACTCTTGTGTGTTTCCTATAGAGCCAGAACAGTGAGCTTGCTCAGAACAAAAGAACTGTGCTTCCTACACACACGGGCCATATCTAGTTCAACTCTGCTTAGGAAACTGACAAGAACAGTAGCTCCTCTTCATTCCGATACACTGTACTTGCTGTGAACAGACGTGAGTGCTATTTGCACTGTGTATGGCAATGGGAGCACAATAGTGACTTTCCTTACCAGAAAACAACTCTTGCTCCTAGTACCAGAAACTGCATGTGATTCAACTCTGTTTAGGACTGGGAAACAAACGCTAGCTCGCCGTACAAGAAACACACTCTGCTTTTGAGAAAAGAGCACTCTTCTAATCTACTGTGTTTCCTATGGGGTCTGAACAGTCAGCTTGCTCAGAACAAAAAAACTGTGCTTCCTACACACACGGCCATATCTAGTTCAATTCTGCTTAGGAACCTGACAAGAACAGTAGATCCTCTTCAGTCCAATACACTGTACTTGCTCGAACAGAGGCCAGTGCTATTTGTCCTGTGTATGGCAATGGCAGCGCAATAGTGACTCTTCTTACAAGAAAACAACTCTTGCTCGTAGGACCACAAACTGCATGGGATTCAACTCCATTTCTGACTGGGAAACAAACGCTAGCGCGCCTTACAAGAAACATACTCTCCTTTTGAGAAAAGAGCACTCTTCTACTCTACTGTGTTTCCTATAGGGCCAGAAAAGTGAGCTTGCTCAGAACATAAGAACTGTGCTTCCTACACACGGGCCATATCTAGTTCAACTCTGCTTAGGAAACTGACAAGAACAGTATCTATTCTTCAGTCCAATACACTGTACTTGCTGGGAACAGACGCGAGTGCTATTTGCACTGTGTATGGCAATTGGAGCACAATAGTGACTCTTCTTACCAGAAAACAACTCTTGCTTGTAGGACAAAAAACTGCATGTGATTCAACTCCATTTAGGACTGGGAAACAAACTCTATCTCGCCGTACAAGAAACACACTCTGCTTTTGAGAAAAGAGCACTCTTCTACTCTACTGTGTTTCCTATGGGGTCCGAAGAGTGAGCTTGCTCAAAACAAAAGAACTGTGCTTCCCACACACGGGCCATATCTAGTTCAACTCTGCTTAGGAAACTGACAAGAACAGTAGCTCCTCTTCATTCCGATACACTATACTTGCTGGGAACAGACGCGAGTGCTATTTGCACTGTGTATGGCAATGGGAGCGCAATAGTGACTTTCCTTACTAGAAAACAACTCTTGCTCGTAGTACCAGAAACTGCATGTGATTCAACTCCGTTTAGGAATGGGAAACAAACGCTAGCTCGCCTTACAAGAAACACACTCTGCTTTTGAGAAAAGAGCACTCTTCTACTCTACTGTGTTTCCTATGGGGTCCCAACAGTGAGCTTGCTCAGAACAAAAGAACTGTGCTTCCCACACACGGGCCATATCTAATTCAACTCTGCTAAGGAAACTGACAAGAACAGTAGCTCCTCTTCAGTCCGATGCACTGTACTTGCTGGGAACAGACGCGAGTGCTATTTGCACTGTGTATGGCAATGGGAGCACAATAGTGACTCTTCTTACCAGAAAACAACTGTTGCTCGTAGGACCAGAAACTGCATGTGATTCAACTCCATTTAGGACTGGGAAACAAATGCTAGCTCTCCTTAGAAGAAACACACTCTGCTTTTGAGGAAAGAGCACTCTTCTACTCTACTGTGTTTCCTATAGAGCCAGAACAGTGAGCTTGCTCAGAACAAAAGAACTGTGCTTCCTACACACACGGGCCATATCTAGTTCAACTCTGCTTAGGAAACTGAAAAGAGCAGCAGCTCCTCTTCAGTCCAATACATTGTACTTGCTGGGAACAGACGCCAGTGCTATTTGCACTGTGTATGGCAAAGGGAGCACAATAGTGACTTTCCTTTCCAGAAAACAACTCTTGCTCGTAGGACCAGAAACTGCATGGGATTCAACTCTATTTAGGACTGGGAAACAAACGCTAGCTCGCCTTACAAGAAACACACTCTGCTTTTGAGAAAAGAGCACTCTTCTACTCTACTGTGTTACCTATAGGGCCAGAACAGTGAGCTTGCTCAGAACAAAAGAACTGTGCTTCCTACACACACGGACCACATATAGTTCAACTCTGCTTAGGAAACTGACAAGAACAGTAGATCCTCTTCATTCCAATACACTGTACATGCTGGGAACAGACGCCAGAGCTATTTGCCCTGTTTATGACAATGGTAGCACAATAGTGACTCTTCTAACCAGAAAAAAACTCTTGCATGCAGGACCAGAAACTGCATGGGATTCAACTCCATTTAGGACTGGGAAACAAACGCTAGCTCGCCTTACAGAAACACACTCTGCTTTTGAGAAAAGAGCACTCTTCTACTCTACTGTGTTTCCTATAGGGCCAGAACAGTGAGCTTGCTCAGAACAAAAGAACTGTGCTTCCTACACACATGGGCCATATCTAGTTCAACTCTGCTTAGGAAAATGACAAGAACATTAGCTCCTCTTCAGTCCAATACACTGTACTTGCTGGGAACAGACGCGAGTGCTATTTGCACTGTGTATGGCAAAGGGAGCTCAATAGTGACCTTTTGCCAGAAAACAACTCTTGCTCGTAAGACTAGAAACTGCATGACATTCAACTCCATTTAGGTCTGGGAAACAAATGCTAGCTCGCCTTTCAAGAAACACACTCTGCTTTTGAGAAAAGAGTACTCTTCTACTCTACTGTTTTTCATAAGTGATCCGAACAGTGAACTAGCTCAGAACAAAAGAACTGTGATTCCTACACACACGGGCCATATCTAGTTCAACTCTGTTTAGGAAACTGACAAGAACAGTAGCTCCTCTTCAGTCCAATACACTGTACTTGCTGAGAACAGACTTGAGTGCTATTTGCACTGTGTATGGCAATGGGAGATCAATAGTGACTCTTCTTAACAGAAAACAACTCTTGCTAGTAGGACCAAAAACTGCATGTGATTAAACTCCATTTAGGACTGGAAAACAAATGCTAGCTCGTCTTACAAGAAACACACTCTGTTTTTGAGAAAAGAGCACTCTTCTACTCTACTGTGTTTCCTATATGGGCAGTACAGTGAGCTTGCTCAGAACAAAAGAACTGTGTTTCCTACACACACGGGCCATATCTAGTTCAATTTGCTTAGAAAACTGACAAGAGCAGTAGATCCTCTTCAGTCCAATACACTGTACTTGCTGGGAACAGACGCCAGTGCTATTTGCCCTGTGTATGACAATGGTAGCACAATAGTGACTCTTCTTACCAGAAAACAACTCTTGCTCGTAGGACCAGAAAGTGCATGTGATTCAACTCCATTTCTGACTGGGAAACAAACACTAGCTCGCATTACAAGAAACACACTCTGCTTTTGAGAAAAGAGCACTCTTCTACTCTACTGTGTTTCCTAATTGTTCCGAACAGTGAGCTTGCTCAGAACAAAAGAACTGTGCTTTGTACACACAGGGGCCATATCTAGTTCAACTCTGCTTAGGAAACTGACAAGAACAGTAGATCCTCTTCAGTCCAATACACGGTACTTGCTGGAAGCAGACGCGTGTGGTATTTGCACAGTGTATGGCAATGGAAGCACAATAGTGACTTTCCTTACCAGAAAAAAACTCTTGCTCGTAGGAAAAGAAACTGCATGTGATTCAACTCCATTTAGGACTGGGAAACAAACGCTAGCTCGCCTTACAAGAAAAACTTTCTTCTTTTTAGAAAAGAGCACTCTTCTACTCTACTGTGCTTTTTATAAGGCCAGTACAGTTAACTTGCTCAGAACAATGAACTGTGCTGACTACACACACAGGCCATATCTATTTCAATTCTGCTTAGGAAACTGACAAGAACAGTAGATCCTCTTCAGTCCAATACACTGTACTTGCTCGAACAGAGGCCAGTGCTATTTGCCTTGTGTATGACAATGGGAGCACAATAGTGACTCTTCTTACAAGAAAACAACTCTTGCTCATAGGACCACAAACTGCATGTGATTCAACTCCATTTCTGACTGGGAAACAAACGCTAGCGCGCCTTACAAGAAACATACTCTCCTTTTGAGAAAAGAGCACTCTTCTACTCTACTGTGTTTTTAATTGGGTCTGAACAATGAGCTTGCTCACAAGAAAAGAACTGTGCTTCCTACACACACGGGCCATATCTAGTTCAACTCTGCTTCGGAAACTGACAAGAACATTAGCTCCTCTTCAGTCCAATACACTGTACTTGCAGGTAGCAGACACGAGTCCTATTTGCACTGTCTATGGCAATGGGAGCGCAATAGTGAATACTCTTAACAGAAAACAACTCTTGCTCATAGGATCAGAAACTGCATGAGATTCAACTCCGTTTCTGACTGGGAAACAAACACTAGCTAGCCTTACAACAAACACACTCTGCTTTTGAAAAAAGAGCACTCTTCTACTCTACTGTGTTTCCAAAGGGGTCCGAACAGTGAGCTTGCTCAGAACAAAAGAACTGTGCTTTCTACACACACGGGCCATATCTAGTTCAACTCTGCTTAGGAAACTGACAAGAACAGTAGATCCTCTTCAGTCCAATACCCTGTACATGCTGGGAACAGACGCGTGTGCTATTTGAACTGTGTATGGCAATGGGAGCGCAATAGTGACTCTTCTTACCAGAAAACTACTCTTGCTTGTAGGACCAGAAACTGCATGTGATTCAACTCCATTTAAGACTTGGAAAGAAATGCTAGCTCTCCTTAGAAGAAATACACTCTGCTTTTGAGTAAAGAGCACTCTTCTACTCTTGTGTGTTTCCTATAGAGCCAGAACAGTGAGCTTGCTCAGAACAAAAGAACTGTGCTTCCTACACACACGGGCCATATCTAGTTCAACTCTGCTTAGGAAACTGACAAGAACAGTAGCTCCTCTTCATTCCGATACACTGTACTTGCTGTGAACAGACGTGAGTGCTATTTGCACTGTGTATGGCAATGGGAGCACAATAGTGACTTTCCTTACCAGAAAACAACTCTTGCTCCTAGTACCAGAAACTGCATGTGATTCAACTCTGTTTAGGACTGGGAAACAAACGCTAGCTCGCCGTACAAGAAACACACTCTGCTTTTGAGAAAAGAGCACTCTTCTAATCTACTGTGTTTCCTATGGGGTCTGAACAGTCAGCTTGCTCAGAACAAAAAAACTGTGCTTCCTACACACACGGCCATATCTAGTTCAATTCTGCTTAGGAACCTGACAAGAACAGTAGATCCTCTTCAGTCCAATACACTGTACTTGCTCGAACAGAGGCCAGTGCTATTTGCCTTGTGTATGACAATGGGAGCACAATAGTGACTCTTCTTACAAGAAAACAACTCTTGCTCGTAGGACCACAAACTGCATGTGATTCAACTCCATTTCTGACTGGGAAACAAACGCTAGCGCGCCTTACAAGAAACATACTCTCCTTTTGAGAAAAGAGCACTCTTCTACTCTACTGTGTTTTTAATTGGGTCTGAACAATGAGCTTGCTCACAAGAAAAGAACTGTGCTTCCTACACACACGGGCCATATCTAGTTCAACTCTGCTTCGGAAACTGACAAGAACATTAGCTCCTCTTCAGTCCAATACACTGTACTTGCAGGTAGCAGACACGAGTCCTATTTGCACTGTCTATGGCAATGGGAGCGCAATAGTGAATACTCTTAACAGAAAACAACTCTTGCTCATAGGATCAGAAACTGCATGAGATTCAACTCCGTTTCTGACTGGGAAACAAACACTAGCTAGCCTTACAACAAACACACTCTGCTTTTGAAAAAAGAGCACTCTTCTACTCTACTGTGTTTCCAAAGGGGTCCGAACAGTGAGCTTGCTCAGAACAAAAGAACTGTGCTTTCTACAAACACGGGCCATATCTAGTTCAACTCTGCTTAGGAAACTGACAAGAACAGTAGATCCTCTTCAGTCCAATACCCTGTACATGCTGGGAACAGACGCGTGTGCTATTTGAACTGTGTATGGCAATGGGAGCGCAATAGTGACTCTTCTTACCAGAAAACTACTCTTGCTTGTAGGACCAGAAACTGCATGTGATTCAACTCCATTTAAGACTTGGAAAGAAATGCTAGCTCTCCTTAGAAGAAATACACTCTGCTTTTGAGTAAAGAGCACTCTTCTACTCTTGTGTGTTTCCTATAGAGCCAGAACAGTGAGCTTGCTCAGAACAAAAGAACTGTGCTTCCTACACACACGGGCCATATCTAGTTCAACTCTGCTTAGGAAACTGACAAGAACAGTAGCTCCTCTTCATTCCGATACACTGTACTTGCTGTGAACAGACGTGAGTGCTATTTGCACTGTGTATGGCAATGGGAGCACAATAGTGACTTTCCTTACCAGAAAACAACTCTTGCTCCTAGTACCAGAAACTGCATGTGATTCAACTCTGTTTAGGACTGGGAAACAAACGCTAGCTCGCCGTACAAGAAACACACTCTGCTTTTGAGAAAAGAGCACTCTTCTAATCTACTGTGTTTCCTATGGGGTCTGAACAGTCAGCTTGCTCAGAACAAAAAAACTGTGCTTCCTACACACACGGCCATATCTAGTTCAATTCTGCTTAGGAACCTGACAAGAACAGTAGATCCTCTTCAGTCCAATACACTGTACATGCTGGGAACAGACGCCAGTGCTATTTGTCCTGTGTATGGCAATGGCAGCGCAATAGTGACTCTTCTTACCATAAAACAACTCTTGCTCGTAGTACCAGAAACTGCAAGGGATTCAACTCCATTTAGGACTGGGAAACAAACGCTAGCTCGCCTTACAAGAAACACACTCTGCTTTAGAGAAAAGAGCACTCTTCTACTCTACTGTGTTTCCTATAGGGCCAGAAAAGTGAGCTTGCTCAGAACATAAGAACTGTGCTTCCTACACACGGGCCATATCTAGTTCAACTCTGCTTAGGAAACTGACAAGAACAGTATCTATTCTTCAGTCCAATACACTGTACTTGCTGGGAACAGACGCGAGTGCTATTTGCACTGTGTATGGCAATTGGAGCACAATAGTGACTCTTCTTACCAGAAAACAACTCTTGCTTGTAGGACAAAAAACTGCATGTGATTCAACTCCATTTAGGACTGGGAAACAAACTCTATCTCGCCGTACAAGAAACACACTCTGCTTTTGAGAAAAGAGCACTCTTCTACTCTACTGTGTTTCCTATAGAGCCAGAACAGTGAGCTTGCTCAAAACAAAAGAACTGTGCTTCCCACACACGGGCCATATCTAGTTCAACTCTGCTTAGGAAACTGACAAGAACAGTAGCTCCTCTTCATTCCGATACACTATACTTGCTGGGAACAGACGCGAGTGCTATTTGCACTGTGTATGGCAATGGGAGCGCAATAGTGACTTTCCTTACTAGAAAACAACTCTTGCTCGTAGTACCAGAAACTGCATGTGATTCAACTCCGTTTAGGAATGGGAAACAAACGCTAGCTCGCCTTACAAGAAACACACTCTGCTTTTGAGAAAAGAGCACTCTTCTACTCTACTGTGTTTCCTATGGGGTCCCAACAGTGAGCTTGCTCAGAACAAAAGAACTGTGCTTCCCACACACGGGCCATATCTAATTCAACTCTGCTAAGGAAACTGACAAGAACAGTAGCTCCTCTTCAGTCCGATGCACTGTACTTGCTGGGAACAGACGCGAGTGCTATTTGCACTGTGTATGGCAATGGGAGCACAATAGTGACTCTTCTTACCAGAAAACAACTGTTGCTCGTAGGACCAGAAACTGCATGTGATTCAACTCCATTTAGGACTGGGAAACAAATGCTAGCTCTCCTTAGAAGAAACACACTCTGCTTTTGAGGAAAGAGCACTCTTCTACTCTACTGTGTTTCCTATAGAGCCAGAACAGTGAGCTTGCTCAGAACAAAAGAACTGTGCTTCCTACACACACGGGCCATATCTAGTTCAACTCTGCTTAGGAAACTGAAAAGAGCAGCAGCTCCTCTTCAGTCCAATACATTGTACTTGCTGGGAACAGACGCCAGTGCTATTTGCACTGTGTATGGCAAAGGGAGCACAATAGTGACTTTCCTTTCCAGAAAACAACTCTTGCTCGTAGGACCAGAAACTGCATGGGATTCAACTCCATTTAGGACTGGGAAACAAACGCTAGCTCGCCTTACAAGAAACACACTCTGCTTTTGAGAAAAGAGCACTCTTCTACTCTACTGTGTTACCTATAGGGCCAGAACAGTGAGCTTGCTCAGAACAAAAGAACTGTGCTTCCTACACACACGGACCACATATAGTTCAACTCTGCTTAGGAAACTGACAAGAACAGTAGATCCTCTTCATTCCAATACACTGTACATGCTGGGAACAGACGCCAGAGCTATTTGCCCTGTTTATGACAATGGTAGCACAATAGTGACTCTTCTAACCAGAAAAAAACTCTTGCACGCAGGACCAGAAACTGCATGGGATTCAACTCCATTTAGGACTGGGAAACAAACGCTAGCTCGCCTTACAGAAACACACTCTGCTTTTGAGAAAAGAGCACTCTTCTACTCTACTGTGTTTCCTATAGGGCCAGAACAGTGAGCTTGCTCAGAACAAAAGAACTGTGCTTCCTACACACATGGGCCATATCTAGTTCAACTCTGCTTAGGAAAATGACAAGAACATTAGCTCCTCTTCAGTCCAATACACTGTACTTGCTGGGAACAGACGCGAGTGCTATTTGCACTGTGTATGGCAAAGGGAGCTCAATAGTGACCTTTTGCCAGAAAACAACTCTTGCTCGTAAGACTAGAAACTGCATGACATTCAACTCCATTTAGGTCTGGGAAACAAATGCTAGCTCGCCTTTCAAGAAACACACTCTGCTTTTGAGAAAAGAGTACTCTTCTACTCTACTGTTTTTCATAAGTGATCCGAACAGTGAACTAGCTCAGAACAAAAGAACTGTGATTCCTACACACACGGGCCATATCTAGTTCAACTCTGTTTAGGAAACTGACAAGAACAGTAGCTCCTCTTCAGTCCAATACACTGTACTTGCTGAGAACAGACTTGAGTGCTATTTGCACTGTGTATGGCAATGGGAGATCAATAGTGACTCTTCTTAACAGAAAACAACTCTTGCTAGTAGGACCAAAAACTGCATGTGATTAAACTCCATTTAGGACTGGAAAACAAATGCTAGCTCGTCTTACAAGAAACACACTCTGTTTTTGAGAAAAGAGCACTCTTCTACTCTACTGTGTTTCCTATATGGGCAGTACAGTGAGCTTGCTCAGAACAAAAGAACTGTGTTTCCTACACACACGGGCCATATCTAGTTCAATTTGCTTAGAAAACTGACAAGAACAGTAGATCCTCTTCAGTCCAATACACTGTACTTGCTGGGAACAGACGCCAGTGCTATTTGCCCTGTGTATGACAATGGTAGCACAATAGTGACTCTTCTTACCAGAAAACAACTCTTGCTCGTAGGACCAGAAAGTGCATGTGATTCAACTCCATTTCTGACTGGGAAACAAACACTAGCTCGCATTACAAGAAACACACTCTGCTTTTGAGAAAAGAGCACTCTTCTACTCTACTGTGTTTCCTAATTGTTCCGAACAGTGAGCTTGCTCAGAACAAAAGAACTGTGCTTTGTACACACAGGGGCCATATCTAGTTCAACTCTGCTTAGGAAACTGACAAGAACAGTAGATCCTCTTCAGTCCAATACACGGTACTTGCTGGAAGCAGACGCGTGTGGTATTTGCACAGTGTATGGCAATGGAAGCACAATAGTGACTTTCCTTACCAGAAAAAAACTCTTGCTCGTAGGAAAAGAAACTGCATGTGATTCAACTCCATTTAGGACTGGGAAACAAACGCTAGCTCGCCTTACAAGAAAAACTTTCTTCTTTTTAGAAAAGAGCACTCTTCTACTCTACTGTGCTTTTTATAAGGCCAGTACAGTTAACTTGCTCAGAACAATGAACTGTGCTGACTACACACACAGGCCATATCTATTTCAATTCTGCTTAGGAAACTGACAAGAACAGTAGATCCTCTTCAGTCCAATACACTGTACTTGCTCGAACAGAGGCCAGTGCTATTTGCCTTGTGTATGACAATGGGAGCACAATAGTGACTCTTCTTACAAGAAAACAACTCTTGCTCATAGGACCACAAACTGCATGTGATTCAACTCCATTTCTGACTGGGAAACAAACGCTAGCGCGCCTTACAAGAAACATACTCTCCTTTTGAGAAAAGAGCACTCTTCTACTCTACTGTGTTTTTAATTGGGTCTGAACAATGAGCTTGCTCACAAGAAAAGAACTGTGCTTCCTACACACACGGGCCATATCTAGTTCAACTCTGCTTCGGAAACTGACAAGAACATTAGCTCCTCTTCAGTCCAATACACTGTACTTGCAGGTAGCAGACACGAGTCCTATTTGCACTGTCTATGGCAATGGGAGCGCAATAGTGAATACTCTTAACAGAAAACAACTCTTGCTCATAGGATCAGAAACTGCATGAGATTCAACTCCGTTTCTGACTGGGAAACAAACACTAGCTAGCCTTACAACAAACACACTCTGCTTTTGAAAAAAGAGCACTCTTCTACTCTACTGTGTTTCCAAAGGGGTCCGAACAGTGAGCTTGCTCAGAACAAAAGAACTGTGCTTTCTACACACACGGGCCATATCTAGTTCAACTCTGCTTAGGAAACTGACAAGAACAGTAGATCCTCTTCAGTCCAATACCCTGTACATGCTGGGAACAGACGCGTGTGCTATTTGAACTGTGTATGGCAATGGGAGCGCAATAGTGACTCTTCTTACCAGAAAACTACTCTTGCTTGTAGGACCAGAAACTGCATGTGATTCAACTCCATTTAAGACTTGGAAAGAAATGCTAGCTCTCCTTAGAAGAAATACACTCTGCTTTTGAGTAAAGAGCACTCTTCTACTCTTGTGTGTTTCCTATAGAGCCAGAACAGTGAGCTTGCTCAGAACAAAAGAACTGTGCTTCCTACACACACGGGCCATATCTAGTTCAACTCTGCTTAGGAAACTGACAAGAACAGTAGCTCCTCTTCATTCCGATACACTGTACTTGCTGTGAACAGACGTGAGTGCTATTTGCACTGTGTATGGCAATGGGAGCACAATAGTGACTTTCCTTACCAGAAAACAACTCTTGCTCCTAGTACCAGAAACTGCATGTGATTCAACTCTGTTTAGGACTGGGAAACAAACGCTAGCTCGCCGTACAAGAAACACACTCTGCTTTTGAGAAAAGAGCACTCTTCTAATCTACTGTGTTTCCTATGGGGTCTGAACAGTCAGCTTGCTCAGAACAAAAAAACTGTGCTTCCTACACACACGGCCATATCTAGTTCAATTCTGCTTAGGAACCTGACAAGAACAGTAGATCCTCTTCAGTCCAATACACTGTACTTGCTCGAACAGAGGCCAGTGCTATTTGCCTTGTGTATGACAATGGGAGCACAATAGTGACTCTTCTTACAAGAAAACAACTCTTGCTCATAGGACCACAAACTGCATGTGATTCAACTCCATTTCTGACTGGGAAACAAACGCTAGCGCGCCTTACAAGAAACATACTCTCCTTTTGAGAAAAGAGCACTCTTCTACTCTACTGTGTTTTTAATTGGGTCTGAACAATGAGCTTGCTCACAAGAAAAGAACTGTGCTTCCTACACACACGGGCCATATCTAGTTCAACTGTGCTTCGGAAACTGACAAGAACATTAGCTCCTCTTCAGTCCAATACACTGTACTTGCAGGTAGCAGACACGAGTCCTATTTGCACTGTCTATGGCAATGGGAGCGCAATAGTGAATACTCTTAACAGAAAACAACTCTTGCTCATAGGATCAGAAACTGCATGAGATTCAACTCCGTTTCTGACTGGGAAACAAACACTAGCTAGCCTTACAACAAACAGACTCTGCTTTTGAAAAAAGAGCACTCTTCTACTCTACTGTGTTTCCAAAGGGGTCCGAACAGTGAGCTTGCTCAGAACAAAAGAACTGTGCTTTCTACACACACGGGCCATATCTAGTTCAACTCTGCTTAGGAAACTGACAAGAACAGTAGATCCTCTTCAGTCCAATACCCTGTACATGCTGGGAACAGACGCGTGTGCTATTTGAACTGTGTATGGCAATGGGAGCGCAATAGTGACTCTTCTTACCAGAAAACTACTCTTGCTTGTAGGACCAGAAACTGCATGTGATTCAACTCCATTTAAGACTTGGAAAGAAATGCTAGCTCTCCTTAGAAGAAATACACTCTGCTTTTGAGTAAAGAGCACTCTTCTACTCTTGTGTGTTTCCTATAGAGCCAGAACAGTGAGCTTGCTCAGAACAAAAGAACTGTGCTTCCTACACACACGGGCCATATCTAGTTCAACTCTGCTTAGGAAACTGACAAGAACAGTAGCTCCTCTTCATTCCGATACACTGTACTTGCTGTGAACAGACGTGAGTGCTATTTGCACTGTGTATGGCAATGGGAGCACAATAGTGACTTTCCTTACCAGAAAACAACTCTTGCTCCTAGTACCAGAAACTGCATGTGATTCAACTCTGTTTAGGACTGGGAAACAAACGCTAGCTCGCCGTACAAGAAACACACTCTGCTTTTGAGAAAAGAGCACTCTTCTACTCTACTGTGTTTCCTATGGGGTCTGAACAGTCAGCTTGCTCAGAACAAAAAAACTGTGCTTCCTACACACACGGCCATATCTAGTTCAATTCTGCTTAGGAACCTGACAAGAACAGTAGATCCTCTTCAGTCCAATACACTGTACATGCTGGGAACAGACGCCAGTGCTATTTGTCCTGTGTATGGCAATGGCAGCGCAATAGTGACTCTTCTTACCATAAAACAACTCTTGCTCGTAGTACCAGAAACTGCAAGGGATTCAACTCTATTTAGGACTGGGAAACAAACGCTAGCTCGCCTTACAAGAAACACACTCTGCTTTAGAGAAAAGAGCACTCTTCTACTCTACTGTGTTTCCTATAGGGCCAGAAAAGTGAGCTTGCTCAGAACATAAGAACTGTGCTTCCTACACACGGGCCATATCTAGTTCAACTCTGCTTAGGAAACTGACAAGAACAGTATCTATTCTTCAGTCCAATACACTGTACTTGCTGGGAACAGACGCGAGTGCTATTTGCACTGTGTATGGCAATTGGAGCACAATAGTGACTCTTCTTACCAGAAAACAACTCTTGCTTGTAGGACAAAAAACTGCATGTGATTCAACTCCATTTAGGACTGGGAAACAAACTCTATCTCGCCGTACAAGAAACACACTCTGCTTTTGAGAAAAGAGCACTCTTCTACTCTACTGTGTTTCCTATGGGGTCCGAAGAGTGAGCTTGCTCAAAACAAAAGAACTGTGCTTCCCACACACGGGCCATATCTAGTTCAACTCTGCTTAGGAAACTGACAAGAACAGTAGCTCCTCTTCATTCCGATACACTATACTTGCTGGGAACAGACGCGAGTGCTATTTGCACTGTGTATGGCAATGGGAGCGCAATAGTGACTTTCCTTACTAGAAAACAACTCTTGCTCGTAGTACCAGAAACTGCATGTGATTCAACTCCGTTTAGGAATGGGAAACAAACGCTAGCTCGCCTTACAAGAAACACACTCTGCTTTTGAGAAAAGAGCACTCTTCTACTCTACTGTGTTTCCTATGGGGTCCCAACAGTGAGCTTGCTCAGAACAAAAGAACTGTGCTTCCCACACACGGGCCATATCTAATTCAACTCTGCTAAGGAAACTGACAAGAACAGTAGCTCCTCTTCAGTCCGATGCACTGTACTTGCTGGGAACAGACGCGAGTGCTATTTGCACTGTGTATGGCAATGGGAGCACAATAGTGACTCTTCTTACCAGAAAACAACTGTTGCTCGTAGGACCAGAAACTGCATGTGATTCAACTCCATTTAGGACTGGGAAACAAATGCTAGCTCTCCTTAGAAGAAACACACTCTGCTTTTGAGGAAAGAGCACTCTTCTACTCTACTGTGTTTCCTATAGAGCCAGAACAGTGAGCTTGCTCAGAACAAAAGAACTGTGCTTCCTACACACACGGGCCATATCTAGTTCAACTCTGCTTAGGAAACTGAAAAGAGCAGCAGCTCCTCTTCAGTCCAATACATTGTACTTGCTGGGAACAGACGCCAGTGCTATTTGCACTGTGTATGGCAAAGGGAGCACAATAGTGACTTTCCTTTCCAGAAAACAACTCTTGCTCGTAGGACCAGAAACTGCATGGGATTCAACTCCATTTAGGACTGGGAAACAAACGCTAGCTCGCCTTACAAGAAACACACTCTGCTTTTGAGAAAAGAGCACTCTTCTACTCTACTGTGTTACCTATAGGGCCAGAAGAGTGAGCTTGCTCAGAACAAAAGAACTGTGCTTCCTACACACACGGACCACATATAGTTCAACTCTGCTTAGGAAACTGACAAGAACAGTAGATCCTCTTCATTCCAATACACTGTACATGCTGGGAACAGACGCCAGAGCTATTTGCCCTGTTTATGACAATGGTAGCACAATAGTGACTCTTCTAACCAGAAAAAAACTCTTGCACGCAGGACCAGAAACTGCATGGGATTCAACTCCATTTAGGACTGGGAAACAAACGCTAGCTCGCCTTACAGAAACACACTCTGCTTTTGAGAAAAGAGCACTCTTCTACTCTACTGTGTTTCCTATAGGGCCAGAACAGTGAGCTTGCTCAGAACAAAAGAACTGTGCTTCCTACACACATGGGCCATATCTAGTTCAACTCTGCTTAGGAAAATGACAAGAACATTAGCTCCTCTTCAGTCCAATACACTGTACTTGCTGGGAACAGACGCGAGTGCTATTTGCACTGTGTATGGCAAAGGGAGCTCAATAGTGACCTTTTGCCAGAAAACAACTCTTGCTCGTAAGACTAGAAACTGCATGACATTCAACTCCATTTAGGTCTGGGAAACAAATGCTAGCTCGCCTTTCAAGAAACACACTCTGCTTTTGAGAAAAGAGTACTCTTCTACTCTACTGTTTTTCATAAGTGATCCGAACAGTGAACTAGCTCAGAACAAAGGAACTGTGATTCCTACACACACGGGCCATATCTAGTTCAACTCTGTTTAGGAAACTGACAAGAACAGTAGCTCCTCTTCAGTCCAATACACTGTACTTGCTGAGAACAGACTTGAGTGCTATTTGCACTGTGTATGGCAATGGGAGATCAATAGTGACTCTTCTTAACAGAAAACAACTCTTGCTAGTAGGACCAAAAACTGCATGTGATTAAACTCCATTTAGGACTGGAAAACAAATGCTAGCTCGTCTTACAAGAAACACACTCTGTTTTTGAGAAAAGAGCACTCTTCTACTCTACTGTGTTTCCTATATGGGCAGTACAGTGAGCTTGCTCAGAACAAAAGAACTGTGTTTCCTACACACACGGGCCATATCTAGTTCAATTTGCTTAGAAAACTGACAAGAACAGTAGATCCTCTTCAGTCCAATACACTGAACTTGCTGGGAACAGACGCCAGTGCTATTTGCCCTGTGTATGACAATGGTAGCACAATAGTGACTCTTCTTACCAGAAAACAACTCTTGCTCGTAGGACCAGAAAGTGCATGTGATTCAACTCCATTTCTGACTGGGAAACAAACACTAGCTCGCATTACAAGAAACACACTCTGCTTTTGAGAAAAGAGCACTCTTCTACTCTACTGTGTTTCCTAATTGTTCCGAACAGTGAGCTTGCTCAGAACAAAAGAACTGTGCTTTGTACACACAGGGGCCATATCTAGTTCAACTCTGCTTAGGAAACTGACAAGAACAGTAGATCCTCTTCAGTCCAATACACGGTACTTGCTGGAAGCAGACGCGTGTGGTATTTGCACAGTGTATGGCAATGGAAGCACAATAGTGACTTTCCTTACCAGAAAAAAACTCTTGCTCGTAGGAAAAGAAACTGCATGTGATTCAACTCCATTTAGGACTGGGAAACAAACGCTAGCTCGCCTTACAAGAAAAACTTTCTTCTTTTTAGAAAAGAGCACTCTTCTACTCTACTGTGCTTTTTATAAGGCCAGTACAGTTAACTTGCTCAGAACAATGAACTGTGCTGACTACACACACAGGCCATATCTATTTCAATTCTGCTTAGGAAACTGACAAGAACAGTAGATCCTCTTCAGTCCAATACACTGTACTTGCTCGAACAGAGGCCAGTGCTATTTGCCTTGTGTATGACAATGGGAGCACAATAGTGACTCTTCTTACAAGAAAACAACTCTTGCTCATAGGACCACAAACTGCATGTGATTCAACTCCATTTCTGACTGGGAAACAAACGCTAGCGCGCCTTACAAGAAACATACTCTCCTTTTGAGAAAAGAGCACTCTTCTACTCTACTGTGTTTTTAATTGGGTCTGAACAATGAGCTTGCTCACAAGAAAAGAACTGTGCTTCCTACACACACGGGCCATATCTAGTTCAACTCTGCTTCGGAAACTGACAAGAACATTAGCTCCTCTTCAGTCCAATACACTGTACTTGCAGGTAGCAGACACGAGTCCTATTTGCACTGTTTATGGCAATGGGAGCGCAATAGTGAATACTCTTAACAGAAAACAACTCTTGCTCATAGGATCAGAAACTGCATGAGATTCAACTCCGTTTCTGACTGGGAAACAAACACTAGCTAGCCTTACAACAAACAGACTCTGCTTTTGAAAAAAGAGCACTCTTCTACTCTACTGTGTTTCCAAAGGGGTCCGAACAGTGAGCTTGCTCAGAACAAAAGAACTGTGCTTTCTACACACACGGGCCATATCTAGTTCAACTCTGCTTAGGAAACTGACAAGAACAGTAGATCCTCTTCAGTCCAATACCCTGTACATGCTGGGAACAGACGTGTGTGCTATTTGAACTGTGTATGGCAATGGGAGCGCAATAGTGACTCTTCTTACCAGAAAACTACTCTTGCTTGTAGGACCAGAAACTGCATGTGATTCAACTCCATTTAAGACTTGGAAAGAAATGCTAGCTCTCCTTAGAAGAAATACACTCTGCTTTTGAGTAAAGAGCACTCTTCTACTCTTGTGTGTTTCCTATAGAGCCAGAACAGTGAGCTTGCTCAGAACAAAAGAACTGTGCTTCCTACACACACGGGCCATATCTAGTTCAACTCTGCTTAGGAAACTGACAAGAACAGTAGCTCCTCTTCAGTCCAATACACTGTACTTGCTGGAAGCAGACGCGTGTGGTATTTGCACATTGTATGGCAATGGAAGCACAATAGTGACTTTCCTTACCAGAAAAAAACTCTTGCTCGTAGGACCAGAAACTGCATGGGATTCAACTCCATTTCTGACTGGGAAACAAACACTAGCTCGCCTTACAAGAAACACACTCTGCTTTTCAGAAAAGAGCGCTCTTTACTCTACAGTGTTTCCTATAGGGCCAGAAGAGTGAGCTTGCTCAGAACAAAAGAACTGTGCTTCCTACACACACGGGCCATATCTAGTTCAACTCTGCTTAGGAAACTGACAAGAACAGTAGATCCTCTTCAGTCCAATACACTGTACTTGCTGGGAACAGACGTCAGTGCTATTTGCCCTGTGTTTGACAATGGGAGCACAATAGTGACTCTTCTTACAAGAAAACAACTCTTGCTCATAGGACCACGAACTGCATGTGATTCAACTCCATTTCTGACTGGGAAACAAACGCTAGCTCGCCTTACAAGAAACACACTCTGCTTTTGAGAAAAGAGCACTCTTCTACTCTACTGTATTTCCTATATGGCCAGTACAGTGAGCTTGCTCAGAACAAAAGAACTGTGCTTCCTCCACACACGGGCCATATCTAGTTGAATTCTTCTTAGAAAACTGACAAGAACAGTACATCCTCTTCAGTCCAAAACACTGTACTTGCTGGGAACAGACGCCAGTGTTATTTGCCCTGTATATGACAATGGGAGCACAATAGTGACTCTTCTTACCAGAAAACAGCTCTTGCTTGTAGGACCAGAAACTGCATGTGATTCAATTCCATTTAGGACTGGGAAACAAATGCTAGCTAGCCTTACAAGAAACAAACTCTGCTTTTGAGAAAAGAGCACTCTTCTACTTTCCTGTGTTTCCTATAGGGCCAGAACAGTGAGCTTGCTCAGAACAAAAGAACTGTGCTGACTACACACGGGCCATATCTATTTCAATTGTGCTTTAGGTAACCGACAAGAACAGTAGATCCTCTTCAGTCCAATACACTGTACTTGCTGGGAACAGACGCCAGTGCTATTTGCCCTGTGTATGACAATGGGAGCGCAATAGTGAATCTTCTTACCAGAAAACAACTCTTGCTCATAGGACCAGAAACTGCATGTGATTCAACTCCATTTAGGACTGGGAAAAAAGGCTCGCTCGCCTTACAAGAAACACACTCTGCTTTTGAGAAAAGAGCACTCTTCTACTCTACTGTGATTCCCATAGGGTCAGAACAATGAGCTTGCTCAGAACAAAAGAACTGTGCTTCCTACACACACGGGCATATCTAGTTAAACTCTGCTTAGGAAACTGACAAGAACAGTAGCTCCTCTTCAGTCCAATACACTGTACTTGCTAGGAACAGACAGGAGTGCTATTTGCACTGAGTATGGCAATGGGAGCGCAATAGTGACTTTCCTTACCAGAAAACAACTCTTGCTCATAGGACCAGAAACTGCATGTGATTCAACTCCATTTAGGACTGGGAAACAAACGCTAGCTCGCCTTACAAGAAACACAGTTTGCTTTTGAGAAAAGAGCACTCTTCTACTCTACTGTGTTTCCTATGGGGTCCAAACAGTGAGTTGGTCAGAACAAAAAAAATTGTGCTTCCTATACACACGGCCATATCTAGTTCAAGTCTGCTTAGGAACCTGACAAGAACAGTAGATCCTCTTCAGTCCAATACACTGTACTTGCTGGCAACAGACGCCAGTGCTATTTTTCCTGTGTATGGCAATGGCAGCGCAATAGTGACTTTCCTTACCAGAAAACAACTCTTGCTCATAGTACCAGAAACTGCATAGGATTCAACTCCACTTAGGACTGGGAAACAAATGCTAGCTCGCCTTACAAGAAACACATTCTGCTTTAGAGAAAATAGCACTCTTCTACTCTACTGTGTTTCCTATAGGGCCGGAACAGTGAGCTAGCTCAGAACAAAAGAACTGTGCTTCCTACACACGGGCCATATCTAGTTCAACTCTGCTTAGGAAACTGACAAGAACAGTAGCTCCTCTTCAGTCCGATACACTGTACTTGCTGGGAACAGACGCGAGTGCTATTTGCCCTGTGTATGACAATGGTAGGGCAATAGGGACTTTCCTTACCAGAAAACAACTCTTGCTCGTAGGACCAGAAACTGCATGTGATTCAACTCCATTTAGGACTGGGAAACAAATGCTAGCTCGCCTTACATGAAATACACTCTGCTTTTGAGAAAAGAGCACTCTACTACTCTACTGTGTTTCCTATGGGGTCCAAACAGTGAGCTTGCTCAGAACAAAAGAACTGTGCTTCCTACACACGGGCCATATCTATTTCAATTGTGCTTTATGTAACCGACAAGAACAGTAGATCCTCTTCAGTCCAATACACTGTACTTGCTGGGAACAGACGCCAGTGCTATTTGCCCTGTGTATGACAATGGGAGCGCAATAGTGAATCTTCTTACCAGAAAACAACTCTTGCTCATAGGACCAGAAACTGCATGTGATTCAACTCCATTTAGGACTGGGAAACAAACTCTAGCTCGCCTTACAAGAAACACACTCTGCTTTTGAGAAAAGAACACTCTTCTACTCTACTGTGTTTCCCATAGGGCCAAAACAATGAGCTTGCTCAGAACAAAAGAACTGTGCTTCCTACACACACGGGGCATATCTAGTTCAACTCTGCTTAGGAAACTGAGAAGATCAGTAGCTCCTCTTCAGTCCAATACACTGTACTTGCTAGGAACAGACGGGAGTGCTATTTGCACTGAGTATGGCAATGGGAGCGCAATAGTGACTTTCCTTACCAGAAAACAACTCTTGCTCTTAGGACCAGAAACTGCATGTGATTCGACTCCATTTAGGACTGGGAAACAAAAGCTAGCTCGCCTTTCTTGAAACACAGTCTGCTTTTGAGAAAAGAGCACTCTTCTACTCTACTGTGTTTCCTAAAGGGCCAGAATAGTGAGCTTGCTCAGAACATAAGAACTGAGCTTCCTACACACACGGGCCATATCTAGTTCATCTCTGCTTAGGAAACTGAAAAGAACAGTAGATCCCATTAAGTCCAATACACTGTAATTGCTGGGAACAGAAGCGAGTGCTATTTGCACTGTGTATGGCAAAGGGAGCACAATAGTGACTTTCCTTACCAGAAAAAAACTCTTGTTCGTAGGACCAGAAACTGCATGGGATTCAACTCCATTTAGGACTGGGAAAAAAACGCTAGCTTACCTTACAAGAAACACACTCTGCTTTTGAGAAAAGAGCACTCTTCTACTCCACTGTGTTTCCTATATGGCCAGAACAGTGAGCTTGCTCAGAACATAGTAACTGTGCTTCCTACACACACGGGCCATATCTAGTTCAACTCTGCTTAGGAACCTGACAAGAACAGTAGATCCCCTTTAGTCCAATACACTGTACGTGCTGGGAACAGACGCCAGTGCTATTTGTCCTGTGTATGGCAATGGCAGCGCAATAGTGACTATTCTTACCATAAAAAACTCTTGCTCGTAGGACCAGAAACTGCATGTGTTTCAACTCCATGTAGGACTGGGAAACAAACGCTACCTCTGCTTACATGAAACACACTCTGCTTTTGAGAAAAGAGCACTCTTCTACTCTACTGTGTTTCCTATGGTGTCCGAACAGTGAGCTTGCTCAGAACAAAAGAACTGTGCTTCCTACACACACGGCCATATCTAGTTCAACTCTGCTTAGGAACCCGACAAGAACAGTAGATCCCCTTTAGTCCAATACACTGTACTTGCTGGGAACAGACGCCAGGGCTATTTGTCCTGTGTATGGCAATGGCAGCGCAATAGTGACTATTCTTACCATAAAACAACTCTTGCTCGTAGGACCAGAACCTGCATGTGTTTCAACTCCATTTAGGACTGGGAAACAAACGCTAGCTCGCCTTACAAGAAACACACTCTGCTTTAGAGAAAAGATCACTTTGTACTCTACTGTGTTTCCTGCGGGGTCCGAACAGTGAGCTTGCTCAGAACAAAAGAACTGTGCTTCCTACACACATGGGCCATATCTAGTTCATCTCTGCTTAGGAAACTGAAAAGAACAATAGATCCTATTAAGTCCAATACACTGTACTTGCTGGGAACAGACGCGAGTGCTATTTGCACTGTGTATGGCAATGGGAGCACAATAGTGACTCGTCTTACCAGAAAACAACTCTTGCTCGTAGGACAAAAAACTGCATGTGACTCAACTCCATTTAGGACTGGGAAACAAACTCTAGCTCGCCTTACAAGAAACACCCTCTGCTTTTGAGAAAAGAGCACTCTTCTACTCTACTGTGTTTCCCATAGGGCCAGAATGGTGAGCTTCCTCAGAACAAAAGAACTGTGCTTCCTACACACACGGGCCATATCTAGTTCAACTCTGCTTAGGAAACTGACAAGAACAGTAACTCCTCTTCAGTCAGATACACTGTACTTGCTGGGATCAGACGCGAGTACTATTTGCACTGTGTATGGCAATGGGAGCACAATAGTGACTTTCCTTACCAGAAAAAAACTCTTGCTCGTAGGACCAGAAACTGCATGTGATTCAACTCCATTTAGGACTGGGAAAAAAAACGCTAGCTTACCTTACAAGAAACACATTCTGCTTTTGAGAAAAGAGCACTCTTCTACTCTACTCTGTTTCCTATGGGGTCCAAACAGTGAGCTTGCTCAGAACAAAAAAAACTGTGCTTCCTACACACACGGCCATATCTAGTTCAAGTCTGCTTAGGAACCTGAGAAGAACAGTAGATTCTTTTCAGTCCAATACACTGTACTTGTTGGCAACAGACGCCAGTGCTTTTTGTCCTGTGTATGGCAATGGGAGCGCAATAGTGACTTTCCTTACCAGAAAACAACTATTGTTCGTAGGACCAGAAACTGCATGTGATTCAACTCTATTTAGGACTAGGAAACAAACGCTAGCTTGCCTTACAAGAAACACACTCTGCTTTAGAGAAAAGATCACTCTTGTACTCTACTGTGTTTCCTATGGGGTCCGAACAGTGAGCTTGCTCAGAACAAAAAAACTGTGCTTCCTACACACATGGGCCATATCTAGTTCATCTCTGCTTAGGAAACTGAAAAGAACAGTAGATCCTATTAAGTCCAATACACTGTACTTGCTGGGAACAGACGCGAGTGCTATTTGCACTGTGTATGGCAATATGAGCACAATAGTGACTCGTCTTACCAGAAAACAACTCTTGCTCGTAGGACAAAAAACTGCATCTGACTCAACTCCATTTAGGACTGGGAAACAAACTCTAGCTCGCCTTATAAGAAACACACTCTGCTTTTGAGAAAAGAGCACTCTTCTACTCTACTGTGTTTCCCATAGGGCCAGAACGGTGAGCTTGCTCAGAACAAAAGAACTGTGCTTCCTACACACACGGGCCATATCTAGTTCAACTCTGCTTAGGAAAGTGACAAGAACAGTAACTCTTCTTCAGTCAGATACACTGTACTTGCTGGGATCAGACCCGAGTGCTATTTGCACTGTGTATGGCAATGGGAGCACAATAGTGACTTTCCTTACCAGAAAAAAACTCTTGCTCGTAGGACCAGAAACTGCATGGGATTCAACTCCATTTAGGACTGGGAAAAAAACGCTAGCTTACCTTACAAGAAACACACTCTGCTTTTGAGAAAAGAGCACTCTTCTACTCTACTGTGTTTCCTATAGGGCCAGAACAGTGAGCTTGCTCAGAACAAAAAAACTGTGCTTCCTACACACACGGACCATATCTAGTTCAACTCTGCTTAGGAACCTGACAAGAACAGTAGATCCCTCTCAGTCCAATACACTGTACATGCTGCGAACAGACACCATTGCTATTTGCCCTGTGCATGACAATGGGAGCACAATAGTGACTCTTCTTACCATAAAACAACTCTTGCTCGTAGGACCAGAAACTGCGTGGCATTCAACTCCATTTTTGACTGGGAAACAAACACTAGCTCGCCTTACAAGAAACACACTCTGCTTTTGAGAAAAGAGCACTCTTCTACTCTACTGTGTTTCCTAATTGTTCCGAACAGTGAGCTTGCTCAGAACAAAAGAACTGTGCTTTGTACACACACGGTCCATATCTAGTTCAACTCTGTTTAGGAAACTGACAAGAACAGTAGATCCTCTTCAGTCCAATACACGGTACTTGCTGGAAGCAGGCGCGTGTGGTATTTGCACAGTGTATGGCAATGGAAGTGCAATAGTGACTTTCCTTAACAGAAAAAAACTCTTGCTCGTAGGACGAGAAACTGCATGGGATTCAACTCAATTTCTGACTGGGAAACAAACACTAGCTCGCCTTACAAGAAACACACTCTGCTTTTGAGAAAAGAGCGCTCTTCTACTCTACAGTGTTTCCTATGGGGTCCGAACAGTGAGCTTGCTCAGAACAAAAGAACTGTGTTTCCTACACACACGGTCCATATCTAGTTCAACTCTGCTTAGGAAACTGACAAGAAAAGAGCTCCTCCTCAGTCCAATACACTGAACTTGCTGTGAACAGACGCGACTGCTCTTTGCACTGTGTATGGCAATGGAGGCACAATAGTGACTTTCCTTACCAGAAAACAACTCTTGCTTGTAGGAAAAAAAACTGCATGTGATTCAACTCCATTTAGGACTGGGAAACAAACGCTAGCTCGCCTTACAAGAAACACACTCTGCTTTTGAGAAAAGAGCACTCTTCTACTCTACTGTGCATTTTATAGGGCCAGTACAGTGAGCTTGCTCAGAACAATGAACTGTGCTGACTACACACACAGGCCATATCTATTTCAATTCTGCTTAGGAAACTGACAAGAACAGTAGCTCCTCTTCAGTCCAATACACTGTACTTGCTGGGAACAGACACGTGTGCTATTTGCACTGTGTATGGCAATGGGAGCGCAATAGTGACTCTTCTTATCAGAAAACAACTCTTGCTCGTAGGACCAGAAACTGCATGGGATTCAACTCCATTTCTGTCTGGGAAACAAACACTAGCTTTCCTTATAAGAAACACACTCTGCTTTTGAGAAAAGAGCACTCTTCTACTCTACTGTGTTTCCTATGGGGTCTGAACAGTGAGCTTGCTCAGAACAAAAGAACTGTGCTTCCTACACACACGGGCCATATCTAATTCAACTCTGCTTAGGACACTGACAAGAACAGTAGCTCCTCTTCAGTCCAATACACTGTACTTGCTGGGAACAGACGTGAGTGCTATTTGCACTGTGTTTGGCAATGGGAGCGCAATAGTGACTTTCCTTACCACAAAACAACTCTTTCTCGTAGGACCAAAAACTGCATGTGATTCAACTCCATTTAGGACTGAGAAACAAACGCTAGCTCGCCTTACAAGAAACACACTCTGCTTTTGAGAAAACAGCACTCTTCTACTCTACTGTGTTTCCTATAGGGCCAGAACAGTGAGCTTACTCAGAACAACTGAACGGTGCTTCCTACACACGGACCATATCTAGTTCAACTCTGCTTAGGAACCTGACGAGAACAGTAGATCCTAAGCACTCCAATACACTGTACATGCTGGGAACAGACGCCATTGCTATTTGCCCTGTGTATGACAATGGGAGCGCAATAGTGACTCCTCTTACTAGAAAAAGCTCTTGCTCGTAGGACCCAAAACTGCATGTGATTTAACTCCATTTAGGACTGGGAAACAAACGCTAGCTCGCCTTACAAGAAACATACTCTGCTTTTGAGAAAAGAGCACTTTTCTACTCTACTGTGTTTTCTATGGGGTCCGAAAGTGAGCTTGCTCAGAACAAAAGAACTGTGCTTTTTACACACACGGACCATATCTAGTTAAACTCTGCTTAGGAAACTGACAAGAACAGTAGATCCTCTTCAGTCCAATAAACTGTACATGCTGGAAACAGACGCCAGTGCTATTTGCCCCGTATATGACAATGGGAGCGCAATAATGACTCTTCTTACCAGAAAACAACACTTGCTAGTAGGACAAGAAACTGCATGTGATTCAACTCCATTTAGGACTGGGAAAAAAACACTAGCTCGCTTTACAAGAAACACACTCTGCTTTAGTGAAAGGAGCACTCTTCTAGTCTACTATATTTCCTATGGGGTCCAAACAGTGAGCTTGCTCAGAACAAAAGAACTGTGCTTCCTACACACACGGACCATATGTAGTTCAACTCTGCTTAGGAACCTGACAAGAAGAGTAGCTCCTCTTCAGTCCAACTCTGTACTTGCTGGGAACAGACGCGAGTGCTATTTGCACTGTGTATGGAAATGGGAAAGCAATAGTGACTTTCCTTACCAGAAAACAACTCTAGTTCGTAGGACCAGAAACTGCATGTGATTCAACTCCATTTAGGACTAGGAAACAAACGCTAGCTTGCCCTACAAGAAACACACTCTGCTTTAGAGAAAAGAGCACTCTTCTATTCTACTGTGTTTCCTATAGGGCCAGAACAGTGAGCTTGCTCAGAACATAATAACTGTGCTTCCTACACACACGGGCCATATCTAGTTCAACTCTGCTTAGGAGAATGACAAGAACAGTAGATCCCCTTTAGTCCTATACACTGTACTTGCTGGGAACAGACGCCATTGCTATTCGTCCTGTGTATGGCAATGGCAGTGCAATAGTGACTATTCTTACCATAAAACAACTCTTGCTCGTAGGACCAGAAACTGCATGTGTTTCAACTCCTTTTAGGACTGGGAAACAAACGCTAGCTCACCTTACAAGAAACACACTCTGCTTTTGAGAAAAGAGCACTCTTCTACTCTACTGTGATTCCTATAAGGCCAGAACAGTGAGCTTGCTCAGAACAAAAGAACTGTGCTTCCTACACACACGGGGCATATCTAGTTCAACTCTGCTTAGGAAACTGAAAAGAACAGTAGATCCTCTTCAGTCCAATACACTGTACTTGCTGGGAACAGACGCGAGTGCTATTTGCACTGTGTAGGGCAATTGGAGCACAAGAGTGACTCGTCTTACCAGGAAACAACTCTTGCTCATAGTACAAAAAATTGCATGTGACTCAACTACATTTAGGACTGGAAAACAAACTCTAGCTCGCCTTACAAGAAACACACTCTGCTTTTGAGAAAAGAACACTCTTCTACTCTACTGTGATTCCAATAGGGTCAGAACAATGAGCTTGCTCAGAACAAAAGAACTGTGCTTCCTACACACACGGGCATATCTAGTTAAACTCTGCTTAGGAAACTGACAAGAACAGTAGCTCCTCTTCAGTCCAATACACTGTACTTGCTAGGAACAGACAGGAGTGCTATTTGCACTGAGTATGGCAATGGGAGCGCAATAGTGACTTTCCTTACCAGAAAACAACTCTTGCTCATAGGACCAGAAACTGCATGTGATTCAACTCCATTTAGGACTGGGAAACAAACGCTAGCTCGCCTTACAAGAAACACAGTTTGCTTTTGAGAAAAGAGCACTCTTCTACTCTACTGTGTTTCCTATGGGGTCCAAACAGTGAGTTGGTCAGAACAAAAAAAAATGTGCTTCCTATACACACGGACATATCTAGTTCAAGTCTGCTTAGGAACCTGACAAGAACAGTAGATCCTCTTCAGTCCAATACACTGTACTTGCTGGCAACAGACGCCAGTGCTATTTTTCCTGTGTATGGCAATGGCAGCGCAATAGTGACTTTCCTTACCAGAAAACAACTCTTGCTCATAGTACCAGAAACTGCATAGGATTCAACTCCACTTAGGACTGGGAAACAAACGCTAGCTCGCCTTACAAGAAACACACTCTGCTTTAGAGAAAATAGCACTCTTCTACTCTACTGTGTTTCCTATAGGGCCGGAACAGTGAGCTAGCTCAGAACAAAAGAACTGTGCTTCCTACACACGGGCCATATCTAGTTCAACTCTGCTTAGGAAACTGACAAGAACAGTAGCTCCTCTTCAGTCCGATACACTGTACTTGCTGGGAACAGACGCGAGTGCTATTTGCCCTGTGTATGACAATGGGAGCGCAATAGGGACTTTCCTTACCAGAAAACAACTCTTGCTCATAGGACCAGAAACTGCATGTGATTCAACTCCATTTAGGACTGGGAAACAAATGCTAGCTCGCCTTACATGAAATACACTCTGCTTTTGAGAAAAGAGCACTCTACTACTCTACTGTGTTTCCTATGGGGTTCAAACAGTGAGCTTGCTCAGAACAAAAGAACTGTGCTTCCTACACACATGGGCCATATCTAGTTCAACACTGCTTAGGAAACTGAAAAGAACAGTAGATCCTCTTCAGTCCAATACACTGTACTTGCTGGGAACAGACGCGAGTGCTATTTGTACTATGTAGGGCAATTGGAGCACAATAGTGACTTGTCTTTCCAGAAAACAACTCTTGCTCATAGGACAAAAAACTGCATGTGACTCAACTACATTTAGGACTGGGAAACAAACTCTAGCTCGCCTTACAAGAAACACACTCTGCTTTTGAGAAAAGAACACTCTTCTACTCTACTGTGTTTCCCATAGGGCCAAAACAATGAGCTTGCTCAGAACAAAAGAACTGTGCTTCCTACACACACGGGGCATATCTAGTTCAACTCTGCTTAGGAAACTGAGAAGATCAGTAGCTCCTCTTCAGTCCAATACACTGTACTTGCTAGGAACAGACGGGAGTGCTATTTGCACTGAGTATGGCAATGGGAGCGCAATAGTGACTTTCCTTACCAGAAAACAACTCTTGCTCTTAGGACCAGAAACTGCATGTGATTCGACTCCATTTAGGACTGGGAAACAAAAGCTAGCTCGCCTTTCTAGAAACACAATCTGCTTTTGAGAAAAGAGCACTCTTCTACTCTGCTGTGTTTCCTATGGGGTCCAAACAGTGAGCTTGCTCAGAACAAAAAAAAATTGTGCTTCCTATACACACGGCCATATCTAGTTCAAGTCTGGTTAGGAACCTGACAAGAACAGTAGCTCGTCTTCAGTCCGATACACTGTACTTGCGGGGATCAGACACGAGTGCTATTTGCACTGTGTATGGCAATGGGAGCGCAATAGTGACTTTCCTTACCAGAAAAAACTCTTGCTTGTAGGACCAGAAACTACATGTGTTTCAACTTCATTTAGGACTAGGAAACAAACGCTAGCTTGCCCTACAAGAAACACACTCTGCTTTAGAGAAAAGAGCACTCTTCTACTCTACTGTGTTTCCTAAAGGGCCAGAACAGTGAGCTTGCTCAGAACATAAGAACTGAGCTTCCTACACACACGGGCCATATCTAGTTCAACTCTGCTTAGGAAACTGACAAGAACAGTAGCTCCTCTTCAGTCCAATACACTGTACTTGCTGGAAACAGATGCCAGTGCTATTTGCACTGTGTATGACAATTGGAGTGCAATAGTGACTTTCATTACCAGAAAACAACTCTTGCACATAGGACCAGAAACTGCATGTGATTCAACTCCATTTAGGACTTGGAAACAAACGCTACCTCTGCTTACATGAAACACACTCTGCTTTTGAGAAAAGAGCACTCTTCTACTCTACTGTGTTTCCTATGGCGTCCGAACAGTGAGCTTGCTCAGAACAGAAGAACTGTGCTTCCTACACACACGGGACATATCTAGTTCAACTCTGCTTAGAAATCCGACAAGAACAGTAGATCCCCTTTAGTCCAATACACTGTACTTGCTGGGAACAGACGCCAGTGCTATTTGTCCTGTGTATGGCAATGGCAGCGCAATAGTGACGATTCTTACCATAAAACAACTCTTGCTCATAGGACCAGAAACTGCATGTGTTTCAACTCCATTTAGGACTGGGAAACAAACGCTAGCTCGCCTTACAAGAAACACACTCTGCTTTAGAGAAAAGAGCACTCTTCTACTCTACTGTGTTTCCTATGGGGTCCAAACAGTGAGCTTGATCAGAACAAAAAAAACTGTGCTTCCTACACACACGACCATATCTAGTTCAAGTCTGCTTAGGAACCTGACAAGAACAGTAGATCCTATTCAGTCCAATAAACTGTACTTGCTGGGAACAGACGCGAGTGCTATTTGCACTGTGTATGGCAATGGGAGCACAATAGTGACTCGTCTTACCAGAAAACAACTCTTGCTCGTAGGACAAAAAACTGCATGTGACTCAACTCCATTTAGGACTGGGAAACAAACTCTAGCTCGCCTTACAAGAAACACACTCTGCTTTTGAGAAAAGAGCACACTTCTACTCTACTGTGTTTCCCATAGGGCCAGAACGGTGAGCTTGCTCAGAACAAAAGAACTGTGCTTCCTACACACACGGGCCATATCTAGTTCAACTCTGCTTAGGAAACTGACAAGAACAGTAGCTCCTCTTCAGTCCGATACACTGTACTTGCTGGGAACAGACGCCAGTGCTATTTACACTGTGTATGGCAATGGGAGCGCAATAGTGACTTTCCTTACCAGAAAAAAACTCTTGCTCGTAGGACCAGAAACTGCATGTGATTCAACTTCATTTAGGATTGGGAAAAAACGCTAGCTTACCTTACAAGAAACACACTCTCCTTTTGAGAAAAGAGCACTCTTCTACTCTACTCTGTTTCCTATATGGCCAGAACAGTGAGCTTGCTCAGAACATAATAACTGTGCTTCCTACACACACGGGACATATCTAGTTCAACTCTGCTTAGGAACCTGACAAGAACAGTAGATCCCCTTTAGTACAATACACTGTACTTGCTGGGAACAGACGCCAGTGCTATTTGTCCTGTGTATGGCAATGGCAGCGCAATAGTGACTATTCTTACCATAAAAAAACTCTTGCTCGTAGGACCAGAAACTGCATTTGTTTCAACTCCATTTAGGACTGGGAAACAAACGCTAACTCGCCGTACAAGAAACACACTCTGCTTTAGAGAAAAGAGCACTCTTCTACTCTACTGTGTTTCCTATAGGGCCAGAACAGTGAGCTTGCTCAGAACAAAAGGACTGTGCTTCCTACACACGGGCCATATCTAGTTCAACTCTGCTTAGGAAACTGACAAGAACAGTAGCTCCGCTTCAATCCGATACACTGTACTTGCTGGGAACAGACGCGAGTGCTATTTGCACTGTATAAGGCAATGGGAGTGCAATAGGGACTTTCCTTACCAGAAAACAACTCTTGCTCGTAGGACCAGAAAGTGCATGTGATTCAACTCCATTTAGGACTGGGAAACAATTGCTAGCTCGCCTTACATGAAACACAATCTGCTTTTGGAAAAGAGCACTCTTCTACTCTACTGTCTTTCCTATGGGTTCCAAACAGTGAGCTTGCTCAGAACAAAAGAACTGTGCTTCCTACACACATGGGCGATATGTAGTTCAACTCTGCTTAGGAAACTGACAAGAACAGTAGCTCGTCTTCAGTCCGATACACTGTACTTGCTGGGATCAGACGCGAGTGCTATTTGCACTGTGTATGGCAATGGGAGCGCAATAGTGACTTTCCTTACCAGAAAAACACTCTTGCTCGTAGGACCAGAAACTACATGTGGTTCAACTTCATTTAGGACTAGGAAACAAACGCTAGCTTGCCCTACAAGAAACACACTCTGCTTTAGAGAAAAGAGCACTCTTCTACTCTACTGTGTTTCCTAAAGGGCCAGAACAGTGAGCTTGCTCAGAACATAAGAACTGAGCTTCCTACACACACGGGCCATATCTAGTTCAACTCAGCTTAGGAAACTGACAAGAACAGTAGCTCCTCTTCAGTCCAATACACTGTACTTCTGGGAACAGATGCCAGTGCTATTTGCACTGTGTATGACAATTGGAGTGCAATAGTGACTTTCATTACCAGAAAACAACTCTTGCACATAGGACCAGAACCTGCATGTGATTCAACTCCATTTAGGACTGGGAAACAAACGCTACCTCTGCTTACATGAAACACACTCTGCTTTTGAGAAAAGAGCACTCTTCTACTCTACTGTGTTTCCTATGGCGTCCGAACAGTGAGCTTGCTCAGAACAAAAGAACTGTGCTTCCTACACACACGGGACATATCTAGTTCAACTCTGCTTAGAAACCCGACAAGAACAGTAGATCCCCTTTAGTCCAATACACTGTACTTGCTGGGAACAGACGCCAGTGCTATTTGTCCTGTGTATGGCAATGGCAGCGCAATAGTGACGATTCTTACCATAAAACAACTCTTGCTCGTAGGTCCAGAAACTGCATGTGTTTCAACTCCATTTAGGACTGGGAAACAAACGCTAGCTCGCCTTACAAGAAACACACTCTGCTTTAGAGAAAAGAGCACTCTTCTACTCTACTGTGTTTCCTATGGGGTCCAAACAGTGAGCTTGCTCAGAACAAAAAAAACTGTGCTTCCTACACACACGACCATATCTAGTTCAAGTCTGCCTAGGAACCTGACAAGAACAGTAGATCCTATTCAGTCCAATAAACTGTACTTGCTGGGAACAGACGCGAGTGCTATTTGCACTGTGTATGGCAATGGGAGCACAATAGTGACTCGTCTTACCAGAAAACAACTCTTGCTCGAAGGACAAAAAACTGCATGTGACTCAACTCCATTTAGGACTGGGAAACAAACTCTAGCTCGCCTTACAAGAAACACACTCTGCTTTTGAGAAAAGAGCACACTTCTACTCTACTGTGTTTCCCATAGGGCCAGAACGGTGAGCTTGCTCAGAACAAAAGAACTGTGCTTCCTACACACACGGGCCATATCTAGTTCAACTCTGCTTAGGAAACTGACAAGAACAGTAGCTCCTCTTCAGTCCGATACACTGTACTTGCTGGGAACAGACGCCAGTGCTATTTACACTGTGTATGGCAATGGGAGCGCAATAGTGACTTTCCTTACCAGAAAAAAACTCTTGCTCGTAGGACCAGAAACTGCATGTGATTCAACTCCATTTAGGACTGGGAAACAAACGCTAGCTCGCCTTACAAGAAACACACTCTGCTTTAGAGAAAAGAGCACTCTTCTACTCTACTGTGTTTCCTATAGGGCCAGAACAGTGAGCTTGCTCAGAACAAAAGAACTGTGCTTCCCACACACGGGCCATATCTAGTTCAACTCTGCTTAGGAAACTGACAAGAACAGTAGCTCCTCTTCATTCTGATACACTGTACTTGCTGGGAACAGACGTGAGTGCTATTTGCACTGTGTATGGCAATGGGAGCACAATAGTGACTTTCCTTACCAGAAAACAACTCTTGCTCCTAGTACCAGAAACTGCATGTGATTCAACTCCGTTTAGGACTGGGAAACAAACGCTAGCTCGCCGTACAAGAAACACACTCTGCTTTTGAGAAAAGAGCACTCTTCTAATCTACTGTGTTTCCTATGGGGTCTGAACAGTGAGCTTGCTCAGAACAAAAAAAACTGTGCTTCCTACACACACGGCCATATCTAGTTCAAGTCTGCATAGGAACCTGACAAGAACAGTAGATCCTCTTCAGTCCAATACACTGTACTTGCTGGGAACAGACGCCAGTACTATTTGTCCTGTGTATGGCAATGGCAGCGCAATAGTGACTCTTCTTACCATAAAACAATTCTTGCTCGTAGTACCAGAAACTTCATAGGATTCAACTCCATTTAGGACTGGGAAACAAACGCTAGCTTGCCTTACAAGAAACACACTCTGCTTTAGAGGAAAGAGCACTCTTCTACTCTACTGTGTTTCCTATAGGGCCCGAAAAGTGAGCTTGCACAGAACATAAGAACTGTGCTTCCTACACACACGGGCCATATCTAGTTCAACTCTGCTTAGGAAACTGACAAGAACAGTATCTACTCTTCAGTCCAATACACTGTACTTGCTGGGAACAGACACGAGTGCTATTTGCACTGTGAATGGCAATTGGAGCACAATAGTGACTCTTCTTACCAGAAAACAACTCTTGCTCGTAGGACCAAAAACTGCCTGTGATTCAACTCCATTTAGGACTGGGAAACAAACGCAAGCTCGCCTTACAAGAAACACACTCTGCTTTAGAGAAAAGAGCAGTCTTCTTCTCTACTGTGTTTCCTATGGGGTCCAAACAGTGAGCTTGCTCAGAACAAAAGAACTGTGCTTCCTACACACGGGCCATATCTAGTTCAACTCTGCTTAGGAAACTGACAAGAACAGTAGCTCCTCTTCAGTCCAATACACTGTACCTGCTGGGAACAGACGGGAGTGCTATTTGCACTGTGTATGGCAATGGGAGCGCAATAGTGACTCTTTTTACCAGAAAATAACTCTTGCAAGTACGACCAGAAACTGCATGTGACTCAACTCCTTTTAGGACTGGGAAACAAACTCTAGATTACCTTACAAGAAACACACTCTGCTTTTGAGAAAAGAGCACTCTTCTACTCTACTGTGTTTCCTATGGGGTACGAAGAATGAGCTTGCGTAGAACAAAAGAACTGTGCTTCCTACACACACGGCCATATCTAGTTCAATTCTGCTTAGGAACCTGACAAGAACAGTAGATCCTCTTCAGTCCAATACACTGTACTTGCTGGGAACAGATGCCAGTGTTATTTGTCCTGTGTAAGGCAATGGCAGCGCAGTAGTGCCTATTCTTACCATAAAACAACTCTTGCACGTAGGACCAGAAACTGCATGAGATTCCACTCCATTTGGGACTGGGACACAAACGCTAGCTCGCCTTACAAAAAACACACTCTGCTTTTGAGAAAAGAAAACTCTTCTCCTCTACTGTGTTTCCTTTAGGGCCAGAACAGTGAGGTTGCTCAGAATAAAAGAACTGTGCTTCCTCCACTCACGGGCCATATCTAGTTCAACTCTGCTTAGGAAACTGACAAGAACAGTAGGTCCTCTTAAGTCCAATACACTGTACTTGCTGGAACAGACGTGAGTGCTATTTGCACTGTGTATGGCAATGGGAGCGCAATAGTGACTCTACTTACCAGAAAACAGCTCTTGTTCGTAAGACCAGAAACTGCCTGTGACTCAACTCCATTTAGGACTGGGAAACAAACGCGAGCTCGCCTTACAAGAAACACGCTCTGCTTTACAGAAAATAGCACTCTTCTACTCTGCTGTGTTTCCTATCGGGTCCGAACAGTGAGCTTGCTCAGAGCAAAAGAACTGTGCTTCCTACACACACGGCCATATCTAGTTCAATTCTGCTTAGGAACCTGACAAGAACATTAGATCCTCTTCAGTCCAATACACTGTACTTGCTGCGAACAGACGCCAGTGCTATTTGTCCTGTGTATGGCAATGGCAGCGCAATAGTGACTCTTCTTACCAGAAAACAACTCTTGCTCGTAGTACCAGAAACTTCATAGGATTCAACTCTATTTAGGACTGGGAAACAAATGCTAGCTCGTCTTACAAGAAACACACTCTGCTTTAGAGAAAAGAGCACTCTTCTACTCTACTGTGTTTCCTATGGGGTCCGAAGAGTGAGCTTGCGTAGAACAAAAGAACTGTGCTTCCTACACACACGGCCATATCTAGTTCAATTCTGCTTAGGAACCTGACAAGAACAGTAGATACTCTTCAGTCCAATACACTGTACTTGCTGGGAACAGACGCCAGTGCTATTTGTCCTGTGTATGGCAATGGCAGCGCAATAGTGACTTTCATTACCAGAAAACAGCTCTTGTTCGTAGGACCAGAAACTGCATGTGATTCAACTCCATTTAGGACTAGGAAACAAACGCTAGCTCGCCTTACAAGAAACACACTCTGCTTTAGAGAAAAGAGCACTCATTTACTCTACTCTGTTTCCTATAGGGCCAGAACAGTGAGCTTCCTCAGAACATAAAAACTGTGCTTCCTACACACACGGGCCATATCTAGTTCAACTCTGCTTAGGAAACTGAAAAGAAAAGTAGCTCCTCTTCAGTCCCGAACACTGTACTTGCTGGGAACAGACGGGAGTGCTATTTGTACGGTGTATGGCAATGGGAGCGCAATAGTGACTTTCCTTACCAGAAAACAACTCTTGCTCGTAGGCCAGAAACTGCATGTGATTCAACTCCATTTAGGACTGGGCAACAAACGCTAGCTCGCCTTACAAAAAACACACTCTGCTTTTGAGAAAAGAGCACTCTTCTACTCTACTGTGTTTCCTATGGGTTCCGAACAGTGAGATTGCTCAGAACAAAAGAACTGTGCATCCTACACACACGGCCATATCTAGTTCAATTCTGCTTAGGAACCTGACAAGAACAGTAGATCCTCTTCAGTCCAATACACTGTACTTGCTGGGAACAGACGCCACTGTTATTTGTCCTGTGTATGGCAATGGTAGCGCAGTAGTGCCTATTCTTACCATAAAACAACTCTTGCACGTAGGACCAGAAACTGCATGTGATTCCACTCCATTTGGGACTGGGACACAAACGCTAGCTCGCCTTACAAGAAACACACTCTGCTTTTGAGAAAAGAAAACTCTTCTCATCTACTGTGTTTCCTTTAGGGCCAGAACAGTGAGGCTGCTCAGAATAAAAGAACTGTGCTTCCTCCACTCACGGGCCATATCTAGTTCAACTCTGCTTAGGAAACTGACAAGAACAGTAGGTCCTCTTAAGTCCAATACACTGTACTTGCTGGAACAGACGTGAGTGCTATTTGCACTGTGTATGGCAATGGGAGCACAATAGTGACTCTACTTACCAGAAAACAGCTCTTGTTCGTAAGACCAGAAACTGCTTGTGACTCAACTCCATTTAGGACTGGGAAACAAACGCGAGCTCGCCTTACAAGAAACACGCTCTGCTTTACAGAAAATAGCACTCTTCTACTCTACTGTGTTTCCTATAGGGCCAGAACAGAGAGTTTGCTCAGAACAAATGAACTGTGCTTCCTAGACATATGGGCCATATCTAGTTCAACTCTGCTTAGGAAACTGAGAAGGACAGTAGCTCCTCTTCAGTCCAATACACTGTACTTGCTGGGAACAGACGGGAGGGCTATTTGCGCAGTGTATGGCATTGGTAGCGCAATAGTGACTTTCCTTACCAGAAAACAACTCTTGCTCGTAGGACCAGAAACTGCATGTGATTCAACGCCATTTAGGACTGGGAAACAAATGCTAACTCGCCTTACAAGAAACACACTCTGCTTTTGAGAAAAGAGCACTCTTCTACTCTACTGTGTTTCCTCTGGAGTCCGAACAGTGAGCTTGCTCAGAACAAAAGAACTGTGCTTCCTACACACACGGCTATATCTAGTTCAATTCTGCTTAGGAACCTGACACTAACAGTAGATCCTCTTCAGTCCAATACACTGTACTTGCTGGGAACAGTCGCCAGAGCTATTTGTCCTGTGTATGGCAATGGCAGCGCAATAGTGACTATTCTTACCATAAAACAACTCTTGCTCGTAGGACCAGAAACTGCATGTGATTCACCTCCATTTAGGACTGGGAAACAAACGCTAGCTGGCCTTACAAGAAACACACTCTGCTTTAGAGAAAAGAGCACTCTTCTACTCTGCTGTGTTTCCTATAGGGCCAGAACAGTGAGCTTGCTCAGATCAAAAGAACTGTGCTTCCCACACACGGGCCATATCTAATTCAACTCTGCTAAAGAAACTGACAAGAACAGTAGCTCCTCTTCAGTCCGATGCACTGTACTTGCTGGGAATAGACGCCAGTGCTATTTGCACTGTGTATGGCAATGGGAGCACAATAGTGACTCTTCTTACCAGAAAACAACTCTTGCTCCTAGGACAAAAAACTGATTGTGACTCAACTCCATTTAGGACTGGGAAACAAACTCTAGCTCGCCTTACAAGAAACACACTCTGCTTTTGAGAAAAGAGCACTCTTCTACTCTACTGTGTTTCCTATAGGGCCAGAAGAGTGAGCTTGCTCAGAACAAAAGAACTGTGCTTCCTACACACAAGGCTTTATCTAGTTCAATTCTGCTTAGGAACCTGACAAGAACAGTAGATCCTCTTCAGTCCAATACACTGTACTTGCTGGGAACAGACGCCAGTGCTATTTGTCCTGTGTATGGCAATGGCAGCGCAATAGTGACTATTCTTACCATAAAACACCTATTGCTCGTAGGACCAGAAACTGCATGTGATTCAACTCCATTTATGACTGGGAAACAAACGCTAGCTCGCCTTACAAGAAACACACTCTGCTTTAGAGAAAAGAGCACTCTTCTACTCTACTGTGTTTCCTATAAGGCCAGAACAGTGAGCTTGCTCAGAACAAAAGAACTGTGCTTCCTACACACACGGGCCATATCTAGTTCAACTCTGCTTAGGAAACTGACAAGAACAGTAGCTCCTCTTCATTCCGATACACTGTACTTACTGTGAACAGACGTGAGTGCTATTTGCACTGTGTATGGCAATGGGAGCACAATAGTGACTTTCCTTACCAGAAAACAACTCTTGCTCCTAGTACCAGAAACTGCATGTGATTCAACTCTGTTTAGGACTGGGAAACAAACGCTAGCTCGCCGTACAAGAAACACACTCTGCTTTTGAGAAAAGAGCACTCTTCTAATCTACTGTGTTTCCTATGGGGTCTGAACAGTCAGCTTGCTCAGAACAAAAAAACTGTGCTTCCTACACACACGGCCATATCTAGTTCAATTCTGCTTAGGAACCTGACAAGAACAGTAGATCCTCTTCAGTCCAATACACTGTACATGCTGGGAACAGACGCCAGTGCTATTTGTCCTGTGTATGGCAATGGCAGCGCAATAGTGACTCTTCTTACCATAAAACAACTCTTGCTCGTAGTACCAGAAACTGCAAGGGATTCAACTCCATTTAGGACTGGGAAACAAACGCTAGCTCGCCTTACAAGAAACACACTCTGCTTTAGAGAAAAGAGCACTCTTCTACTCTACTGTGTTTCCTATAGGGCCAGAAAAGTGAGCTTGCTCAGAACATAAGAACTGTGCTTCCTACACACGGGCCATATCTAGTTCAACTCTGCTTAGGAAACTGACAAGAACAGTATCTATTCTTCAGTCCAATACACTGTACTTGCTGGGAACAGACGCGAGTGCTATTTGCACTGTGTATGGCAATTGGAGCACAATAGTGACTCTTCTTACTAGAAAACAACTCTTGCTTGTAGGACAAAAAACTGCATGTGATTCAACTCCATTTAGGACTGGGAAACAAACTCTATCTCGCCGTACAAGAAACACACTCTGCTTTTGAGAAAAGAGCACTCTTCTACTCTACTGTGTTTCCTATGGGGTCCGAAGAGTGAGCTTGCTCAAAACAAAAGAACTGTGCTTCCCACACACGGGCCATATCTAGTTCAACTCTGCTTAGGAAACTGACAAGAACAGTAGCTCCTCTTCATTCCGATACACTATACTTGCTGGGAACAGACGCGAGTGCTATTTGCACTGTGTATGGCAATGGGAGCGCAATAGTGACTTTCCTTACTAGAAAACAACTCTTGCTCGTAGTACCAGAAACTGCATGTGATTCAACTCCGTTTAGGAATGGGAAACAAACGCTAGCTCGCCTTACAAGAAACACACTCTGCTTTTGAGAAAAGAGCACTCTTCTACTCTACTGTGTTTCCTATGGGGTCCCAACAGTGAGCTTGCTCAGAACAAAAGAACTGTGCTTCCCACACACGGGCCATATCTAATTCAACTCTGCTAAGGAAACTGACAAGAACAGTAGCTCCTCTTCAGTCCGATGCACTGTACTTGCTGGGAACAGACGCGAGTGCTATTTGCACTTTGTATGGCAATGGGAGCACAATAGTGACTCTTCTTACCAGAAAACAACTGTTGCTCGTAGGACCAGAAACTGCATGTGATTCAACTCCATTTAGGACTGGGAAACAAATGCTAGCTCTCCTTAGAAGAAACACACTCTGCTTTTGAGGAAAAAGCACTCTTCTACTCTACTGTGTTTCCTATAGAGCCAGAACAGTGAGCTTGCTCAGAACAAAAGAACTGTGCTTCCTACACACACGGGCCATATCTAGTTCAACTCTGCTTAGGAAACTGAAAAGAGCAGCAGCTCCTCTTCAGTCCAATACATTGTACTTGCTGGGAACAGACGCCAGTGCTATTTGCACTGTGTATGGCAAAGGGAGCACAATAGTGACTTTCCTTTCCAGAAAACAACTCTTGCTCGTAGGACCAGAAACTGCATGGGATTCAACTCCATTTAGGACTGGGAAACAAACGCTAGCTCGCCTTACAAGAAACACACTCTGCTTTTGAGAAAAGAGCACTCTTCTACTCTACTGTGTTACCTATAGGGCCAGAACAGTGAGCTTGCTCAGAACAAAAGAACTGTGCTTCCTACACACACGGACCACATATTGTTCAACTCTGCTTAGGAAACTGACAAGAACAGTAGATCCTCTTCATTCCAATACACTGTACATGCTGGGAACAGACGCCAGAGCTATTTGCCCTGTTTATGACAATGGTAGCACAATAGTGACTCTTCTAACCAGAAAAAAACTCTTGCACGCAGGACCAGAAACTGCATGGGATTCAACTCCATTTAGGACTGGGAAACAAACGCTAGCTCGCCTTACAGAAACACACTCTGCTTTTGAGAAAAGAGCACTCTTCTACTCTACTGTGTTTCCTATAGGGCCAGAACAGTGAGCTTGCTCAGAACAAAAGAACTGTGCTTCCTACACACATGGGCCATATCTAGTTCAACTCTGCTTAGGAAAATGACAAGAACATTAGCTCCTCTTCAGTCCAATACACTGTACTTGCTGGGAACAGACGCGAGTGCTATTTGCACTGTGTATGGCAAAGGGAGCTCAATAGTGACCTTTTGCCAGAAAACAACTCTTGCTCGTAAGACTAGAAACTGCATGACATTCAACTCCATTTAGGTCTGGGAAACAAATGCTAGCTCGCCTTTCAAGAAACACACTCTGCTTTTGAGAAAAGAGTACTCTTCTACTCTACTGTTTTTCATAAGTGATCCGAACAGTGAACTAGCTCAGAACAAAAGAACTGTGATTCCTACACACACGGGCCATATCTAGTTCAACTCTGTTTAGGAAACTGACAAGAACAGTAGCTCCTCTTCAGTCCAATACACTGTACTTGCTGAGAACAGACTTGAGTGCTATTTGCCCTGTGTATGGCAATGGGAGATCAATAGTGACTCTTCTTAACAGAAAACAACTCTTGCTAGTAGGACCAAAAACTGCATGTGATTAAACTCCATTTAGGACTGGAAAACAAATGCTAGCTCGTCTTACAAGAAACACACTCTGTTTTTGAGAAAAGAGCACTCTTCTACTCTACTGTGTTTCCTATATGGGCAGTACAGTGAGCTTGCTCAGAACAAAAGAACTGTGTTTCCTACACACACGGGCCATATCTAGTTCAATTTGCTTAGAAAACTGACAAGAACAGTAGATCCTCTTCAGTCCAATACACTGTACTTGCTGGGAACAGACGCCAGTGCTATTTGCCCTGTGTATGACAATGGTAGCACAATAGTGACTCTTCTTACCAGAAAACAACTCTTGCTCGTAGGACCAGAAAGTGCATGTGATTCAACTCCATTTCTGACTGGGAAACAAACACTAGCTCGCATTACAAGAAACACACTCTGCTTTTGAGAAAAGAGCACTCTTCTACTCTACTGTGTTTCCTAATTGTTCCGAACAGTGAGCTTGCTCAGAACAAAAGAACTGTGCTTTGTACACACAGGGGCCATATCTAGTTCAACTCTGCTTAGGAAACTGACAAGAACAGTAGATCCTCTTCAGTCCAATACACGGTACTTGCTGGAAGCAGACGCGTGTGGTATTTGCACAGTGTATGGCAATGGAAGCACAATAGTGACTTTCCTTACCAGAAAAAAACTCTTGCTCGTAGGAAAAGAAACTGCATGTGATTCAACTCCATTTAGGACTGGGAAACAAACGCTAGCTCGCCTTACAAGAAAAACTTTCTTCTTTTTAGAAAAGAGCACTCTTCTACTCTACTGTGCTTTTTATAAGGCCAGTACAGTTAACTTGCTCAGAACAATGAACTGTGCTGACTACACACACAGGCCATATCTATTTCAATTCTGCTTAGGAAACTGACAAGAACAGTAGATCCTCTTCAGTCCAATACACTGTACTTGCTCGAACAGAGGCCAGTGCTATTTGCCTTGTGTATGACAATGGGAGCACAATAGTGACTCTTCTTACAAGAAAACAACTCTTGCTCATAGGACCACAAACTGCATGTGATTCAACTCCATTTCTGACTGGGAAACAAACGCTAGCGCGCCTTACAAGAAACATACTCTCCTTTTGAGAAAAGAGCACTCTTCTACTCTACTGTGTTTTTAATTGGGTCTGAACAATGAGCTTGCTCACAAGAAAAGAACTGTGCTTCCTACACACACGGGCCATATCTAGTTCAACTCTGCTTCGGAAACTGACAAGAACATTAGCTCCTCTTCAGTCCAATACACTGTACTTGCAGGTAGCAGACACGAGTCCTATTTGCACTGTCTATGGCAATGGGAGCGCAATAGTGAATACTCTTAACAGAAAACAACTCTTGCTCATAGGATCAGAAACTGCATGAGATTCAACTCCGTTTCTGACTGGGAAACAAACACTAGCTAGCCTTACAACAAACACACTCTGCTTTTGAAAAAAGAGCACTCTTCTACTCTACTGTGTTTCCAAAGGGGTCCGAACAGTGAGCTTGCTCAGAACAAAAGAACTGTGCTTTCTACACACACGGGCCATATCTAGTTCAACTCTGCTTAGGAAACTGACAAGAACAGTAGATCCTCTTCAGTCCAATACCCTGTACATGCTGGGAACAGACGCGTGTGCTATTTGAACTGTGTATGGCAATGGGAGCGCAATAGTGACTCTTCTTACCAGAAAACTACTCTTGCTTGTAGGACCAGAAACTGCATGTGATTCAACTCCATTTAAGACTTGGAAAGAAATGCTAGCTCTCCTTAGAAGAAATACACTCTGCTTTTGAGTAAAGAGCACTCTTCTACTCTTGTGTGTTTCCTATAGAGCCAGAACAGTGAGCTTGCTCAGAACAAAAGAACTGTGCTTCCTACACACACGGGCCATATCTAGTTCAACTCTGCTTAGGAAACTGACAAGAACAGTAGCTCCTCTTCATTCCGATACACTGTACTTGCTGTGAACAGACGTGAGTGCTATTTGCACTGTGTATGGCAATGGGAGCACAATAGTGACTTTCCTTACCAGAAAACAACTCTTGCTCCTAGTACCAGAAACTGCATGTGATTCAACTCTGTTTAGGACTGGGAAACAAACGCTAGCTCGCCGTACAAGAAACACACTCTGCTTTTGAGAAAAGAGCACTCTTCTAATCTACTGTGTTTCCTATGGGGTCTGAACAGTCAGCTTGCTCAGAACAAAAAAACTGTGCTTCCTACACACACGGCCATATCTAGTTCAATTCTGCTTAGGAACCTGACAAGAACAGTAGATCCTCTTCAGTCCAATACACTGTACTTGCTCGAACAGAGGCCAGTGCTATTTGCCTTGTGTATGACAATGGGAGCACAATAGTGACTCTTCTTACAAGAAAACAACTCTTGCTCATAGGACCACAAACTGCATGTGATTCAACTCCATTTCTGACTGGGAAACAAACGCTAGCGCGCCTTACAAGAAACATACTCTCCTTTTGAGAAAAGAGCACTCTTCTACTCTACTGTGTTTTTAATTGGGTCTGAACAATGAGCTTGCTCACAAGAAAAGAACTGTGCTTCCTACACACACGGGCCATATCTAGTTCAACTCTGCTTCGGAAACTGACAAGAACATTAGCTCCTCTTCAGTCCAATACACTGTACTTGCAGGTAGCAGACACGAGTCCTATTTGCACTGTCTATGGCAATGGGAGCGCAATAGTGAATACTCTTAACAGAAAACAACTCTTGCTCATAGGATCAGAAACTGCATGAGATTCAACTCCGTTTCTGACTGGGAAACAAACACTAGCTAGCCTTACAACAAACACACTCTGCTTTTGAAAAAAGAGCACTCTTCTACTCTACTGTGTTTCCAAAGGGGTCCGAACAGTGAGCTTGCTCAGAACAAAAGAACTGTGCTTTCTACACACACGGGCCATATCTAGTTCAACTCTGCTTAGGAAACTGACAAGAACAGTAGATCCTCTTCAGTCCAATACCCTGTACATGCTGGGAACAGACGCGTGTGCTATTTGAACTGTGTATGGCAATGGGAGCGCAATAGTGACTCTTCTTACCAGAAAACTACTCTTGCTTGTAGGACCAGAAACTGCATGTGATTCAACTCCATTTAAGACTTGGAAAGAAATGCTAGCTCTCCTTAGAAGAAATACACTCTGCTTTTGAGTAAAGAGCACTCTTCTACTCTTGTGTGTTTCCTATAGAGCCAGAACAGTGAGCTTGCTCAGAACAAAAGAACTGTGCTTCCTACACACACGGGCCATATCTAGTTCAACTCTGCTTAGGAAACTGACAAGAACAGTAGCTCCTCTTCATTCCGATACACTGTACTTGCTGTGAACAGACGTGAGTGCTATTTGCACTGTGTATGGCAATGGGAGCACAATAGTGACTTTCCTTACCAGAAAACAACTCTTGCTCCTAGTACCAGAAACTGCATGTGATTCAACTCTGTTTAGGACTGGGAAACAAACGCTAGCTCGCCGTACAAGAAACACACTCTGCTTTTGAGAAAAGAGCACTCTTCTAATCTACTGTGTTTCCTATGGGGTCTGAACAGTCAGCTTGCTCAGAACAAAAAAACTGTGCTTCCTACACACACGGCCATATCTAGTTCAATTCTGCTTAGGAACCTGACAAGAACAGTAGATCCTCTTCAGTCCAATACACTGTACATGCTGGGAACAGACGCCAGTGCTATTTGTCCTGTGTATGGCAATGGCAGCGCAATAGTGACTCTTCTTACCATAAAACAACTCTTGCTCGTAGTACCAGAAACTGCAAGGGATTCAACTCCATTTAGGACTGGGAAACAAACGCTAGCTCGCCTTACAAGAAACACACTCTGCTTTAGAGAAAAGAGCACTCTTCTACTCTACTGTGTTTCCTATAGGGCCAGAAAAGTGAGCTTGCTCAGAACATAAGAACTGTGCTTCCTACACACGGGCCATATCTAGTTCAACTCTGCTTAGGAAACTGACAAGAACAGTATCTATTCTTCAGTCCAATACACTGTACTTGCTGGGAACAGACGCGAGTGCTATTTGCACTGTGTATGGCAATTGGAGCACAATAGTGACTCTTCTTACCAGAAAACAACTCTTGCTTGTAGGACAAAAAACTGCATGTGATTCAACTCCATTTAGGACTGGGAAACAAACTCTATCTCGCCGTACAAGAAACACACTCTGCTTTTGAGAAAAGAGCACTCTTCTACTCTACTGTGTTTCCTATGGGGTCCGAAGAGTGAGCTTGCTCAAAACAAAAGAACTGTGCTTCCCACACACGGGCCATATCTAGTTCAACTCTGCTTAGGAAACTGACAAGAACAGTAGCTCCTCTTCATTCCGATACACTATACTTGCTGGGAACAGACGCGAGTGCTATTTGCACTGTGTATGGCAATGGGAGCGCAATAGTGACTTTCCTTACTAGAAAACAACTCTTGCTCGTAGTACCAGAAACTGCATGTGATTCAACTCCGTTTAGGAATGGGAAACAAACGCTAGCTCGCCTTACAAGAAACACACTCTGCTTTTGAGAAAAGAGCACTCTTCTACTCTACTGTGTTTCCTATGGGGTCCCAACAGTGAGCTTGCTCAGAACAAAAGAACTGTGCTTCCCACACACGGGCCATATCTAATTCAACTCTGCTAAGGAAACTGACAAGAACAGTAGCTCCTCTTCAGTCCGATGCACTGTACTTGCTGGGAACAGACGCGAGTGCTATTTGCACTTTGTATGGCAATGGGAGCACAATAGTGACTCTTCTTACCAGAAAACAACTGTTGCTCGTAGGACCAGAAACTGCATGTGATTCAACTCCATTTAGGACTGGGAAACAAATGCTAGCTCTCCTTAGAAGAAACACACTCTGCTTTTGAGGAAAGAGCACTCTTCTACTCTACTGTGTTTCCTATAGAGCCAGAACAGTGAGCTTGCTCAGAACAAAAGAACTGTGCTTCCTACACACACGGGCCATATCTAGTTCAACTCTGCTTAGGAAACTGAAAAGAGCAGCAGCTCCTCTTCAGTCCAATACATTGTACTTGCTGGGAACAGACGCCAGTGCTATTTGCACTGTGTATGGCAAAGGGAGCACAATAGTGACTTTCCTTTCCAGAAAACAACTCTTGCTCGTAGGACCAGAAACTGCATGGGATTCAACTCCATTTAGGACTGGGAAACAAACGCTAGCTCGCCTTACAAGAAACACACTCTGCTTTTGAGAAAAGAGCACTCTTCTACTCTACTGTGTTACCTATAGGGCCAGAACAGTGAGCTTGCTCAGAACAAAAGAACTGTGCTTCCTACACACACGGACCACATATAGTTCAACTCTGCTTAGGAAACTGACAAGAACAGTAGATCCTCTTCATTCCAATACACTGTACATGCTGGGAACAGACGCCAGAGCTATTTGCCCTGTTTATGACAATGGTAGCACAATAGTGACTCTTCTAACCAGAAAAAAACTCTTGCACGCAGGACCAGAAACTGCATGGGATTCAACTCCATTTAGGACTGGGAAACAAACGCTAGCTCGCCTTACAGAAACACACTCTGCTTTTGAGAAAAGAGCACTCTTCTACTCTACTGTGTTTCCTATAGGGCCAGAACAGTGAGCTTGCTCAGAACAAAAGAACTGTGCTTCCTACACACATGGGCCATATCTAGTTCAACTCTGCTTAGGAAAATGACAAGAACATTAGCTCCTCTTCAGTCCAATACACTGTACTTGCTGGGAACAGACGCGAGTGCTATTTGCACTGTGTATGGCAAAGGGAGCTCAATAGTGACCTTTTGCCAGAAAACAACTCTTGCTCGTAAGACTAGAAACTGCATGACATTCAACTCCATTTAGGTCTGGGAAACAAATGCTAGCTCGCCTTTCAAGAAACACACTCTGCTTTTGAGAAAAGAGTACTCTTCTACTCTACTGTTTTTCATAAGTGATCCGAACAGTGAACTAGCTCAGAACAAAAGAACTGTGATTCCTACACACACGGGCCATATCTAGTTCAACTCTGTTTAGGAAACTGACAAGAACAGTAGCTCCTCTTCAGTCCAATACACTGTACTTGCTGAGAACAGACTTGAGTGCTATTTGCACTGTGTATGGCAATGGGAGATCAATAGTGACTCTTCTTAACAGAAAACAACTCTTGCTAGTAGGACCAAAAACTGCATGTGATTAAACTCCATTTAGGACTGGAAAACAAATGCTAGCTCGTCTTACAAGAAACACACTCTGTTTTTGAGAAAAGAGCACTCTTCTACTCTACTGTGTTTCCTATATGGGCAGTACAGTGAGCTTGCTCAGAACAAAAGAACTGTGTTTCCTACACACACGGGCCATATCTAGTTCAATTTGCTTAGAAAACTGACAAGAACAGTAGATCCTCTTCAGTCCAATACACTGTACTTGCTGGGAACAGACGCCAGTGCTATTTGCCCTGTGTATGACAATGGTAGCACAATAGTGACTCTTCTTACCAGAAAACAACTCTTGCTCGTAGGACCAGAAAGTGCATGTGATTCAACTCCATTTCTGACTGGGAAACAAACACTAGCTCGCATTACAAGAAACACACTCTGCTTTTGAGAAAAGAGCACTCTTCTACTCTACTGTGTTTCCTAATTGTTCCGAACAGTGAGCTTGCTCAGAACAAAAGAACTGTGCTTTGTACACACAGGGGCCATATCTAGTTCAACTCTGCTTAGGAAACTGACAAGAACAGTAGATCCTCTTCAGTCCAATACACGGTACTTGCTGGAAGCAGACGCGTGTGGTATTTGCACAGTGTATGGCAATGGAAGCACAATAGTGACTTTCCTTACCAGAAAAAAACTCTTGCTCGTAGGAAAAGAAACTGCATGTGATTCAACTCCATTTAGGACTGGGAAACAAACGCTAGCTCGCCTTACAAGAAAAACTTTCTTCTTTTTAGAAAAGAGCACTCTTCTACTCTACTGTGCTTTTTATAAGGCCAGTACAGTTAACTTGCTCAGAACAATGAACTGTGCTGACTACACACACAGGCCATATCTATTTCAATTCTGCTTAGGAAACTGACAAGAACAGTAGATCCTCTTCAGTCCAATACACTGTACTTGCTCGAACAGAGGCCAGTGCTATTTGCCTTGTGTATGACAATGGGAGCACAATAGTGACTCTTCTTACAAGAAAACAACTCTTGCTCATAGGACCACAAACTGCATGTGATTCAACTCCATTTCTGACTGGGAAACAAACGCTAGCGCGCCTTACAAGAAACATACTCTCCTTTTGAGAAAAGAGCACTCTTCTACTCTACTGTGTTTTTAATTGGGTCTGAACAATGAGCTTGCTCACAAGAAAAGAACTGTGCTTCCTACACACACGGGCCATATCTAGTTCAACTCTGCTTCGGAAACTGACAAGAACATTAGCTCCTCTTCAGTCCAATACACTGTACTTGCAGGTAGCAGACACGAGTCCTATTTGCACTGTCTATGGCAATGGGAGCGCAATAGTGAATACTCTTAACAGAAAACAACTCTTGCTCATAGGATCAGAAACTGCATGAGATTCAACTCCGTTTCTGACTGGGAAACAAACACTAGCTAGCCTTACAACAAACACACTCTGCTTTTGAAAAAAGAGCACTCTTCTACTCTACTGTGTTTCCAAAGGGGTCCGAACAGTGAGCTTGCTCAGAACAAAAGAACTGTGCTTTCTACACACACGGGCCATATCTAGTTCAACTCTGCTTAGGAAACTGACAAGAACAGTAGATCCTCTTCAGTCCAATACCCTGTACATGCTGGGAACAGACGCGTGTGCTATTTGAACTGTGTATGGCAATGGGAGCGCAATAGTGACTCTTCTTACCAGAAAACTACTCTTGCTTGTAGGACCAGAAACTGCATGTGATTCAACTCCATTTAAGACTTGGAAAGAAATGCTAGCTCTCCTTAGAAGAAATACACTCTGCTTTTGAGTAAAGAGCACTCTTCTACTCTTGTGTGTTTCCTATAGAGCCAGAACAGTGAGCTTGCTCAGAACAAAAGAACTGTGCTTCCTACACACACGGGCCATATCTAGTTCAACTCTGCTTAGGAAACTGACAAGAACAGTAGCTCCTCTTCATTCCGATACACTGTACTTGCTGTGAACAGACGTGAGTGCTATTTGCACTGTGTATGGCAATGGGAGCACAATAGTGACTTTCCTTACCAGAAAACAACTCTTGCTCCTAGTACCAGAAACTGCATGTGATTCAACTCTGTTTAGGACTGGGAAACAAACGCTAGCTCGCCGTACAAGAAACACACTCTGCTTTTGAGAAAAGAGCACTCTTCTAATCTACTGTGTTTCCTATGGGGTCTGAACAGTCAGCTTGCTCAGAACAAAAAAACTGTGCTTCCTACACACACGGCCATATCTAGTTCAATTCTGCTTAGGAACCTGACAAGAACAGTAGATCCTCTTCAGTCCAATACACTGTACATGCTGGGAACAGACGCCAGTGCTATTTGCCTTGTGTATGGCAATGGCAGCGCAATAGTGACTCTTCTTACAAGAAAACAACTCTTGCTCATAGGACCACAAACTGCATGTGATTCAACTCCATTTCTGACTGGGAAACAAACGCTAGCTCGCCTTACAAGAAACACACTCTGCTTTTGAGAAAAGAGCACTCTTCTACTCTACTGTGTTTTTAATTGGGTCTGAACAATGAGCTTGCTCACAAGAAAAGAACTGTGCTTCCTACACACACGGGCCATATCTAGTTCAACTCTGCTTCGGAAACTGACAAGAACATTAGCTCCTCTTCAGTCCAATACACTGTACTTGCAGGTAGCAGACACGAGTCCTATTTGCACTGTCTATGGCAATGGGAGCGCAATAGTGAATACTCTTAACAGAAAACAACTCTTGCTCATAGGATCAGAAACTGCATGAGATTCAACTCCGTTTCTGACTGGGAAACAAACACTAGCTAGCCTTACAACAAACACACTCTGCTTTTGAAAAAAGAGCACTCTTCTACTCTACTGTGTTTCCAAAGGGGTCCGAACAGTGAGCTTGCTCAGAACAAAAGAACTGTGCTTTCTACACACACGGGCCATATCTAGTTCAACTCTGCTTAGGAAACTGACAAGAACAGTAGATCCTCTTCAGTCCAATACCCTGTACATGCTGGGAACAGATGCGTGTGCTATTTGAACTGTGTATGGCAATGGGAGCGCAATAGTGACTCTTCTTACCAGAAAACTACTCTTGCTTGTAGGACCAGAAACTGCATGTGATTCAACTCCATTTAAGACTTGGAAAGAAATGCTAGCTCTCCTTAGAAGAAATACACTCTGCTTTTGAGTAAAGAGCACTCTTCTACTCTTGTGTGTTTCCTATAGAGCCAGAACAGTGAGCTTGCTCAGAACAAAAGAACTGTGCTTCCTACACACACGGGCCATATCTAGTTCAACTCTGCTTAGGAAACTGACAAGAACAGTAGCTCCTCTTCATTCCGATACACTGTACTTGCTGTGAACAGACGTGAGTGCTATTTGCACTGTGTATGGCAATGGGAGCACAATAGTGACTTTCCTTACCAGAAAACAACTCTTGCTCCTAGTACCAGAAACTGCATGTGATTCAACTCTGTTTAGGACTGGGAAACAAACGCTAGCTCGCCGTACAAGAAACACACTCTGCTTTTGAGAAAAGAGCACTCTTCTAATCTACTGTGTTTCCTATGGGGTCTGAACAGTCAGCTTGCTCAGAACAAAAAAACTGTGCTTCCTACACACACGGCCATATCTAGTTCAATTCTGCTTAGGAACCTGACAAGAACAGTAGATCCTCTTCAGTCCAATACACTGTACATGCTGGGAACAGACGCCAGTGCTATTTGTCCTGTGTATGGCAATGGCAGCGCAATAGTGACTCTTCTTACCATAAAACAACTCTTGCTCGTAGTACCAGAAACTGCAAGGGATTCAACTCCATTTAGGACTGGGAAACAAACGCTAGCTCGCCTTACAAGAAACACACTCTGCTTTAGAGAAAAGAGCACTCTTCTACTCTACTGTGTTTCCTATAGGGCCAGAAAAGTGAGCTTGCTCAGAACATAAGAACTGTGCTTCCTACACACGGGCCATATCTAGTTCAACTCTGCTTAGGAAACTGACAAGAACAGTATCTATTCTTCAGTCCAATACACTGTACTTGCTGGGAACAGACGCGAGTGCTATTTGCACTGTGTATGGCAATTGGAGCACAATAGTGACTCTTCTTACCAGAAAACAACTCTTGCTTGTAGGACAAAAAACTGCATGTGATTCAACTCCATTTAGGACTGGGAAACAAACTCTATCTCGCCGTACAAGAAACACACTCTGCTTTTGAGAAAAGAGCACTCTTCTACTCTACTGTGTTTCCTATGGGGTCCGAAGAGTGAGCTTGCTCAAAACAAAAGAACTGTGCTTCCCACACACGGGCCATATCTAGTTCAACTCTGCTTAGGAAACTGACAAGAACAGTAGCTCCTCTTCATTCCGATACACTATACTTGCTGGGAACAGACGCGAGTGCTATTTGCACTGTGTATGGCAATGGGAGCGCAATAGTGACTTTCCTTACTAGAAAACAACTCTTGCTCGTAGTACCAGAAACTGCATGTGATTCAACTCCGTTTAGGAATGGGAAACAAACGCTAGCTCGCCTTACAAGAAACACACTCTGCTTTTGAGAAAAGAGCACTCTTCTACTCTACTGTGTTTCCTATGGGGTCCCAACAGTGAGCTTGCTCAGAACAAAAGAACTGTGCTTCCCACACACGGGCCATATCTAATTCAACTCTGCTAAGGAAACTGACAAGAACAGTAGCTCCTCTTCAGTCCGATGCACTGTACTTGCTGGGAACAGACGCGAGTGCTATTTGCACTGTGTATGGCAATGGGAGCACAATAGTGACTCTTCTTACCAGAAAACAACTGTTGCTCGTAGGACCAGAAACTGCATGTGATTCAACTCCATTTAGGACTGGGAAACAAATGCTAGCTCTCCTTAGAAGAAACACACTCTGCTTTTGAGGAAAGAGCACTCTTCTACTCTACTGTGTTTCCTATAGAGCCAGAACAGTGAGCTTGCTCAGAACAAAAGAACTGTGCTTCCTACACACACGGGCCATATCTAGTTCAACTCTGCTTAGGAAACTGAAAAGAGCAGCAGCTCCTCTTCAGTCCAATACATTGTACTTGCTGGGAACAGACGCCAGTGCTATTTGCACTGTGTATGGCAAAGGGAGCACAATAGTGACTTTCCTTTCCAGAAAACAACTCTTGCTCGTAGGACCAGAAACTGCATGGGATTCAACTCCATTTAGGACTGGGAAACAAACGCTAGCTCGCCTTACAAGAAACACACTCTGCTTTTGAGAAAAGAGCACTCTTCTACTCTACTGTGTTAACTATAGGGCCAGAACAGTGAGCTTGCTCAGAACAAAAGAACTGTGCTTCCTACACACACGGACCACATATAGTTCAACTCTGCTTAGGAAACTGACAAGAACAGTAGATCCTCTTCATTCCAATACACTGTACATGCTGGGAACAGACGCCAGAGCTATTTGCCCTGTTTATGACAATGGTAGCACAATAGTGACTCTTCTAACCAGAAAAAAACTCTTGCACGCAGGACCAGAAACTGCATGGGATTCAACTCCATTTAGGACTGGGAAACAAACGCTAGCTCGCCTTACAGAAACACACTCTGCTTTTGAGAAAAGAGCACTCTTCTACTCTACTGTGTTTCCTATAGGGCCAGAACAGTGAGCTTGCTCAGAACAAAAGAACTGTGCTTCCTACACACATGGGCCATATCTAGTTCAACTCTGCTTAGGAAAATGACAAGAACATTAGCTCCTCTTCAGTCCAATACACTGTACTTGCTGGGAACAGACGCGAGTGCTATTTGCACTGTGTATGGCAAAGGGAGCTCAATAGTGACCTTTTGCCAGAAAACAACTCTTGCTCGTAAGACTAGAAACTGCATGACATTCAACTCCATTTAGGTCTGGGAAACAAATGCTAGCTCGCCTTTCAAGAAACACACTCTGCTTTTGAGAAAAGAGTACTCTTCTACTCTACTGTTTTTCATAAGTGATCCGAACAGTGAACTAGCTCAGAACAAAAGAACTGTGATTCCTACACACACGGGCCATATCTAGTTCAACTCTGTTTAGGAAACTGACAAGAACAGTAGCTCCTCTTCAGTCCAATACACTGTACTTGCTGAGAACAGACTTGAGTGCTATTTGCACTGTGTATGGCAATGGGAGATCAATAGTGACTCTTCTTAACAGAAAACAACTCTTGCTAGTAGGACCAAAAACTGCATGTGATTAAACTCCATTTAGGACTGGAAAACAAATGCTAGCTCGTCTTACAAGAAACACACTCTGTTTTTGAGAAAAGAGCACTCTTCTACTCTACTGTGTTTCCTATATGGGCAGTACAGTGAGCTTGCTCAGAACAAAAGAACTGTGTTTCCTACACACACGGGCCATATCTAGTTCAATTTGCTTAGAAAACTGACAAGAACAGTAGATCCTCTTCAGTCCAATACACTGTACTTGCTGGGAACAGACGCCAGTGCTATTTGCCCTGTGTATGACAATGGTAGCACAATAGTGACTCTTCTTACCAGAAAACAACTCTTGCTCGTAGGACCAGAAAGTGCATGTGATTCAACTCCATTTCTGACTGGGAAACAAACACTAGCTCGCATTACAAGAAACACACTCTGCTTTTGAGAAAAGAGCACTCTTCTACTCTACTGTGTTTCCTAATTGTTCCGAACAGTGAGCTTGCTCAGAACAAAAGAACTGTGCTTTGTACACACAGGGGCCATATCTAGTTCAACTCTGCTTAGGAAACTGACAAGAACAGTAGATCCTCTTCAGTCCAATACACGGTACTTGCTGGAAGCAGACGCGTGTGGTATTTGCACAGTGTATGGCAATGGAAGCACAATAGTGACTTTCCTTACCAGAAAAAAACTCTTGCTCGTAGGAAAAGAAACTGCATGTGATTCAACTCCATTTAGGACTGGGAAACAAACGCTAGCTCGCCTTACAAGAAAAACTTTCTTCTTTTTAGAAAAGAGCACTCTTCTACTCTACTGTGCTTTTTATAAGGCCAGTACAGTTAACTTGCTCAGAACAATGAACTGTGCTGACTACACACACAGGCCATATCTATTTCAATTCTGCTTAGGAAACTGACAAGAACAGTAGATCCTCTTCAGTCCAATACACTGTACTTGCTCGAACAGAGGCCAGTGCTATTTGCCTTGTGTATGACAATGGGAGCACAATAGTGACTCTTCTTACAAGAAAACAACTCTTGCTCATAGGACCACAAACTGCATGTGATTCAACTCCATTTCTGACTGGGAAACAAACGCTAGCGCGCCTTACAAGAAACATACTCTCCTTTTGAGAAAAGAGCACTCTTCTACTCTACTGTGTTTTTAATTGGGTCTGAACAATGAGCTTGCTCACAAGAAAAGAACTGTGCTTCCTACACACACGGGCCATATCTAGTTCAACTCTGCTTCGGAAACTGACAAGAACATTAGCTCCTCTTCAGTCCAATACACTGTACTTGCAGGTAGCAGACACGAGTCCTATTTGCACTGTCTATGGCAATGGGAGCGCAATAGTGAATACTCTTAACAGAAAACAACTCTTGCTCATAGGATCAGAAACTGCATGAGATTCAACTCCGTTTCTGACTGGGAAACAAACACTAGCTAGCCTTACAACAAACACACTCTGCTTTTGAAAAAAGAGCACTCTTCTACTCTACTGTGTTTCCAAAGGGGTCCGAACAGTGAGCTTGCTCAGAACAAAAGAACTGTGCTTTCTACACACACGGGCCATATCTAGTTCAACTCTGCTTAGGAAACTGACAAGAACAGTAGATCCTCTTCAGTCCAATACCCTGTACATGCTGGGAACAGACGCGTGTGCTATTTGAACTGTGTATGGCAATGGGAGCGCAATAGTGACTCTTCTTACCAGAAAACTACTCTTGCTTGTAGGACCAGAAACTGCATGTGATTCAACTCCATTTAAGACTTGGAAAGAAATGCTAGCTCTCCTTAGAAGAAATACACTCTGCTTTTGAGTAAAGAGCACTCTTCTACTCTTGTGTGTTTCCTATAGAGCCAGAACAGTGAGCTTGCTCAGAACAAAAGAACTGTGCTTCCTACACACACGGGCCATATCTAGTTCAACTCTGCTTAGGAAACTGACAAGAACAGTAGCTCCTCTTCAGTCCAATACACTGTACTTGCTGGAAGCAGACGCGTGTGGTATTTGCACATTGTATGGCAATGGAAGCACAATAGTGACTTTCCTTACCAGAAAAAAACTCTTGCTCGTAGGACCAGAAACTGCATAGGATTCAACTCCATTTCTGACTGGGAAACAAACACTAGCTCGCCTTACAAGAAACACACTCTGCTTTTCAGAAAAGAGCGCTCTTTACTCTACAGTGTTTCCTATAGGGCCAGAAGAGTGAGCTTGCTCAGAACAAAAGAACTGTGCTTCCTACACACACGGGCCATATCTAGTTCAACTCTGCTTAGGAAACTGACAAGAACAGTAGATCCTCTTCAGTCCAATACACTGTACTTGCTGGGAACAGACGTCAGTGCTATTTGCCCTGTGTTTGACAATGGGAGCACAATAGTGACTCTTCTTACAAGAAAACAACTCTTGCTCATAGGACCACGAACTGCATGTGATTCAACTCCATTTCTGACTGGGAAACAAACGCTAGCTCGCCTTACAAGAAACACACTCTGCTTTTGAGAAAAGAGCACTCTTCTAATCTACTGTGCTTTTTATAGGGCCAGTACAGTGAGCTTGCTCAGAACAATGAACTGTGCTGACTACACACACAGGCCATATCTATTTCAATTCTGCTTAGGAAACTGACAAGAACAGTAGATCCTCTTCAGTCCAATACACTGTACTTGCTGGGAACAGACGCCAGTGCTATTTGCCCTGTATATGACAATGGGAGCACAATAGTGACTCTTCTTACAAGAAAACAACTCTTGCTCATAGGACCGAAAACTGCATGTGATTCAACTCCATTTCTGACTGGGAAACAAATGCTAGCTCGCCTTACAAGAAACACACTCTGCTTTTGAGAAAAGAGCACTCTTCTACTCTACTGTATTTCCTATATGGCCAGTACAGTGAGCTTGCTCAGAACAAAAGAACTGTGCTTCCTACACACACGGGCCATATCTAGTTGAATTCTTCTTAGAAAACTGACAAGAACAGTACATCCTCTTCAGTCCAAAACACTGTACTTGCTGGGAACAGACGCCAGTGTTATTTGCCCTGTATATGACAATGGGAGCACAATAGTGACTCTTCTTACCAGAAAACAGCTCTTGCTTGTAGGACCAGAAACTGCATGTGATTCAATTCCATTTAGGACTGGGAAACAAATGCTAGCTAGCCTTACAAGAAACAAACTCTGCTTTTGAGAAAAGAGCACTCTTCTACTTTCCTGTGTTTCCTATAGGGCCAGAACAGTGAGCTTGCTCAGAACAAAAGAACTGTGCTGACTACACACGGGCCATATCTATTTCAATTGTGCTTTAGGTAACCGACAAGAACAGTAGATCCTCTTCAGTCCAATACACTGTACTTCCTGGGAACAGACGCCAGTGCTATTTGCCCTGTGTATGACAATGGGAGCGCAATAGTGAATCTTCTTACCAGAAAACAACTCTTGCTCATAGGACCAGAAACTGCATGTGATTCAACTCCATTTAGGACTGGGAAAAAAGGCTCGCTCGCCTTACAAGAAACACACTCTGCATTTGAGAAAAGAGCACTCTTCTACTCTACTGTGATTCCTATAGGGTCAGAACAATGAGCTTGCTCAGAACAAAAGAACTGTGCTTCCTACACACACGGGCATATCTAGTTAAACTCTGCTTAGGAAACTGACAAGAACAGTAGCTCCTCTTCAGTCCAATACACTGTACTTGCTAGGAACAGACAGGAGTGCTATTTGCACTGAGTATGGCAATGGGAGCGCAATAGTGACTTTCCTTACCAGAAAACAACTCTTGCTCATAGGACCAGAAACTGCATGTGATTCAACTCCATTTAGGACTGGGAAACAAACGCTAGCTCGCCTTACAAGAAACACAGTTTGCTTTTGAGAAAAGAGCACTCTTCTACTCTACTGTGTTTCCTATGGGGTCCAAACAGTGAGTTGGTCAGAACAAAAAAAATTGTGCTTCCTATACACACGGCCATATCTAGTTCAAGTCTGCTTAGGAACCTGACAAGAACAGTAGATCCTCTTCAGTCCAATACACTGTACTTGCTGGCAACAGACGCCAGTGCTATTTTTCCTGTGTATGGCAATGGCAGCGCAATAGTGACTTTCCTTACCAGAAAACAACTCTTGCTCATAGTACCAGAAACTGCATAGGATTCAACTCCACTTAGGACTGGGAAACAAATGCTAGCTCGCCTTACAAGAAACACATTCTGCTTTAGAGAAAATAGCACTCTTCTACTCTACTGTGTTTCCTATAGGGCCGGAACAGTGAGCTAGCTCAGAACAAAAGAACTGTGCTTCCTACACACGGGCCATATCTAGTTCAACTCTGCTTAGGAAACTGACAAGAACAGTAGCTCCTCTTCAGTCCGATACACTGTACTTGCTGGGAACAGACGCGAGTGCTATTTGCCCTGTGTATGACAATGGTAGGGCAATAGGGACTTTCCTTACCAGAAAACAACTCTTGCTCGTAGGACCAGAAACTGCATGTGATTCAACTCCATTTAGGACTGGGAAACAAATGCTAGCTTGCCTTACATGAAATACACTCTGCTTTTGAGAAAAGAGCACTCTACTACTCTACTGTGTTTCCTATGGGGTCCAAACAGTGAGCTTGCTCAGAACAAAAGAACTGTGCTTCCTACACACGGGCCATATCTATTTCAATTGTGCTTTATGTAACCGACAAGAACAGTAGATCCTCTTCAGTCCAATACACTGTACTTGCTGGGAACAGACGCCAGTGCTATTTGCCCTGTGTATGACAATGGGAGCGCAATAGTGAATCTTCTTACCAGAAAACAACTCTTGCTCATAGGACCAGAAACTGCATGTGATTCAACTCCATTTAGGACTGGGAAACAAACTCTAGCTCGCCTTACAAGAAACACACTCTGCTTTTGAGAAAAGAACACTCTTCTACTCTACTGTGTTTCCCATAGGGCCAAAACAATGAGCTTGCTCAGAACAAAAGAACTGTGCTTCCTACACACACGGGGCATATCTAGTTCAACTCTGCTTAGGAAACTGAGAAGATCAGTAGCTCCTTTTCAGTCCAATACACTGTACTTGCTAGGAACAGACGGGAGTGCTATTTGCACTGAGTATGGCAATGGGAGCGCAATAGTGACTTTCCTTACCAGAAAACAACTCTTGCTCTTAGGACCAGAAACTGCATGTGATTCGACTCCATTTAGGACTGGGAAACAAAAGCTAGCTCGCCTTTCTAGAAACACAGTCTGCTTTTGAGAAAAGAGCACTCTTCTACTCTACTGTGTTTCCTAAAGGGCCAGAATAGTGAGCTTGCTCAGAACATAAGAACTGAGCTTCCTACACACACAGGCCATATCTAGTTCATCTCTGCTTAGGAAACTGAAAAGAACAGTAGATCCCATTAAGTCCAATACACTGTAATTGCTGGGAACAGAAGCGAGTGCTATTTGCACTGTGTACGGCAAAGGGAGCACAATAGTGACTTTCCTTACCAGAAAAAAACTCTTGTTCGTAGGACCAGAAACTGCATGGGATTCAACTCCATTTAGGACTGGGAAAAAAACGCTAGCTTACCTTACAAGAAACACACTCTGCTTTTGAGAAAAGAGCACTCTTCTACTCCACTGTGTTTCCTATATGGCCAGAACAGTGAGCTTGCTCAGAACATAGTAACTGTGCTTCCTACACACACGGGCCATATCTAGTTCAACTCTGCTTAGGAACCTGACAAGAACAGTAGATCCCCTTTAGTCCAATACACTGTACGTGCTGGGAACAGACGCCAGTGCTATTTGTCCTGTGTATGGCAATGGCAGCGCAATAGTGACTATTCTTACCATAAAAAACTCTTGCTCGTAGGACCAGAAACTGCATGTGTTTCAACTCCATGTAGGACTGGGAAACAAACGCTACCTCTGCTTACATGAAACACACTCTGCTTTTGAGAAAAGAGCACTCTTCTACTCTACTGTGTTTCCTATGGTGTCCGAACAGTGAGCTTGCTCAGAACAAAAGAACTGTGCTTCCTACACACACGGCCATATCTAGTTCAACTCTGCTTAGGAACCCGACAAGAACAGTAGATCCCCTTTAGTCCAATACACTGTACTTGCTGGGAACAGACGCCAGGGCTATTTGTCCTGTGTATGGCAATGGCAGCGCAATAGTGACTATTCTTACCATAAAACAACTCTTGCTCGTAGGACCAGAACCTGCATGTGTTTCAACTCCATTTAGGACTGGGAAACAAACGCTAGCTCGCCTTACAAGAAACACACTCTGCTTTAGAGAAATGATCACTTTGTACTCTACTGTGTTTCCTGCGGGGTCCGAACAGTGAGCTTGCTCAGAACAAAAGAACTGTGCTTCCTACACACATGGGCCATATCTAGTTCATCTCTGCTTAGGAAACTGAAAAGAACAATAGATCCTATTAAGTCCAATACACTGTACTTGCTGGGAACAGACGCGAGTGCTATTTGCACTGTGTATGGCAATGGGAGCACAATAGTGACTCGTCTTACCAGAAAACAACTCTTGCTCGTAGGACAAAAAACTGCATGTGACTCAACTCCATTTAGGACTGGGAAACAAACTCTAGCTCGCCTTACAAGAAACACCCTCTGCTTTTGAGAAAAGAGCACTCTTCTACTCTACTGTGTTTCCCATAGGGCCAGAATGGTGAGCTTCCTCAGAACAAAAGAACTGTGCTTCCTACACACACGGGCCATATCTAGTTCAACTCTGCTTAGGAAACTGACAAGAACAGTAACTCCTCTTCAGTCAGATACACTGTACTTGCTGGGATCAGACGCGAGTACTATTTGCACTGTGTATGGCAATGGGAGCACAATAGTGACTTTCCTTACCAGAAAAAAACTCTTGCTCGTAGGACCAGAAACTGCATGTGATTCAACTCCATTTAGGACTGGGAAAAAAAACGCTAGCTTACCTTACAAGAAACACATTCTGCTTTTGAGAAAAGAGCACTCTTCTACTCTACTCTGTTTCCTATGGGGTCCAAACAGTGAGCTTGCTCAGAACAAAAAAAACTGTGCTTCCTACACACACGGCCATATCTAGTTCAAGTCTGCTTAGGAACCTGAGAAGAACAGTAGATTCTTTTCAGTCCAATACACTGTACTTGTTGGCAACAGACGCCAGTGCTTTTTGTCCTGTGTATGGCAATGGGAGCGCAATAGTGACTTTCCTTACCAGAAAACAACTATTGTTCGTAGGACCAGAAACTGCATGTGATTCAACTCTATTTAGGACTAGGAAACAAACGCTAGCTTGCCTTACAAGAAACACACTCTGCTTTAGAGAAAAGATCACTCTTGTACTCTACTGTGTTTCCTATGGGGTCCGAACAGTGAGCTTGCTCAGAACAAAAAAACTGTGCTTCCTACACACATGGGCCATATCTAGTTCATCTCTGCTTAGGAAACTGAAAAGAACAGTAGATCCTATTAAGTCCAATACACTGTACTTGCTGGGAACAGACGCGAGTGCTATTTGCACTGTGTATGGCAATGGGAGCACAATAGTGACTCGTCTTACCAGAAAACAACTCTTGCTCGTAGGACAAAAAACTGCATGTGACTCAACTCCATTTAGGACTGGGAAACAAACTCTAGCTCGCCTTATAAGAAACACACTCTGCTTTTGAGAAAAGAGCACTCTTCTACTCTACTGTGTTTCCCATAGGGCCAGAACGGTGAGCTTGCTCAGAACAAAAGAACTGTGCTTCCTACACACACGGGCCATATCTAGTTCAACTCTGCTTAGGAAAGTGACAAGAACAGTAACTCTTCTTCAGTCAGATACACTGTACTTGCTGGGATCAGACCCGAGTGCTATTTGCACTGTGTATGGCAATGGGAGCACAATAGTGACTTTCCTTACCAGAAAAAAACTCTTGCTCGTAGGACCAGAAACTGCATGGGATTCAACTCCATTTAGGACTGGGAAAAAAACGCTAGCTTACCTTACAAGAAACACACTCTGCTTTTGAGAAAAGAGCACTCTTCTACTCTACTGTGTTTCCTATAGGGCCAGAACAGTGAGCTTGCTCAGAACAAAAAAACTGTGCTTCCTACACACACGGACCATATCTAGTTCAACTCTGCTTAGGAACCTGACAAGAACAGTAGATCCCTCTCAGTCCAATACACTGTACATGCTGCGAACAGACACCATTGCTATTTGCCCTGTGCATGACAATGGGAGCACAATAGTGACTCTTCTTACCATAAAACAACTCTTGCTCGTAGGACCAGATACTGCGTGGCATTCAACTCCATTTTTGACTGGGAAACAAACACTAGCTCGCCTTACAAGAAACACACTCTGCTTTTGAGAAAAGAGCACTCTTCTACTCTACTGTGTTTCCTAATTGTTCCGAACAGTGAGCTTGCTCAGAACAAAAGAACTGTGCTTTGTACACACACGGTCCATATCTAGTTCAACTCTGTTTAGGAAACTGACAAGAACAGTAGATCCTCTTCAGTCCAATACACGGTACTTGCTGGAAGCAGGCGCGTGTGGTATTTGCACAGTGTATGGCAATGGAAGTGCAATAGTGACTTTCCTTAACAGAAAAAAACTCTTGCTCGTAGGACGAGAAACTGCATGGGATTCAACTCAATTTCTGACTGGGAAACAAACACTAGATCGCCTTACAAGAAACACACTCTGCTTTTGAGAAAAGAGCGCTCTTCTACTCTACAGTGTTTCCTATGGGGTCCGAACAGTGAGCTTGCTCAGAACAAAAGAACTGTGTTTCCTACACACACGGTCCATATCTAGTTCAACTCTGCTTAGGAAACTGACAAGAAAAGAGCTCCTCCTCAGTCCAATACACTGAACTTGCTGTGAACAGACGCGACTGCTCTTTGCACTGTGTATGGCAATGGAGGCACAATAGTGACTTTCCTTACCAGAAAACAACTCTTGCTTGTAGGAAAAAAAACTGCATGTGATTCAACTCCATTTAGGACTGGGAAACAAACGCTAGCTCGCCTTACAAGAAACACACTCTGCTTTTGAGAAAAGAGCACTCTTCTACTCTACTGTGCATTTTATAGGGCCAGTACAGTGAGCTTGCTCAGAACAATGAACTGTGCTGACTACACACACAGGCCATATCTATTTCAATTCTGCTTAGGAAACTGACAAGAACAGTAGCTCCTCTTCAGTCCAATACACTGTACTTGCTGGGAACAGACACGTGTGCTATTTGCACTGTGTATGGCAATGGGAGCGCAATAGTGACTCTTCTTATCAGAAAACAACTCTTGCTCGTGGGACCAGAAACTGCATGGGATTCAACTCCATTTCTGTCTGGGAAACAAACACTAGCTTTCCTTATAAGAAACACACTCTGCTTTTGAGAAAAGAGCACTCTTCTACTCTACTGTGTTTCCTATGGGGTCTGAACAGTGAGCTTGCTCAGAACAAAAGAACTGTGCTTCCTACACACACGGGCCATATCTAATTCAACTCTGCTTAGGAAACTGACAAGAACAGTAGCTCCTCTTCAGTCCAATACACTGTACTTGCTGGGAACAGACGTGAGTGCTATTTGCACTGTGTTTGGCAATGGGAGCGCAATAGTGACTTTCCTTACCACAAAACAACTCTTTCTCGTAGGACCAAAAACTGCATGTGATTCAACTCCATTTAGGACTGAGAAACAAACGCTAGCTCGCCTTACAAGAAACACACTCTGCTTTTGAGAAAACAGCACTCTTCTACTCTACTGTGTTTCCTATAGGGCCAGAACAGTGAGCTTACTCAGAACAACTGAACGGTGCTTCCTACACACGGACCATATCTAGTTCAACTCTGCTTAGGAACCTGACAAGAACAGTAGATCCTAAGCACTCCAATACACTGTACATGCTGGGAACAGACGCCATTGCTATTTGCCCTGTGTATGACAATGGGAGCGCAATAGTGACTCCTCTTACTAGAAAAAGCTCTTGCTCGTAGGACCCAAAACTGCATGTGATTTAACTCCATTTAGGACTGGGAAACAAACGCTAGCTCGCCTTACAAGAAACATACTCTGCTTTTGAGAAAAGAGCACTTTTCTACTCTACTGTGTTTTCTATGGGGTCCGAAAGTGAGCTTGCTCAGAACAAAAGAACTGTGCTTTTTACACACACGGACCATATCTAGTTAAACTCTGCTTAGGAAACTGACAAGAACAGTAGATCCTCTTCAGTCCAATAAACTGTACATGCTGGAAACAGACGCCAGTGCTATTTGCCCCGTATATGACAATGGGAGCGCAATAATGACTCTTCTTACCAGAAAACAACACTTGCTAGTAGGACAAGAAACTGCATGTGATTCAACTCCATTTAGGACTGGGAAAAAAACACTAGCTCGCTTTACAAGAAACACACTCTGCTTTAGTGAAAGGAGCACTCTTCTAGTCTACTATATTTCCTATGGGGTCCAAACAGTGAGCTTGCTCAGAACAAAAGAACTGTGCTTCCTACACACACGGACCATATGTAGTTCAACTCTGCTTAGGAACCTGACAAGAAGAGTAGCTCCTCTTCAGTCCAACTCTGTACTTGCTGGGAACAGACGCGAGTGCTATTTGCACTGTGTATGGAAATGGGAAAGCAATAGTGACTTTCCTTACCAGAAAACAACTCTAGTTCGTAGGACCAGAAATTGCATGTGATTCAACTCCATTTAGGACTAGGAAACAAACGCTAGCTTGCCCTACAAGAAACACACTCTGCTTTAGAGAAAAGAGCACTCTTCTATTCTACTGTGTTTCCTATAGGGCCAGAACAGTGAGCTTGCTCAGAACATAATAACTGTGCTTCCTACACACACGGGCCATATCTAGTTCAACTCTGCTTAGGAGAATGACAAGAACAGTAGATCCCCTTTAGTCCTATACACTGTACTTGCTGGGAACAGACGCCATTGCTATTCGTCCTGTGTATGGCAATGGCAGTGCAATAGTGACTATTCTTACCATAAAACAACTCTTGCTCGTAGGACCAGAAACTGCATGTGTTTCAACTCCTTTTAGGACTGGGAAACAAACGCTAGCTCACCTTACAAGAAACACACTCTGCTTTTGAGAAAAGAGCACTCTTCTACTCTACTGTGATTCCTATAAGGCCAGAACAGTGAGCTTGCTCAGAACAAAAGAACTGTGCTTCCTACACACACGGGGCATATCTAGTTCAACTCTGCTTAGGAAACTGAAAAGAACAGTAGATCCTCTTCTATCCAATACACTGTACTTGCTGGGAACAGACGCGAGTGCTATTTGCACTGTGTAGGGCAATTGGAGCACAATAGTGACTCGTCTTACCAGGAAACAACTCTTGCTCATAGTACAAAAAATTGCATGTGACTCAACTACATTTAGGACTGGAAAACAAACTCTAGCTCGCCTTACAAGAAACACACTCTGCTTTTGAGAAAAGAACACTCTTCTACTCTACTGTGATTCCCATAGGGTCAGAACAATGAGCTTGCTCAGAACAAAAGAACTGTGCTTCCTACACACACGGGCATATCTAGTTAAACTCTGCTTAGGAAACTGACAAGAACAGTAGCTCCTCTTCAGTCCAATACACTGTACTTGCTAGGAACAGACAGGAGTGCTATTTGCACTGAGTATGGCAATGGGAGCGCAATAGTGACTTTCCTTACCAGAAAACAACTCTTGCTCATAGGACCAGAAACTGCATGTGATTCAACTCCATTTAGGACTGGGAAACAAACGCTAGCTCGCCTTACAAGAAACACAGTTTGCTTTTGAGAAAAGAGCACTCTTCTACTCTACTGTGTTTCCTATGGGGTCCAAACAGTGAGTTGGTCAGAACAAAAAAAAATGTGCTTCCTATACACACGGACATATCTAGTTCAAGTCTGCTTAGGAACCTGACAAGAACAGTAGATCCTCTTCAGTCCAATACACTGTACTTGCTGGCAACAGACGCCAGTGCTATTTTTCCTGTGTATGGCAATGGCAGCGCAATAGTGACTTTCCTTACCAGAAAACAACTCTTGCTCATAGTACCAGAAACTGCATAGGATTCAACTCCACTTAGGACTGGGAAACAAACGCTAGCTCGCCTTACAAGAAACACACTCTGCTTTAGAGAAAATAGCACTCTTCTACTCTACTGTGTTTCCTATAGGGCCGGAACAGTGAGCTTGCTCAGAACAAAAGAACTGTGCTTCCTACACACGGGCCATATCTAGTTCAACTCTGCTTAGGAAACTGACAAGAACAGTAGCTCCTCTTCAGTCCGATACACTGTACTTGCTGGGAACAGACGCGAGTGCTATTTGCCCTGTGTATGACAATGGGAGCGCAATAGGGACTTTCCTTACCAGAAAACAACTCTTGCTCGTAGGACCAGAAACTGCATGTGATTCAACTCCATTTAGGACTGGGAAACAAATGCTAGCTCGCCTTACATGAAATACACTCTGCTTTTGAGAAAAGAGCACTCTACTACTCTACTGTGTTTCCTATGGGGTTCAAACAGTGAGCTTGCTCAGAACAAAAGAACTGTGCTTCCTACACACATGGGCCATATCTAGTTCAACACTGCTTAGGAAACTGAAAAGAACAGTAGATCCTCTTCAGTCCAATACACTGTACTTGCTGGGAACAGACGCGAGTGCTATTTGTACTATGTAGGGCAATTGGAGCACAATAGTGACTCGTCTTTCCAGAAAACAACTCTTGCTCATAGGACAAAAAACTGCATGTGACTCAACTACATTTAGGACTGGGAAACAAACTCTAGCTCGCCTTACAAGAAACACACTCTGCTTTTGAGAAAAGAACACTCTTCTACTCTACTGTGTTTCCCATAGGGCCAAAACAATGAGCTTGCTCAGAACAAAAGAACTGTGCTTCCTACACACACGGGGCATATCTAGTTCAACTCTGCTTAGGAAACTGAGAAGATCAGTAGCTCCTCTTCAGTCCAATACACTGTACTTGCTAGGAACAGACGGGAGTGCTATTTGCACTGAGTATGGCAATGGGAGCGCAATAGTGACTTTCCTTACCAGAAAACAACTCTTGCTCTTAGGACCAGAAACTGCATGTGATTCGACTCCATTTAGGACTGGGAAACAAAAGCTAGCTCGCCTTTCTAGAAACACAATCTGCTTTTGAGAAAAGAGCACTCTTCTACTCTGCTGTGTTTCCTATGGGGCCCAAACAGTGAGCTTGCTCAGAACAAAAAAAAATTGTGCTTCCTATACACACGGCCATATCTAGTTCAAGTCTGGTTAGGAACCTGACAAGAACAGTAGCTCGTCTTCAGTCCGATACACTGTACTTGCGGGGATCAGACGCGAGTGCTATTTGCACTGTGTATGGCAATGGGAGCGCAATAGTGACTTTCCTTACCAGAAAAAACTCTTGCTCGTAGGACCAGAAACTACATGTGTTTCAACTTCATTTAGGACTAGGAAACAAACGCTAGCTTGCCCTACAAGAAACACACTCTGCTTTAGAGAAAAGAGGACTCTTCTACTCTACTGTGTTTCCTAAAGGGCCAGAACAGTGAGCTTGCTCAGAACATAAGAACTGAGCTTCCTACACACACGGGCCATATCTAGTTCAACTCTGCTTAGGAAACTGACAAGAACAGTAGCTCCTCTTCAGTCCAATACACTGTACTTGCTGGAAACAGATGCCAGTGCTATTTGCACTGTGTATGACAATTGGAGTGCAATAGTGACTTTCATTACCAGAAAACAACTCTTGCACATAGGACCAGAAACTGCATGTGATTCAACTCCATTTAGGACTTGGAAACAAACGCTACCTCTGCTTACATGAAACACACTCTGCTTTTGAGAAAAGAGCACTCTTCTACTCTACTGTGTTTCCTATGGCGTCCGAACAGTGAGCTTGCTCAGAACAAAAGAACTGTGCTTCCTACACACACGGGACATATCTAGTTCAACTCTGCTTAGAAATCCGACAAGAACAGTAGATCCCCTTTAGTCCAATACACTGTACTTGCTGGGAACAGACGCCAGTGCTATTTGTCCTGTGTATGGCAATGGCAGCGCAATAGTGACGATTCTTACCATAAAACAACTCTTGCTCATAGGACCAGAAACTGCATGTGTTTCAACTCCATTTAGGACTGGGAAACAAACGCTAGCTCGCCTTACAAGAAACACACTCTGCTTTAGAGAAAAGAGCACTCTTCTACTCTACTGTGTTTCCTATGGGGTCCAAACAGTGAGCTTGATCAGAACAAAAAAAACTGTGCTTCCTACACACACGACCATATCTAGTTCAAGTCTGCTTAGGAACCTGACAAGAACAGTAGATCCTATTCAGTCCAATAAACTGTACTTGCTGGGAACAGACGCGAGTGCTATTTGCACTGTGTATGGCAATGGGAGCACAATAGTGACTCGTCTTACCAGAAAACAACTCTTGCTCGTAGGACAAAAAACTGCATGTGACTCAACTCCATTTAGGACTGGGAAACAAACTCTAGCTCGCCTTACAAGAAACACACTCTGCTTTTGAGAAAAGAGCACACTTCTACTCTACTGTGTTTCCCATAGGGCCAGAACGGTGAGCTTGCTCAGAACAAAAGAACTGTGCTTCCTACACACACGGGCCATATCTAGTTCAACTCTGCTTAGGAAACTGACAAGAACAGTAGCTCCTCTTCAGTCCGATACACTGTACTTGCTGGGAACAGACGCCAGTGCTATTTACACTGTGTATGGCAATGGGAGCGCAATAGTGACTTTCCTTACCAGAAAAAAACTCTTGCTCGTAGGACCAGAAACTGCATGTGATTCAACTTCATTTAGGATTGGGAAAAAACGCTAGCTTACCTTACAAGAAACACACTCTCCTTTTGAGAAAAGAGCACTCTTCTACTCTACTCTGTTTCCTATAGGGCCAGAACAGTGAGCTTGCTCAGAACATAATAACTGTGCTTCCTACACACACGGGACATATCTAGTTCAACTCTGCTTAGGAACCTGACAAGAACAGTAGATCCCCTTTAGTACAATACACTGTACTTGCTGGGAACAGACGCCAGTGCTATTTGTCCTGTGTATGGCAATGGCAGCGCAATAGTAACTATTCTTACCATAAAAAAACTCTTGCTCGTAGGACCAGAAACTGCATTTGTTTCAACTCCATTTAGGACTGGGAAACAAACGCTAACTCGCCTTACAAGAAACACACTCTGCTTTAGAGAAAAGAGCACTCTTCTACTCTACTGTGTTTCCTATAGGGCCAGAACAGTGAGCTTGCTCAGAACAAAAGGACTGTGCTTCCTACACACGGGCCATATCTAGTTCAACTCTGCTTAGGAAACTGACAAGAACAGTAGCTCCGCTTCAATCCGATACACTGTACTTGCTGGGAACAGACGCGAGTGCTATTTGCACTGTATAAGGCAATGGGAGTGCAATAGGGACTTTCCTTACCAGAAAACAACTCTTGCTCGTAGGACCAGAAAGTGCATGTGATTCAACTCCATTTAGGACTGGGAAACAATTGCTAGCTCGCCTTACATGAAACACAATCTGCTTTTGGAAAAGAGCACTCTTCTACTCTACTGTCTTTCCTATGGGTTCCAAACAGTGAGCTTGCTCAGAACAAAAGAACTGTGCTTCCTACACACATGGGAGATATGTAGTTCAACTCTGCTTAGGAAACTGACAAGAACAGTAGCTCGTCTTCAGTCCGATACACTGTACTTGCTGGGATCAGACGCGAGTGCTATTTGCACTGTGTATGGCAATGGGAGCGCAATAGTGACTTTCCTTACCAGAAAAACACTCTTGCTCGTAGGACCAGAAACTACATGTGGTTCAACTTCATTTAGGACTAGGAAACAAACGCTAGCTTGCCCTACAAGAAACACACTCTGCTTTAGAGAAAAGAGCACTCTTCTACTCTACTGTGTTTCCTAAAGGGCCAGAACAGTGAGCTTGCTCAGAACATAAGAACTGAGCTTCCTACACACACGGGCCATATCTAGTTCAACTCAGCTTAGGAAACTGACAAGAACAGTAGCTCCTCTTCAGTCCAATACACTGTACTTCTGGGAACAGATGCCAGTGCTATTTGCACTGTGTATGACAATTGGAGTGCAATAGTGACTTTCATTACCAGAAAACAACTCTTGCAATAGGACCAGAACCTGCATGTGATTCAACTCCATTTAGGACTGGGAAACAAACGCTACCTCTGCTTACATGAAACACACTCTGCTTTTGAGAAAAGAGCACTCTTCTACTCTACTGTGTTTCCTATGGCGTCCGAACAGTGAGCTTGCTCAGAACAAAAGAACTGTGCTTCCTACACACACGGGACATATCTAGTTCAACTCTGCTTAGAAACCCGACAAGAACAGTAGATCCCCTTTAGTCCAATACACTGTACTTGCTGGGAACAGACGCCAGTGCTATTTGTCCTGTGTATGGCAATGGCAGCGCAATAGTGACGATTCTTACCATAAAACAACTCTTGCTCGTAGGACCAGAAACTGCATGTGTTTCAACTCCATTTAGGACTGGGAAACAAACGCTAGCTCGCCTTACAAGAAACACACTCTGCTTTAGAGAAAAGAGCACTCTTCTACTCTACTGTGTTTCCTATGGGGTCCAAACAGTGAGCTTGATCAGAACAAAAAAAACTGTGCTTCCTACACACACGACCATATCTAGTTCAAGTCTGCTTAGGAACCTGACAAGAACAGTAGATCCTATTCAGTCCAATAAACTGTACTTGCTGGGAACAGACGCGAGTGCTATTTGCACTGTGTATGGCAATGGGAGCACAATAGTGACTCGTCTTACCAGAAAACAACTCTTGCTCGTAGGACAAAAAACTGCATGTGACTCAACTCCATTTAGGACTGGGAAACAAACTCTAGCTCGCCTTACAAGAAACACACTCTGCTTTTGAGAAAAGAGCACACTTCTACTCTACTGTGTTTCCCATAGGGCCAGAACGGTGAGCTTGCTCAGAACAAAAGAACTGTGCTTCCTACACACACGGGCCATATCTAGTTCAACTCTGCTTAGGAAACTGACAAGAACAGTAGCTCCTCTTCAGTCCGATACACTGTACTTGCTGGGAACAGACGCCAGTGCTATTTACACTGTGTATGGCAATGGGAGCGCAATAGTGACTTTCCTTACCAGAAAAAAACTCTTGCTCGTAGGACCAGAAACTGCATGTGATTCAACTTCATTTAGGATTGGGAAAAAACGCTAGCTTACCTTACAAGAAACACACTCTCCTTTTGAGAAAAGAGCACTCTTCTACTCTACTCTGTTTCCTATAGGGCCAGAACAGTGAGCTTGCTCAGAACATAATAACTGTGCTTCCTACACACACGGGACACATCTAGTTCAACTCTGCTTAGGAACCTGACAAGAACAGTAGATCCCCTTTAGTACAATACACTGTACTTGCTGGGAACAGACGCCAGTGCTATTTGTCCTGTGTATGGCAATGGCAGCGCAATAGTGACTATTCTTACCATAAAAAAACTCTTGCTCGTAGGACCAGAAACTCCATTTGTTTCAACTCCATTTAGGACTGGGAAACAAACGCTAACTCGCCTTACAAGAAACACACTCTGCTTTAGAGAAAAGAGCACTCTTCTACTCTACTGTGTTTCCTATAGGGCCAGAACAGTGAGCTTGCTCAGAACAAAAGGACTGTGCTTCCTACACACGGGCCATATCTAGTTCAACTCTGCTTAGGAAACTGACAAGAACAGTAGCTCCGCTTCAATCCGATACACTGTACTTGCTGGGAACAGACGCGAGTGCTATTTGCACTGTATAAGGCAATGGGAGTGCAATAGGGACTTTCCTTACCAGAAAACAACTCTTGCTCGTAGGACCAGAAAGTGCATGTGATTCAACTCCATTTAGGACTGGGAAACAATTGCTAGCTCGCCTTACATGAAACACAATCTGCTTTTGGAAAAGAGCACTCTTCTACTCTACTGTCTTTCCTATGGGTTCCAAACAGTGAGCTTGCTCAGAACAAAAGAACTGTGCTTCCTACACACATGGGCGATATGTAGTTCAACTCTGCTTAGGAAACTGACAAGAACAGTAGCTCGTCTTCAGTCCGATACACTGTACTTGCTGGGATCAGACGCGAGTGCTATTTGCACTGTGTATGGCAATGGGAGCGCAATAGTGACTTTCCTTACCAGAAAAACACTCTTGCTCGTAGGACCAGAAACTACATGTGGTTCAACTTCATTTAGGACTAGGAAACAAACGCTAGCTTGCCCTACAAGAAACACACTCTGCTTTAGAGAAAAGAGCACTCTTCTACTCTACTGTGTTTCCTAAAGGGCCAGAACAGTGAGCTTGCTCAGAACATAAGAACTGAGCTTCCTACACACACGGGCCATATCTAGTTCAACTCAGCTTAGGAAACTGACAAGAACAGTAGCTCCTCTTCAGTCCAATACACTGTACTTCTGGGAACAGATGCCAGTGCTATTTGCACTGTGTATGACAATTGGAGTGCAATAGTGACTTTCATTACCAGAAAACAACTCTTGCACATAGGACCAGAACCTGCATGTGATTCAACTCCATTTAGGACTGGGAAACAAACGCTACTTCTGCTTACATGAAACACACTCTGCTTTTGAGAAAAGAGCACTCTTCTACTCTACTGTGTTTCCTATGGCGTCCGAACAGTGAGCTTGCTCAGAACAAAAGAACTGTGCTTCCTACACACACGGGACATATCTAGTTCAACTCTGCTTAGAAACCCGACAAGAACAGTAGATCCCCTTTAGTCCAATACACTGTACTTGCTGGGAACAGACGCCAGTGCTATTTGTCCTGTGTATGGCAATGGCAGCGCAATAGTGACGATTCTTACCATAAAACAACTCTTGCTCGTAGGACCAGAAACTGCATGTGTTTCAACTCCATTTAGGACTGGGAAACAAACGCTAGCTCGCCTTACAAGAAACACACTCTGCTTTAGAGAAAAGAGCACTCTTCTACTCTACTGTGTTTCCTATGGGGTCCAAACAGTGAGCTTGCTCAGAACAAAAAAAACTGTGCTTCCTACACACACGACCATATCTAGTTCAAGTCTGCTTAGGAACCTGACAAGAACAGTAGATCCTATTCAGTCCAATAAACTGTACTTGCTGGGAACAGACGCGAGTGCTATTTGCACTGTGTATGGCAATGGGAGCACAATAGTGACTCGTCTTACCAGAAAACAACTCTTGCTCGTAGGACAAAAAACTGCATGTGACTCAACTCCATTTAGGACTGGGAAACAAACTCTAGCTCGCCTTACAAGAAACACACTCTGCTTTTGAGAAAAGAGCACACTTCTACTCTACTGTGTTTCCCATAGGGCCAGAACGGTGAGCTTGCTCAGAACAAAAGAACTGTGCTTCCTACACACACGGGCCATATCTAGTTCAACTCTGCTTAGGAAACTGACAAGAACAGTAGCTCCTCTTCAGTCCGATACACTGTATTTGCTGGGAACAGACGCCAGTGCTATTTACACTGTGTATGGCAATGGGAGCGCAATAGTGACTTTCCTTACCAGAAAAAAACTCTTGCTCGTAGGACCAGAAACTGCATGTGATTCAACTTCATTTAGGACTGGGAAAAAACGCTAGCTTACCTTACAAGAAACACACTCTGCTTTTGAGAAAAGAGCACTCTTCTACTCTACTCTGTTTCCTATAGGGCCAGAACAGTGAGCTTGCTCAGAACATAATAACTGTGCTTCCTACACACACGGGCCATATCTAGTTCAACTCTGCTTAGGAAACTGACAAGAACAGTAGATCCCCTTTAGTCCAATACACTGTACTTGCTGGGAACAGACGCCAGTGCTATTTGTCCTGTGTATGGCAATGGCAGCGCAATAGTGACTATTCTTACCATAAAAAAACTCTTGCTCCTAGGACCAGAAACTGCATTTGTTTCAACTCCATTTAGGACTGGGAAACAAACGCTAACTCGCCTTACAAGAAACACACTCTGCTTTAGAGAAAAGAGCACTCTTCTACTCTACTGTGTTTCCTACAGGCCAGAAGAGTGAGCTTGCTCAGAACAAAAGGACTGTGCTTCCTACACACGGGCCATATCTAGTTCAAGTCTGCTTAGGAAACTGACAAGAACAGTAGCTCCTCTTCAGTCCGATACACTGTACTTGCTGGGAACAGACACAAGTGCTATTTGCACTGTATATGGCATTGGGAGCACAATAGGGACTTTCCTTACCAGAAAACAACTCTTGCTCGTAGGACCAGAAAGTGCATGAGACTCAACTCCATTTAGGACTGGGAAACAAATGCTAGCTCGCCTTACATGAAACACACTCTGCTTTTGAGAAAAGAGCACTCTTCTACTCTACTGTGTTTCCCATAGGGCCAGAACGGTGAGCTTGCTCAGAACAAAAGAACTGTGCTTGCTACACACACGGACCATATCTAGTTCAACTCTGCTTAGGAAACTGAGAAGAACAGTAGATCCTATTCAGTCCAATACACTGTACTTGCTTTGAACAGACGCGAGTGCTATTTGCACTGTGTATGGCAATGGGAGCACAATAGTGACTTTCCTTACCAGAAAACAACTCTTGCTCTTAGGACCAGAAACTGCATGTGATTCAACTCCATTTAGGATTGGGAAACAAACGCCAGCTCACCTTACAAGAAACACAATCTTCTTTTGAGAAAAAAGCACTCTTCTACTCTACTGTGTTTCCTATGGGGTCCAAACAGTGAGCTTGCTCAGAACAAAAAAAACTGTGCTTCCTACACACACGGCCATATCTAGTTCAAGTCTGCTTAGGAACCTGACAAGAACAGTAGATCCTTTTCAGTCCAATACACTGTACTTGTTGCCAACAGACGCCAGTGCTATTGGTCCTGTGTATGGCAATGGCAGCGCAATAGTGACTTTCCTTACCAGAAAACAACTCTTGCTCATAGTACCAGAAACTGCATGGGATTCAACTCCATTTAGGACTGGGAAACAAACGCTAGCTCGCCTTATAAGAAACACACTCTGCTTTAGAGAAAGTAGCACTCTTCTACTCTACTGTGTTTCCTATGGGGTCCAAACAGTGAGCTTGCTCAGAACAAAAGTACTGTGCTTCCTACACACACGGACCATATGTACTTCAACTCTGCTTAGCAACCTGACAAGAACAGTAGCTCCTCTTCAGTCCAACACTGTACTTGCTGGGAACAGACGCGAGTGCTATTTGCACTGTGTATGGCAATGGTCGCACAATAGTGACTCGTCTTACCAGAAAACAACTCTTGCTCGTAGGACAAAAAACTGCATGTGACTCAACTCCATTTAGGACTGGGAAACAAACTCTAGCTCGCCTTACAAGAAACACACTCTGCTTTTGAGAAAAGAGCACACTTCTACTCTACTGTGTTTCCCATAGGGCCAGAATGGTGAGCTTGCTCAGAACAAAAGAACTGTGCTTCCTACACACACGGGCCATATCTAGTTCAACTCTGCTTAGGAACCCGACAAGAACAGTAGATCCCCTTTAGTCCAATACACTGTACTTGCTGGGAACAGACGCCAGTGCTATTTGTCCTGTGTATGGCAATGGCAGCGCAATAGTGACTATTCATACCAAAAAACAACTCTTGCTCGTAGGACCAGAACCTGCATGTGTTTCAACTCCATTTAGGACTGGGAAACAAACGCGAGCTCGCCTTACAAGAAACACACTCTGCTTTAGAGAAAAGAGCACTCTTCTACTCTACTGTGTTTCCTATGGGGTCCAAACAGTGAGCTTGCTCAGAACAAAAAAAACTGTGCTTCCTACACACACGGCCATATCTTTTTCAAGTCTGCTTAGGAACCTGACAAGAACAGTAGATCCTTTTCAGTCCAATACACTGTATTTTTTGGCAACAGACGCCAGTGCTATTTGTCCTGTGTATGGCAATGGGAGCGCAATAGTGACTTTCCTTACCAGAAAACAACTATTGTTCTTAGGACCAGAAACTGCATGTGATTCAACTCCATTTAGGACTAGGAAACAAACGCTAGCTCGCCTTACAAGAAACACACTCTGCTTTAGAGAAAAGAGCACTATTCTACTCTACTGTGTTTCCTATGGGGTCCGAACAGTGAGCTTGCTCAGAACAAAAGAACTGTGCTTCCTATACACATGGGCCATATCTAGTTCACCTCTGCTTAGGAAACTGAAAAGAACAGTAGATCCTATTCAGTCCAATACACTGTACTTGCTGGGAACAGACGCGAGTGCTATTTGCACTGTGTATGGCAATGGGAGCACAATAGTGACTCGTCTTACCAGAAAACAACTTTTGCTCGTAGGACAAAAAACTGCATGTGACTCAACTCCATTTAGGACTGGGAAACAAACTCTAGCTCGCCTTACAAGAAACACACTCTGCTTTTGAGAAAAGAGCACTCTTCTACTCTACTGTGTTTCCCATAGGGCCAGAACGGTGAGCTTCCTCAGAACAAAAGAACTGTGCTTCCTACACACACGGGCCATATCTAGTTCAACTCTGCTTAGGAAACTGACAAGAACAGTAGCTCCTCTTCAGTCAGATACACTGTACTTGCTGGAATCAGACGCGAGTGCTATTTGCACTGTGTATGGCAATGGGAGCGCAATAGTGACTTTCTTACCAGAAAAATACTCTTGCTCGTAGGACCAGAAACTGCATGTGATTCAACTTCATTTAGGACTGGGAAAAAAACGCTAGCTTACCTTACAAGAAACACACTCTGCTTTTGAGAAAAGAGCACTCTTCTACTCTACTCTGTTTCCTATGGGGTCCAAACAGTGAGCTTGTTCAGAACAAAAAAAACTGTGCTTCCTACACACACGGCCATATCTAGTTCAAGTCTGCTTAGGAACCTGAGAAGAACAGTAGATTCTTTTCAGTCCAATACACTGTACTTGTTGGCAACAGACGCCAGTGCTATTTGTCCTGTGTATGGCAATGGGAGCGCAATAGTGACTTTCCTTACCAGAAAACAACTATTGTTCGTAGGACCAGAAACTGCATGTGATTCAACTCTATTTAGGACTAGGAAACAAACGCTAGCTTGCCTTACAAGAAACACACTCTGCTTTAGAGAAAAGATCACTCTTGTACTCTACTGTGTTTCCTATGGGGTCTGAACAGTGAGCTTGCTCAGAACAAAAGAACTGTGCTTCCTATACACATGGGCCATATCTAGTTCATCTCTGCTTAGGAAACTGAAAAGAACAGTAGATCCTATTAAGTCCAATACACTGTACTTGCTGGGAACAGACGCGAGTGCTATTTGCACTGTGTATGGCAATGGGAGCACAATAGTGACTCGTCTTACCAGAAAACAACTCTTGCTCGTAGGACAAAAAACTTCATGTGACTCAACTCCATTTAGGACTGGGAAACAAACTCTAGCTCACCTTAGAAGAAACACACTCTGCTTTTGAGAAAAGAGCACTCTTCTACTCTACTGTGTTTCCCATAGGGCCAGAACGGTGAGCTTCCTCAGAACAAAAGAACTGTGCTTCCTACACACACGGGCCATATCTAGTTCAACTCTGCTTAGGAAACTGACAAGAACAGTAACTCCTCTTCAGTCAGATACACTGTACTTGCTGGGATCAGATGCGAGTGCTATTTGCACTGTGTATGGCAATGGGAGCACAATAGTGGCTTTCCTTACCAGAAAAAAACTCTTGCTCGTAGGACCAGAAACTGCATGGGATTCAACTCCATTTAGGACTGGGAAAAAAACGCTAGCTTACCTTACAAGAAACACACTCTGCTTTTGAGAAAAGAGCACTCTTCTACTCCACTGTGTTTCCTATATGGCCAGAGCAGTGAGCTTGCTCAGAACATAATAACTGTGCTTCCTACACACACGGGCCATATCTAGTTCAACTCTGCTTAGGAACCTGACAAGAACAGTAGATCCCCTTTAGTCCAATACACTGTACTTGCTGGGAACAGACGCCAGTGCTATTTGTCCTGTGTATGGCAATGGCAGCGCAATAGTGACTATTCTTACCATGAAACAACTCTTGCTCGTAGGACCAGAAACTGCATGTGTTTCAACTCCATTTAGGACTGGGAAACAAACGCTAGCTCGCCTTACAAGAAACACACTCTGCTTTAGAGAAAAGAGCACTCTTCTACTCTACTGTGTTTCCTATAGGGCTAGAACAGTGAGCTTGCTCAGAACAAAAGGACTGTGCTTCCTACACACGGGCCATATCTAGTTCAACTCTCCTTAGGAAACTGACAAGAACAGTAGCTCCGCTTCAGTCCGATACACTGTACTTGCTGGGAACAGACGCGAGTGCTATTTGCACTGTATAAGGCAATGGGAGTGCAATAGGGACTTTCCTTACCAGAAAACAACTCTTGCTCGTAGGACCAGAAAGTGCATGTGATTCAACTCCATTTAGGACTGGGAAACAAATGCTAGCTCGCCTTACATGAAACACAATCTGCTTTTGGAAAAGAGCACTCTTCTACTCTACTGTGTTTCCTATGGCGTCCGAACAGTGAGCTTGCTCAGAACAAAAGAACTGTGCTTCCTACACACACGGAACATATCTCGTTCAACTCTGCTTAGAAACCCGACAAGAACAGTAGATCCCCTTTAGTCCAATACACTGTACTTGCTGGGAACAGACGCCAGTGCTATTTGTCCTGTGTATGGCAATGGCAGCGCAATAGTGACTATTCTTACCATAAAAAAACTCTTGCTCCTAGGACCAGAAACTGCATTTGTTTCAACTCCATTTAGGAGTGGGAAACAAACGCTAACTCGCCTTACAAGAAACACACTCTGCTTTAGAGAAAAGAGCACTATTCTACTCTACTGTGTTTCCTACAGGCCAGAACAGTGAGCTTGCTCAGAACAAAAGGACTGTGCTTCCTACACACGGGCCATATCTAGTTCAAGTCTGCTTAGGAAACTGACAAGAACAGTAGCTCCTCTTCAGTCCGATACACTGTACTTGCTGGGAACAGACACGAGTGCTATTTGCACTGTATATGGCATTGGGAGCACAATAGGGACTTTCCTTACCAGAAAACAACTCTTGCTCGTAGGACCAGAAAGTGCATGAGACTCAACTCCATTTAGGACTGGGAAACAAATGCTAGCTCGCCTTACATGAAACACACTCTGCTTTTGAGAAAAGAGCACTCTTCTACTCTACTGTGTTTCCCATAGGGCCAGAACGGTGAGCTTGCTCAGAACAAAAGAACTGTGCTTGCTACACACACGGACCATATCTAGTTCAACTCTGCTTAGGAAACTGAGAAGAACAGTAGATCCTATTCAGTCCAATACACTGTACTTGCTTTGAACAGACGCGAGTGCTATTTGCACTGTGTATGGCAATGGGAGCACAATAGTGACTTTCCTTACCAGAAAACAACTCTTGCTCTTAGGACCAGAAACTGCATGTGATTCAACTCCATTTAGGATTGGGAAACAAACGCCAGCTCACCTTACAAGAAACACAATCTTCTTTTGAGAAAAAAGCACTCTTCTACTCTACTGTGTTTCCTATGGGGTCCAAACAGTGAGCTTGCTCAGAACAAAAAAAACTGTGCTTCCTACACACACGGCCATATCTAGTTCAAGTCTGCTTAGGAACCTGACAAGAACAGTAGATCCTTTTCAGTCCAATACACTGTACTTGTTGCCAACAGACGCCAGTGCTATTGGTCCTGTGTATGGCAATGGCAGCGCAATAGTGACTTTCCTTACCAGAAAACAACTCTTGCTCATAGTACCAGAAACTGCATGGGATTCAACTCCATTTAGGACTGGGAAACAAACGCTAGCTCGCCTTATAAGAAACACACTCTGCTTTAGAGAAAGTAGCACTCTTCTACTCTACTGTGTTTCCTATGGGGTCCAAACAGTGAGCTTGCTCAGAACAAAAGTACTGTGCTTCCTACACACACGGACCATATGTACTTCAACTCTGCTTAGCAACCTGACAAGAACAGTAGCTCCTCTTCAGTCCAACACTGTACTTGCTGGGAACAGACGCGAGTGCTATTTGCACTGTGTATGGCAATGGTCGCACAATAGTGACTCGTCTTACCAGAAAACAACTCTTGCTCGTAGGACAAAAAACTGCATGTGACTCAACTCCATTTAGGACTGGGAAACAAACTCTAGCTCGCCTTACAAGAAACACACTCTGCTTTTGAGAAAAGAGCACACTTCTACTCTACTGTGTTTCCCATAGGGCCAGAATGGTGAGCTTGCTCAGAACAAAAGAACTGTGCTTCCTACACACACGGGCCATATCTAGTTCAACTCTGCTTAGGAACCCGACAAGAACAGTAGATCCCCTTTAGTCCAATACACTGTACTTGCTGGGAACAGACGCCAGTGCTATTTGTCCTGTGTATGGCAATGGCAGCGCAATAGTGACTATTCATACCAAAAAACAACTCTTGCTCGTAGGACCAGAACCTGCATGTGTTTCAACTCCATTTAGGACTGGGAAACAAACGCGAGCTCGCCTTACAAGAAACACACTCTGCTTTAGAGAAAAGAGCACTCTTCTACTCTACTGTGTTTCCTATGGGGTCCAAACAGTGAGCTTGCTCAGAACAAAAAAAACTGTGCTTCCTACACACACGGCCATATCTTTTTCAAGTCTGCTTAGGAACCTGACAAGAACAGTAGATCCTTTTCAGTCCAATACACTGTATTTTTTGGCAACAGACGCCAGTGCTATTTGTCCTGTGTATGGCAATGGGAGCGCAATAGTGACTTTCCTTACCAGAAAACAACTATTGTTCTTAGGACCAGAAACTGCATGTGATTCAACTCCATTTAGGACTAGGAAACAAACGCTAGCTCGCCTTACAAGAAACACACTCTGCTTTAGAGAAAAGAGCACTATTCTACTCTACTGTGTTTCCTATGGGGTCCGAACAGTGAGCTTGCTCAGAACAAAAGAACTGTGCTTCCTATACACATGGGCCATATCTAGTTCACCTCTGCTTAGGAAACTGAAAAGAACAGTAGATCCTATTCAGTCCAATACACTGTACTTGCTGGGAACAGACGCGAGTGCTATTTGCACTGTGTATGGCAATGGGAGCACAATAGTGACTCGTCTTACCAGAAAACAACTTTTGCTCGTAGGACAAAAAACTGCATGTGACTCAACTCCATTTAGGACTGGGAAACAAACTCTAGCTCGCCTTACAAGAAACACACTCTGCTTTTGAGAAAAGAGCACTCTTCTACTCTACTGTGTTTCCCATAGGGCCAGAACGGTGAGCTTCCTCAGAACAAAAGAACTGTGCTTCCTACACACACGGGCCATATCTAGTTCAACTCTGCTTAGGAAACTGACAAGAACAGTAGCTCCTCTTCAGTCAGATACACTGTACTTGCTGGAATCAGACGCGAGTGCTATTTGCACTGTGTATGGCAATGGGAGCGCAATAGTGACTTTCTTACCAGAAAAATACTCTTGCTCGTAGGACCAGAAACTGCATGTGATTCAACTTCATTTAGGACTGGGAAAAAAACGCTAGCTTACCTTACAAGAAACACACTCTGCTTTTGAGAAAAGAGCACTCTTCTACTCTACTCTGTTTCCTATGGGGTCCAAACAGTGAGCTTGTTCAGAACAAAAAAAACTGTGCTTCCTACACACACGGCCATATCTAGTTCAAGTCTGCTTAGGAACCTGAGAAGAACAGTAGATTCTTTTCAGTCCAATACACTGTACTTGTTGGCAACAGACGCCAGTGCTATTTGTCCTGTGTATGGCAATGGGAGCGCAATAGTGACTTTCCTTACCAGAAAACAACTATTGTTCGTAGGACCAGAAACTGCATGTGATTCAACTCTATTTAGGACTAGGAAACAAACGCTAGCTTGCCTTACAAGAAACACACTCTGCTTTAGAGAAAAGATCACTCTTGTACTCTACTGTGTTTCCTATGGGGTCTGAACAGTGAGCTTGCTCAGAACAAAAGAACTGTGCTTCCTATACACATGGGCCATATCTAGTTCATCTCTGCTTAGGAAACTGAAAAGAACAGTAGATCCTATTAAGTCCAATACACTGTACTTGCTGGGAACAGACGCGAGTGCTATTTGCACTGTGTATGGCAATGGGAGCACAATAGTGACTCGTCTTACCAGAAAACAACTCTTGCTCGTAGGACAAAAAACTTCATGTGACTCAACTCCATTTAGGACTGGGAAACAAACTCTAGCTCACCTTAGAAGAAACACACTCTGCTTTTGAGAAAAGAGCACTCTTCTACTCTACTGTGTTTCCCATAGGGCCAGAACGGTGAGCTTCCTCAGAACAAAAGAACTGTGCTTCCTACACACACGGGCCATATCTAGTTCAACTCTGCTTAGGAAACTGACAAGAACAGTAACTCCTCTTCAGTCAGATACACTGTACTTGCTGGGATCAGATGCGAGTGCTATTTGCACTGTGTATGGCAATGGGAGCACAATAGTGGCATTCCTTACCAGAAAAAAACTCTTGCTCGTAGGACCAGAAACTGTATGGGATTCAACTCCATTTAGGACTGGGAAAAAAACGCTAGCTTACCTTACAAGAAACACACTCTGCTTTTGAGAAAAGAGCACTCTTCTACTCCACTGTGTTTCCTATATGGCCAGAACAGTGAGCTTGCTCAGAACATAATAACTGTGCTTCCTACACACACGGGCCATATCTAGTTCAACTCTGCTTAGGAACCTGACAAGAACAGTAGATCCCCTTTAGTCCAATACACTGTACTTGCTGGGAACAGACGCCAGTGCTATTTGTCCTGTGTATGGCAATGGCAGCGCAATAGTGACTATTCTTACCATGAAACAACTCTTGCTCGTAGGACCAGAAACTGCATGTGTTTCAACTCCATTTAGGACTGGGAAACAAACGCTAGCTCGCCTTACAAGAAACACACTCTGCTTTAGAGAAAAGAGCACTCTTCTACTCTACTGTGTTTCCTATAGAGCTAGAACAGTGAGCTTGCTCAGAACAAAAGGACTGTGCTTCCTACACACGTGCCATATCTAGTTCAACTCTCCTTAGGAAACTGACAAGAACAGTAGCTCCGCTTCAGTCCGATACACTGTACTTGCTGGGAACAGACGCGAGTGCTATTTGCACTGTATAAGGCAATGGGAGTGCAATAGGGACTTTCCTTACCAGAAAACAACTCTTGCTCGTAGGACCAGAAAGTGAATGTGATTCAACTCCATTTAGGACTGGGAAACAAATGCTAGCTCGCCTTACATGAAACACAATCTGCTTTTGGAAAAGAGCACTCTTCTACTCTACTGTGTTTCCTATGGCGTCCGAACAGTGAGCTTGCTCAGAACAAAAGAACTGTGGTTCCTACACACACGGAACATATCTCGTTCAACTCTGCTTAGAAACCCGACAAGAACAGTAGATCCCCTTTAGTCCAATACACTGTACTTGCTGGGAACAGACGCCAGTGCTATTTGTCCTGTGTATGGCAATGGCAACGCAATAGTGACTATTCTTACCATAAAACAACTCTTGCTCGTAGGACCAGAAACTGCATGTGTTTCAACTCCATTTAGGACTGGGAAACAAACGCTAGCTCGCCTTACAAGAAACACACTCTGCTTTAGAGAAAAGAGCACTCTTCTACTCTACTGTGTTTCCTATGGGGTCCAAACAGTGAGCTTGCTCAGAACAAAAAAAACTGTGCTTCCTACACACACGACCATATCTAGTTCAAGTCTGCTTAGGAACCTGACAAGAACAGTAGATCCTATTCAGTCCAATACACTGTACTTGCTGGGAACAGACGCGAGTGCTTTTTGCACTGTGTATGGCAATGGGAGTGCAATAGTGACTTTCCTTACCAGAAAACAACTCTTGCTCATAGTACCAGAAACTGCATGGGATTCAACTCCATTTAGGACTGGGAAACAAACGCTAGCTCGCCTAATAAGAAACACACTCTGCTTTAGAGAAAGTAGCACTCCTCTACTCTACTGTGTTTCCTATGGGGTCCAAACAGTGAGCTTGCTCAGAACAAAAGTACTGTGCTTCCTACTCACACGGACCATATGTACTTCAACTCTGCTTAGCAACCTGACAAGAACAGTAGCTCCTCTTCAGTCCAACACTGTACTTGCTGGGAACAGACGCGAGTGCTATTTGCACTGTGTGTGGCAATGGTCGCACAATAGTGACTCGTCTTACCAGAATACAACTCTTGCTCGTAGGACAAAAAACTGCATGTGACTCAACTCCATTTAGTACTGGGAAACAAACTCTAGCTCGCCTTACAAGAAACACACTCTGCTTTTGAGAAATGAGCACACTTCTACTATACTGTGTTTCCCATAGGGCCAGAATGGTGAGCTTGCTCAGAACAAAAGAACTGTGCTTCCTACACACACGGGACATATCTAGTTCAACTCTGCTTAGGAAACTGACAAGAACAGTATCTCCTCTTAAGTCCGATACACTGTACTTGCTGGGAACAGACGCCAGTCCTATTTACACTGTGTATGGCAATGGGAGCGCAATAGTGACTTTCCTTACCAGAAAAAAACTCTTGCTCGTAGGACCAGAAACTGCATGTGATTCAACTCCATTTAGGACTGGGAAAAAAAACGCTACCTTACCTTACAAGAAACACACTCTGCTTTAGAGAAAAGAGCACTCTTCTACTCTACTGTGTTTCCTATAGGGCAGGAACAGTGAGCTTGCTCAGAACAAAAGGACTGTGCTTCCTACACACGGGCCATATCTAGTTCAACTCTGCTTAGGAAACTGACAAGAACAGTAGCTTCTCTTCAGTCCGATACACTGTACTTGCTGGGAACAGACGCCAGTGCTATTTGCACTGTATATGGCAATGGGAGCGCAATAGGGACTTTCCTTACCATAAAACAACTCTTGCTCGTAGGACCAGAAAGTGCATGTGATTCAACTCCATTTAGGACTGGGAAACAAATGCTAGCTCGCCTTACATGAAACACACTCTGCTTTTGAGAAAAGAGCAGTCTTCTACTCTACTGTGTTTCCTATGGGGTCCAAACATTGAGCTTGCTCAGAAGAAAAGAACTGTGCTTCCTACACACATGGGCCATATCTAGTTCAACTCTGCTTAGGAAACTGAAAAGAACAGTAGATCCTCTTCAGTCCAATACACTGTACTTGCTGGGAACAGACTCGAGTGCTATTTGCACTGTGTAGGGCAATTGGAGCACAATAGTGACTCGTCTTACCAGAAAACAACTCTTGCTCATAGGACAAAAAACTGCATGTGACTCAAATACGTTTAGGACTGGGAAACAAACTCTATCTCGCCTTACAAGAAACACACTCTGCTTTTGAGAAAAGAACACTCTTCTACTCTACTGTGTTTCCCATAGGGCCAGAACAGCGAGCTTGCTCAGAACAAAAGAACTGTGCTTCCTACACACACGGGCCATATCTAGTTCAACTCTGCTTAGGAAACTGACAAGAACAGTAGCTCCTCTTCTGTCCAATACACTGTACTTGCTGGGAACAGACCCGAGAGCTATTTGCACTGTGTATGGCAATGGGATCACAATAGTGACTCTTCTTACAAGAAAAAAACTCTTGCTCATAGGACCAGAAACTGCATGGGATTCAACTCCGTGTCTGACTGGAAAACAAACACTAGCTAGCCTTACAAGAAACACACTCTGCTTTTGAGAAAAGAGCACTCTTCTACTGTACTATGTTTCTTATAAGGCCAGAACAGTGAGCTTGCTCAGAACAAAAGAACTGTGCTTCCTACACATATGGGCCATATCTAGTTCAACTCTGCTTAGGAAACTGACAAGCACAGTAGCTCCTCTTCAGTCGAATACACTGTACTTTTTGGGAACAGACGCGAGTGATATTTGCACTGTGTATGGCAAAGGGAGCGCAATAGTGACTCTCCTTACCAGAAAACAAATCTTGTTCGTAGTACCAGAAACTGCATGTGATTCAACTCCATTTAGGACTGGGAAACAAACGCTAGATCACCTTAGAAGAAACACACTCTGCTTTTGATAAAAGAGCACTCTTCTACTCTACTGTGTTTCCTATAGGGCCAGAACAGTGAGCTTGCTCATAACAAAAGAACTGTGCTTCCTACACACACGGGTCATATCTAGTTCAACTCTACTTAGGAAACTGACTAGTACAGTAGCTCCTCTTCAGTCCAATACACTGTACTTGCTGGGAGCAAACGCGAGTGCTATTTGCACTGTGTATGGCAATGGGAGCGCAATAGTGACTCTTCTTACCAGGAAACAACTCTTGCTTGTAGGAACAGAAACTGCATGGGATTCATCTCCGTTTCTGATTGGGAAACGAACACTAGCTAGCGTTACAATAAACACACTCTGATTTTGAGAAAAGAGCACTCTTCTACTCTACTGTGTTTCCTATGGGGTCCGAACATTGAGCTTGCTCAGAACAAAGGAATTGTGCTTCCTACACACACGGGCCATATCTAGTTCAACTCTGGTTCGGAAACTGACAAGAACAGTATCTCCTCTTCTATCCATTACATTGTACTTGCTGGGAACAGACGCGAGTGCTATTTGCACTGTGTATGGCAATGGGAGCCCAATAGTGACTCTTCTTACCAGAAAACAACTCTTGCCCATATGACCAGAAACTGCATGTGATTCAACACCATTTAGGACTGGGAAACAAACGCTAGATCGCCTTACAAGAAACACACTCTGCTTTTGAGAAAAGAGCACTCTTCTACTCTACTGTGTTTCCTATAGGGCCAGAACAGTGAGCTTGCTCAGAACAAAAGAACTATGCTTCCAACACACATGGGCCATATCAATTTAACTCTGCTTAGGAAACTGACAAGAACAGTAGATCCTCTTCATTCCAATACACTGTACAGGCTGGAAACAGACGCCAGTGCAATTTGCCCTATGTATGACAATGGGAGCACAATAGTGACTCTTCTTACCACAAAACAACTCTTGCTCGTAGGACCAGAAACTGCATGTGATTCAACTCCATTTAGGACTGGGAAACAAACACTAGCTAGCCTTACAAGAAATACACTCTGGTTTGAGAAAAGAGCACTCTTCTACTCTACTGTTTTTCCTATAGGGCCAGAACAGTGAGCTTACTCAGAACAAAAGAAATGTGCTTCCTACCCACACGGGCCATATCTAGTTCCACTCTACTTAGGAAACTGACAAGAACAGTAGCTTCTCTTCAGTCCAATACACTGTACATGCTGGGAACAGACGCCAGTGCTATTTGCCCTGTGTTTGACAATGGGAGCACAATAGTGACTCTTCTTACCAGAAAACAACTCTTGCTTGTAGGACCAGAAACTGCATGGGATTCAACTCCATTTAGGACTGGGAAACAAACACTAGCTTGCCTTACAAGAAACACACTCTACTTTTGAGAAAAGAGCACTCTTCTACTCTACTGTGTTTCCTATGGGGTCCGAACATTGAGCTTGCTCAGAACAAAGGAATTGTGCTTCCTACACACACGGGCCATATCTAGTTCAACTCTGGTTAGGAAACTGACAAGAATAGTAGCTCCTCTTCAGTCCAATACACTGTACTTGCAGGTAGAAGACGGGAGTCCTATTTGCACTGTGTATGGCAATGGGAGCGCAATAGTGACTCCTCTTACCAGAAAACATCTCTTGCTCGTAGGACCAGAAACTGCATGAGATTCAACTACGATTCTGACTGGGAAGCAAACACTAGAAAGCCTTACAAGAAACACACTCTGCTTCTGAGAAAAGAGCACTCTTCTACTCTAACCTGTTTCCTATAGGCCAGAAGAGTGAGCTTGCTCAGAACAAATGAACTGTGCTTCCTACACACACGGGCCATATCTTGTTCAACTCTGCTTAGGAAACTGACAAGAGCAGTAACTCCTCTTCAGTCCAATACACTGTACTTGCTGGGAACAGACGCGAGTGCTATTTGCCCTGTGTATGGCAATGGGAGCGCAATAGTGACTCTTCTTACCAGAAAACAACTCTTGCTTGTAGGACCAGAAACTGCATGTGATTCAACTCCATTTGGGACTTGGAAACAAACGCTAGCTCGGCTTAGAAGAAACACACTCTGCTTTTGAGAAAAGAGCACTCTTCTACTCTACTGTGTTTCCTATAGGGCCAGAACAGTGAGCTTGCTCAGAACAAAAGAACTGTGCTTCCTACACACACTGGCCATATCTAGTTCAACTCTGCGTAGGAAGCTGACAAGAACAGTAGCTCCTCTTCAGTCCAATACACTCCACTTGCTGGGAACAGACACGAGTGCTATTTGCACCGTGTATGGCAAAAGGAGCACAACAGTGACTTTCCTTGCCAGAAAACAACTCTTGCTCGTAGAACCAGAAACTGCATGTGATTCAACTCCATTTAGGACTGGGAAACAAACGCTAGTTCGCCTTACAACAAACACACTCTGGTTTTGAGAAAAGAGCACTCTTCTACTCTACTGTGTTTCCTATAGGGCCAGAACAGTGAGCTTGCTCAGAACAAAAGAACTGTGCTTCCTACACAAACGGGCCATATCTAGTTCAACTCTGCTTAGGAAACTGACAAGAACAGTAGCTCCTCTTCGGTCTAATACACTGTATGTGCTGGGAACAGACGCGAGTGCTATTTGCCCTGTGTATGGCAATGGGAGCTCAATAGTGACTCTTCTTACCAGAAAACAACTCTTGCTCGTAGGACCAAAAACTGCATGTGATTCAACTCCATTTAGAACTTGGAAACAAACGCTAGCTCGCCTTACAAGAAACACACTCTGCTTTTGAGAAAAGAGCACTCTTCTACTCTTCTGTGTTTCCTATAGGGCCAGAACAACAAGCTTGCTCAGAACAAAAGAACTGTGCTTCCTACACACACGGGCCATATGTAGTTCAACTCTGCTTAGGAAACTGACAAGAACAGTAGCTCCTCTTCAGTCCAATACACTGTACTTGCTGGGAACAGACGTGAGTGCTATTTGCACTGTTTATGGCAAAGGGAGCACAATAGTGACTTTCCTTACCAGAAAACATCCCTTGCTCATAGGACCATAAACTGCATGTGATTCAACTCCATTTTGGACTGGCAAACAAACGCTAGCTCGCCTTACAAGAAACACACTCTGCTTTTGAGAAAAGAGCACTCTTCTATTCTACTGTGTTTCCTATAGGGTCTGAACAGTGAGCTTGCTCAGAACAAAAGAACTGTGCTTCCTACACACACGGGCCATATCTAGTTCAACTCTTCTTAGGAAACTGACAAGAACAGTAGCTCCTCTTCTGTCCAATACACTGTACTTGCAAAGAACAGTAGCGAGTGTTGTTTGCACTGTGTATGGCAATAGGAGCGCAATAGTGACTCTTCTTACCAGAAAACAACTCTTGCTCATAAGACAAGAAACTGCATGTAATTCAACTCCATTTAGGACTGGGAAACAAACGCTAGCTCGTCTTACAAGAAACAATCTCTGCTTCTGAGAAAAGAGCACTCTTCTACTCTTCTGTGTTGTCAATAGGGAGAGAACAGTGAGCTTGCTCAGAACAAAAGAACTGTGCTTCCTACACACACGGGCCATATCTAGTTCAACTCTGCTTAGGAAACTGACAAGAACAGTAGATCACCTTCAGTCCATACACTGTACATGCTGGGAACAGACGCCAGTGCTATTTGCCCTGTGTATGACAATGGGAGGGCAATAGTGACTCTTCTTACCAGAAAACAACTCTTGATCATAGGACCAGAAACTGCATGTGATTCAACTCCATTTAAGACTGGGAAACAAACACTAGCTCACCTTACAAGAAACACACTCTGCTTTTGCGTAAAGAGCACTCTTCTACTCTACTGTGTTTCCTATGGTGTCCGAACAGTGAGCTTGCTCAGAACAAAGAACTGTGCTTCCTACACACACGGGCCATATCTAGTTCAACTCTGCCTAGGAAACTGACAAGAGCAGTAGCTCCTCTTCAGTCCAATACACTGTACTTGCTGGGAACAGACTCGAGTGCTATTTGCACTGTGTACGGCAAAGGGAGCACAATAGTGACTTTCCCTTCCAGAAAACAACTCTTGCTCATAGGACCAGAAACTGCATGTGATTCAACTCCATTTAGGACTGGGAAACAAACGCTAGCTCGCCTTACAAGAAACAAACTCTGCTTCTGAGAAAAGAGCACTCTTCTACTCTTCTGTGTTGTCTATAGGGCCAGAACAGTGAGCTTGCTCAGAACAAAAGAACTGTGCTTCCTACAAACACGGGCCATATCTAGTTCAACTCTGCTTAGGAAAATGAGAAGAACACTAGCTCCTCTTCAGTCCAATACACTGTACTTGCTGGGAAAAGACGTGAGTGCTATTTGCACTGTTTATCGCAAAGGAAGCACAATAGTGACTATCCTTACAAGAAAACATCCCTTGCTCATAGGACCAGAAACTGCATGTGATTCAACTCCATTTTGGACTGGGAAACAAACGCTAGCTCACCTTACAAGAAAAACACTCTGCTTTTGAGAAAAGAGCACTCTTCTATTCTACTGTGTTTCCTATGGGGTCCGAACAGTGAGCTTGCTCAGAAAAAAAGAACTGTGCTTCCTACACACGGGCCATATCTAGTTCAACTCTGCTTAGGAAACTGACAAGAACAGTAGATCATCTTCAGTCCAATACACTGTACATGCTGGGAACAGACGCCAGTGCTATTTGCCCTGTGTATGACAATGGGAGGGCAATAGTGACTCTTCTTTCCAGAAAACAACTCTTGATCATAGGACCATAAACTGCATGTGATTCAACTCCATTTAGGACTGGGAAACAAACACTAGCTCGCCTTACAAGAAACACACTCTGCTTTTGAGTAAAGAGCACTCGTCTACTCTACTGTGTTTCCTATGGTGTCCGAACAGTGAGCTTGCTCAGAACAAAGAACTGTGCCTCCTACACACACGGGCCATATCTAGTTCAACTCTGCCTAGGAAACTGACAAGAGCAGTAGCTCCTCTTCAGTCCAATACACTGTACTTGCTGGGAACAGACGCGAGTGCTATTTGCACTGTGTACGGCAAAGGGAGCACAATAGTGACTTTCCTTTCCAGAAAACAACTCTTGCTCATAGGACCAGAAACTGCATGTGATTCAACGCCATTTAGGACTGGGAAACAAACTCTAGCTCGCCTTACAAGAAACACACACTGCTTTTGAGAAAAGAGCACTCTTCTATTCTACTGTGTTTCCTATGGGGTCCGAACAGTATGCTTGCTCAGAACAAAGAACTGTGCTTCCTACACACACGGGCCATATCTAGTTCAACTCTGCTTAGGAAACTGACAAGAGCAGTAGCTCCTCTTCAGTCCAATACACTGTACATGCTGGGAACAGACGCCACTGCTTTTGCCCTGCGTATGTCAATGGGAGCACAATAGTGACTCTTCTTACCGCAAAACAACTCTTCCTTGTAGGACCAGAAACTGCATGTGATTCAACTCCATTTGGGACTTGGAAACAAAGGCTAGCTCGCCTTAGAAGAAACATACTCTGCTTTTGAGAAAAGAGCACTCTTCTACTCTACTGTGTTTCCTATAGGGCCAGTACAGTGAGCTTGCTCAGAACTAAAGAACTGTGCTTCCTACACACACGGGCCATATCTAGTTCAACTCTGCTTAGGAAACTGACAAGAACAGTAGCTCCTCTTCAGTCCAATACACTGTACTTGCTGGGAACAGACGCGAGTGCTATTTGCACTGTGTATGGCAAAAGGAGCACAATAGTGACTTTCCTTACCAGAAAACAACTCTTGCTCGTAGGACCAGAAACTGCATGTGATTCAACTCCATTTAGGACTGGGAAACAATCGCTAACTCCCCTTACAGGAAACATACTCTGCTTTTAAGAAAAGAGCACTCTTCTACTCTACTGTGTTTCCTATAGGGCCAGAACAGTGAGCCTGCTCAGAACAAAAGAACTATGCTTCCTACACACACGGGACATATCTAGGTCAACTCTGCTAAGGAAACTGACAAGAACAGTAGCTCCTCTTCTGTCCAATACACTGTACTTGCTGGGAACAAACGCGATTGCTATTTGCACTGTGTATGGCAATGGGAGCTCAATAGTGACTCTTCTTACCAGAAAACAAGTCTTGCTCGTAGGACCAGAAATTGCATGTGATTCAACTCCATTTAGGACTGGGAAACAAACGCTAGCTCGCCTTACAAGAAACACACTCTGCTTTTGAGAAAAGAGCACTCTTCTACTCTACTGTGTTTCCTATAGGGCCAGAACAGTGAGCCTACTCAGAACAAAAGAACTGTGCTTCCTACACACATGGGCCATATCTAGTTCAACTCTGCTTAGGAAACTGACAAGAACAGTAGATCATCTTAAGTCCAATACACTGTACATGCTGGGAACAGACGCCAGTGCTATTTGCCCTGTGTATGACAATGGGAGGGCAATAGTGACTCTTCTTACCAGAAAACAACTCTTGATCATAGGACCATAAACTGCATGTGATTCAACTCCATTTAGGACTGGGAAACAAACTCTAGCTCGCCTTACAAGAAACACACTCTGCTTTTGAGTAAAGAGCACTCTTCTACTCTACTGTGTTTCCTATGGTGTCTGAACAGTGAGCTTGCTCAGAACAAAGAACTGTGCTTCCTACACACACGGGCCATATCTAGTTCAACTCTGCTTAGGAAACTGACAAGAGCAGTAGCTCCTCTTCAGTCCAATACACTGTACTTGCTGGGAACAGACGCGAGTGCTATTTGCACTGTGTACGGCAAAGGGAGCACAATAGTGACTTTCCTTTCCAGAAAACAACTCTTGCTCATAGGACCAGAAACTGCATGTGATTCAACTCCATTTAGGACTGGGAAACAAACGCTAGCTCGCCTTACAAGAAACAAATTCTGCTTCTGAGAAAAGAGCACTCTTCTACTCTTCTGTGTTGTCTATAGGGCCAGAACAGTGAGCTTGCTCAGAACAAAAGAACTGTGCTTCCTACAAACACGGGCCATATCTAGGTCAACTCTGCTTAGGAAAATGAGAAGAACACTAGCTCCTCTTCAGTCCAATACACTGTACTTGCTGGGAAAAGACGTGAGTGCTATTTGCACTGTTTATGGCAAAGGGAGCACAATAGTGACTATCCTTACCAGAAAACATCCCTTGCTCATAGGACCAGAAACTGCATGTGATTCAACTCCATTTTGGACTGGGAAACAAACGCTAGCTCACCTTACAAGAAAAACACTCTGCTTTTGAGAAAAGAGCACTCTTCTATTCTACTGTGTTTCCTATGGGGTCCGAACAGTGAGCTTGCTCAGAAAAAAAGAACTGTACTTCCTACACACACGGGCCATATCTAGTTCAACTCTGCTTAGGAAACTGACAAGAACAGTAGATCATCTTCAGTCCAATACACTGTACATGCTGGGAACAGACGCCAGTGCTATTTGCCCTGTGTATGACAATGGGAGGGCAATAGTGACTCTTCTTACCTGAAAACAACTCTTGATCATAGGACCATAAACTGCATGTGATTCAACTCCATTTAGGACTGGGAAACAAACACTAGCTCGCCTTACAAGAAACACACTCTGCTTTTGAGTAAAGAGCACTCTTCTACTCTACTGTGTTTCCTATGGTGTCCGAACAGTGAGCTTGCTCAGAACAAAGACCTGTGCTTCCTACACACACGGGCCATATCTAGTTCAACTCTGCTTAGGAAACTGACAAGAGCAGTAGCTCCTCTTCAGTCCAATACACTGTACTTGCTGGGAACAGACGCGAGTGCTATTTGCACTGTGTACGGCAAAGGGAGCACAATAGTGACTTTCCTTTCCAGAAAACAACTCTTGCTCATAGGACCAGAAACTGCATGTGATTCAACGCCATTTAGGACTGGGAAACAAACTCTAGCTCGCCTTACAAGAAACACACACTGCTTTTGAGAAAAGAGCACTCTTCTATTCTACTGTGTTTCCTATGGGGTCCGAACAGTGAGCTTGCTCAGAACAAAGAACTGTGCTTCCTACACACACGGGCCATATCTAGTTCAACTCTGCTTAGGAAACTGACAAGAGCAGTAGCTCCTCTTCAGTCCAATACACTGTACTTGCTGGGAACAGACGCGAGTGCTCTTTGCACTGTGTACGGCAAAGGGAGCACAATAGTGACTTTCCTTTCCAGAAAACAACTCTTGCTCATAGGACCAGAAACTGCATGTGATTCAACGCCATTTAGGACTGGGAAACAAACTCTAGCTCGCCTTACAAGAAACACACACTGCTTTTGAGAAAAGAGCACTCTTCTATTCTACTGTGTTTCCTATGGGGTCCGAACAGTGAGCTTGCTCAGAACAAAGAACTGTGCTTCCTACACACACGGGCCATATCTAGTTCAACTCTGCTTAGGAAACTGACAAGAGCAGTAGCTTCTCTTCAGTCCAATACACTGTACATGCTGGGAACAGACGCCAGTGCTTTTGCCCTGCGTATGTCAATGGGAGCACAATACTGACTCTTCTTACCGCAAAAAAACTCTTGCTTGTAGGACCAGAAACTGCATGTGATTCAACTCCATTTGGGACTTGGAAACAAACGCTAGCTCGGCTTAGAAGAAACACACTCTGCTTTTGAGAAAAGAGCACTCTTCTACTCTACTGTGTTTCCTATAGGGCCAGAACAGTGAGCTTGCTCAGAACAAAAGAACTGTGCTTCCTACACACACTGGCCATATCTAGTTCACCTCTGCTTAGGAAACTGACAAGAACAGTAGCTCCTCTTCAGTCCAATACACTCTACTTGCTGGGAACACACGCGAGTGCTATTTGCACCGTGTATGGCAAAAGGAGCACAATAGTGACTTCCCTTGCCAGAAAACAACTCTTGCTCGTAGGACCAGAAACTGCATGTGATTCAACTCCATTTAGGACTGGGAAACAAACGTTTACAACAAACACACTCTGGTTTTGAGAAAAGAGCACTCTTCTACTCTACTGTGTTTCCTATAGGGCCAGAACAGTGAGCTTGCTCAGAACAAAAGAACTGTGCTTCCTACACAAACGGGCCATATCTAGTTCAACTCTGCTTAGGAAACTGACAAGAACAGTAGCTCCTCTTCGGTCTAATAAACTGTATGTGCTGGGAACAGACGCGAGTGCTATTTGCCCTGTGTATGACCATGGGAGCGCAATAGTGACTCTTCTTACCAGAAAACAACTCTTGCTCGTAGGACCAAAAACTGCATGTGATTCAACTCCATTTAGGACTTGGAAACAAACGCTAGCTCGCCTTACAAGAAACACACTCTGCTTCTGAGAAAAGAGCACTCTTCTACTCTTCTGTGTTTCCTACAGGGCCAGAACAACAAGCTTGCTCAGAACAAAAGAACTGTGCTTCCTACACACACGGGCCATATGTAGTTCAACTCTGCTTAGGAAACTGACAAGAACAATAGCTCCTCTTCAGTCCAATACACTGTATTGCTGCGAACAGACGTGATTGCTATTTGCACTGTTTATGGCAAAGGGAGCACAATAGTGACTTTCCTTACCAGAAAACATCCCTTGCTCATAGGACCATAAACTGCATGTGATTCAACTCCATTTTGGACTGGCAAACAAACGCTAGCTCGCCTTACAAGAAACACACTCTGCTTTTGAGAAAAGAGCACTCTTCTATTCTACTGTGTTTCCTATGGGGTCTGAACAGTGAGCTTGCTCAGAACAAAAGAACTGTGCTTCCTACACACGGGATATATCTAGTTCAACTCTTCTTAGGGAACTGACAAGAACAGTAGATCCTCTTCTGTCCAATACACTGTACTTGCAAAGAACAGTAGCGAGTGTTATTTGCACTGTGTATGGCAATAGGAGCGCAATAGTGACTCTTCTTACCAGAAAACAACTCTTGCTCCTAAGACAAGAAACTGAATGTAATTCAACTCCATTTAGGACTGAGAAACAAACACTAGCTCATCTTACAAGAAACAACCTCTGCTTCTGAGAAAAGAGCACTCTTCTACTCTTCTGTGTTGTCTATAGGGCCAGAACAGTGAGCTTGCTCAGAACAAAAGAACTGTGCTTCCTACACACACGGGCCATATCTAGTTCAACTCTGCTTAGGAAACTGACAAGAACAGAAGCTCCTCTTCAGTCCAATACACTGTACTTGCAGGTCGCAGACGCCAGTCCTATTTGCACTGTGTATGGCAATGGTAGCGAAATAGTGACTCCTCTTAATAGAAAACAACTCTTGCTCGTAGGACCAGAAACGGCATGAGATTCAAATCTGTTTCTGACTGGGAAACAAACACTAGCTAGCCTTACAACAAACACACTCTGCTTTTGAGAAAATAGCACTCTTCTACTCTACTTTCTTTCCTATAGAGCCAAAACAGTGAGCTTGCTCAGAACAAAAGAACTCTGCTTCCTACACACACGGGCCATATCTAGTTCAACTCTGCTTAGAAAACAGACAAGAACAGTAGCTCCTCTTCTGTCCAATACACAGTACTTGCAAAGAACAGTAGCGAGTGTTGTTTGCACTGTGTATGGCAATATGAGCGCAATAGTGACTCTTCTTACCAGAAAACAACTCTTGCTCATAGGACAAGAAACTGCATGGAATTCAACTACATATAGGAGTGGAAAACAAACGCTAGCTCGCCTTACAAGAAACAAACTCTGCTTCTGAGAAAAGAGTACTCTTCTACTCTTCTGTGTTGTCTATATGGCCAGAAGAGTGAGCTTGCTGAGAACAAAAGAACTGTGCTTCCTACACACACGGGCCATATGTAGTTCAACTCTGCTTAGGAAACTGACAAGAACAGTAGCTCCTCTTCAGTCCAATACACTGTACATGCTTTGAACAGACGCCAGTGCAACTTGCCCTGTGTTTGACAATGGGAGCAGAATAGTGACTCTTCTTACCAGAAAACAACTCTTGCTTGTAGGACCAGAAACTGCATGTGATTCAACTCCATTTAGGACTTGGAAACAAACGCTAGTTTGCCTTAGAAGAAACACACTCTGCTTTGGAGAAAAGAGCACTCTTCTACTCTACTGTGTTTCCTATAGGGCCAGAACAGTGAGCTTGCTCAGAACAAAAGAACTGTGCTTCCTACAAACACGGGCCATATCTAGTTCAACTCTGCTGAGGAAACTGACAAGGACAGTAGCTCCTCTTCTGTCCAATACACTGTACTTGCAAAGAACAGTAGCGAGTGTTGCTTGCACTGTGTATAGCAGTAGGATTGCAATAGTGACTCTTCTATCCAGAAAACAACTCTTGCTCATAGGACCAGAAACTGCATGTAATTCAACTCCATTTAGGACTGGGAAAGAAACGTTAGCTCACCCTACATGAAACAAACTTTGCTTTTGAGAAAAGAGCACTCTTCTACTCTTCTGTGTTTCCTATAGGACCAGAACAGTGAGCTTGCTCAGAACAAAAGAACTGTGCTTCCTACACACACGGGCCATATCTAGTTCAACTCTGCTTAGGAAACTGACAAGAACAGTAGATCATCTTCAGTCCAATACACTGTACATGCTGGGAACAGACGCCAGTGCTATTTGCCCTGTGTATGACAATGGGAGGGCAATAGTGACTCTTCTTTCCAGAAAACAACTCTTGATCATAGGACCATAAACTGCATGTGATTCAACTCCATTTAGGACTGGGAAACAAACACTAGCTCGCCTTACAAGAAACACACTCTGCTTTTGAGTAAAGAGCACTCGTCTACTCTACTGTGTTTCCTATGGTGTCCGAACAGTGAGCTTGCTCAGAACAAAGAACTGTGCCTCCTACACACACGGGCCATATCTAGTTCAACTCTGCCTAGGAAACTGACAAGAGCAGTAGCTCCTCTTCAGTCCAATACACTGTACTTGCTGGGAACAGACGCGAGTGCTATTTGCACTGTGTACGGCAAAGGGAGCACAATAGTGACTTTCCTTTCCAGAAAACAACTCTTGCTCATAGGACCAGAAACTGCATGTGATTCAACGCCATTTAGGACTGGGAAACAAACTCTAGCTCGCCTTACAAGAAACACACACTGCTTTTGAGAAAAGAGCACTCTTCTATTCTACTGTGTTTCCTATGGGGTCCGAACAGTATGCTTGCTCAGAACAAAGAACTGTGCTTCCTACACACACGGGCCATATCTAGTTCAACTCTGCTTAGGAAACTGACAAGAGCAGTAGCTCCTCTTCAGTCCAATACACTGTACATGCTGGGAACAGACGCCACTGCTTTTGCCCTGCGTATGTCAATGGGAGCACAATAGTGACTCTTCTTACCGCAAAACAACTCTTCCTTGTAGGACCAGAAACTGCATGTGATTCAACTCCATTTGGGACTTGGAAACAAAGGCTAGCTCGCCTTAGAAGAAACATACTCTGCTTTTGAGAAAAGAGCACTCTTCTACTCTACTGTGTTTCCTATAGGGCCAGTACAGTGAGCTTGCTCAGAACAAAAGAACTGTGCTTCCTACACACACGGGCCATATCTAGTTCAACTCTGCTTAGGAAACTGACAAGAACAGTAGCTCCTCTTCAGTCCAATACACTGTACTTGCTGGGAACAGACGCGAGTGCTATTTGCACTGTGTATGGCAAAAGGAGCACAATAGTGACTTTCCTTACCAGAAAACAACTCTTGCTCGTAGGACCAGAAACTGCATGTGATTCAACTCCATTTAGGACTGGGAAACAATCGCTAACTCCCCTTACAGGAAACATACTCTGCTTTTAAGAAAAGAGCACTCTTCTACTCTACTGTGTTTCCTATAGGGCCAGAACAGTGAGCCTGCTCAGAACAAAAGAACTATGCTTCCTACACACACGGGACATATCTAGGTCAACTCTGCTAAGGAAACTGACAAGAACAGTAGCTCCTCTTCTGTCCAATACACTGTACTTGCTGGGAACAAACGCGATTGCTATTTGCACTGTGTATGGCAATGGGAGCTCAATAGTGACTCTTCTTACCAGAAAACAAGTCTTGCTCGTAGGACCAGAAATTGCATGTGATTCAACTCCATTTAGGACTGGGAAACAAACGCTAGCTCGCCTTACAAGAAACACACTCTGCTTTTGAGAAAAGAGCACTCTTCTACTCTACTGTGTTTCCTATAGGGCCAGAACAGTGAGCCTACTCAGAACAAAAGAACTGTGCTTCCTACACACATGGGCCATATCTAGTTCAACTCTGCTTAGGAAACTGACAAGAACAGTAGATCATCTTAAGTCCAATACACTGTACATGCTGGGAACAGACGCCAGTGCTATTTGCCCTGTGTATGACAATGGGAGGGCAATAGTGACTCTTCTTACCAGAAAACAACTCTTGATCATAGGACCATAAACTGCATGTGATTCAACTCCATTTAGGACTGGGAAACAAACTCTAGCTCGCCTTACAAGAAACACACTCTGCTTTTGAGTAAAGAGCACTCTTCTACTCTACTGTGTTTCCTATGGTGTCTGAACAGTGAGCTTGCTCAGAACAAAGAACTGTGCTTCCTACACACACGGGCCATATCTAGTTCAACTCTGCTTAGGAAACTGACAAGAGCAGTAGCTCCTCTTCAGTCCAATACACTGTACTTGCTGGGAACAGACGCGAGTGCTATTTGCACTGTGTACGGCAAAGGGAGCACAATAGTGACTTTCCTTTCCAGAAAACAACTCTTGCTCATAGGACCAGAAACTGCATGTGATTCAACTCCATTTAGGACTGGGAAACAAACGCTAGCTCGCCTTACAAGAAACAAATTCTGCTTCTGAGAAAAGAGCACTCTTCTACTCTTCTGTGTTGTCTATAGGGCCAGAACAGTGAGCTTGCTCAGAACAAAAGAACTGTGCTTCCTACAAACACGGGCCATATCTAGGTCAACTCTGCTTAGGAAAATGAGAAGAACACTAGCTCCTCTTCAGTCCAATACACTGTACTTGCTGGGAAAAGACGTGAGTGCTATTTGCACTGTTTATGGCAAAGGGAGCACAATAGTGACTATCCTTACCAGAAAACATCCCTTGCTCATAGGACCAGAAACTGCATGTGATTCAACTCCATTTTGGACTGGGAAACAAACGCTAGCTCACCTTACAAGAAAAACACTCTGCTTTTGAGAAAAGAGCACTCTTCTATTCTACTGTGTTTCCTATGGGGTCCGAACAGTGAGCTTGCTCAGAAAAAAAGAACTGTGCTTCCTACACACACGGGCCATATCTAGTTCAACTCTGCTTAGGAAACTGACAAGAACAGTAGATCATCTTCAGTCCAATACACTGTACATGCTGGGAACAGACGCCAGTGCTATTTGCCCTGTGTATGACAATGGGAGGGCAATAGTGACTCTTCTTACCTGAAAACAACTCTTGATCATAGGACCATAAACTGCATGTGATTCAACTCCATTTAGGACTGGGAAACAAACACTAGCTCGCCTTACAAGAAACACACTCTGCTTTTGAGTAAAGAGCACTCTTCTACTCTACTGTGTTTCCTATGGTGTCCGAACAGTGAGCTTGCTCAGAACAAAGACCTGTGCTTCCTACACACACGGGCCATATCTAGTTCAACTCTGCTTAGGAAACTGACAAGAGCAGTAGCTCCTCTTCAGTCCAATACACTGTACTTGCTGGGAACAGACGCAAGTGCTATTTGCACTGTGTACGACAAAGGGAGCACAATAGTGACTTTCCTTTCCAGAAAACAACTCTTGCTCATAGGACCAGAAACTGCATGTGATTCAACGCCATTTAGGACTGGGAAACAAACTCTAGCTCGCCTTACAAGAAACACACACTGCTTTTGAGAAAAGAGCACTCTTCTATTCTACTGTGTTTCCTATGGGGTCCGAACAGTGAGCTTGCTCAGAACAAAGAACTGTGCTTCCTACACACACGGGCCATATCTAGTTCAACTCTGCTTAGGAAACTGACAAGAGCAGTAGCTCCTCTTCAGTCCAATACACTGTACTTGCTGGGAACAGACGCGAGTGCTATTTGCACTGTGTACGGCAAAGGGAGCACAATAGTGACTTTCCTTTCCAGAAAACAACTCTTGCTCATAGGACCAGAAACTGCATGTGATTCAACGCCATTTAGGACTGGGAAACAAACTCTAGCTCGCCTTACAAGAAACACACACTGCTTTTGAGAAAAGAGCACTCTTCTATTCTACTGTGTTTCCTATTGGTTCCGAACAGTGAGCTTGCTCAGAACAAAGAACTGTGCTTCCTACACACACGGGCCATATCTAGTTCAACTCTGCTTAGGAAACTGACAAGAACAGTAGCTTCTCTTCAGTCCAATACACTGTACATGCTGGGAACAGACGCCAGTGCTTTTGCCCTGCGTATGTCAATGGGAGCACAATAGTGACTCTTCTTACCGCAAAAAAACTCTTGCTTGTAGGACCAGAAACTGCATGTGATTCAACTCCATTTGGGACTTGGAAACAAACGCTAGCTCGGCTTAGAAGAAACACACTCTGCTTTTGAGAAAAGAGCACTCTTCTTCTCTACTGTGTTTCCTATAGGGCCAGAACAGTGAGCTTGCTCAGAACAAAAGAACTGTGCTTCCTACACACACTGGCCATATCTAGTTCACCTCTGCTTAGGAAACTGACAAGAACAGTAGCTCCTCTTCAGTCCAATACACTCTACTTGCTGGGAACACACGCGAGTGCTATTTGCACCGTGTATGGCAAAAGGAGCACAATAGTGACTTCCCTTGCCAGAAAACAACTCTTGCTCGTAGGACCAGAAACTGCATGTGATTCAACTCCATTTAGGACTGGGAAACAAATGTTTACAACAAACACACTCTGGTTTTGAGAAAAGAGCACTCTTCTACTCTACTGTGTTTCCTATAGGGCCAGAACAGTGAGCTTGCTCAGAACAAAAGAACTGTGCTTCCTACACAAACGGGCCATATCTAGTTCAACTCTGCTTAGGAAACTGACAAGAACAGTAGCTCCTCTTCGGTCTAATAAACTGTATGTGCTGGGAACAGACGCGAGTGCTCTTTGCCCTGTGTATGACCATGGGAGCACAATAGTGACTCTTCTTACCAGAAAACAACTCTTGCTCGTAGGACCAAAAACTGCATGTGATTCAACTCCATTAAGACTTGGAAACAAACGCTAGCTCGCCTTACAAGAAACACACTCTGCTTCTGAGAAAAGAGCACTCTTCTACTCTTCTGTGTTTCCTACAGGGCCAGAACAACAAGCTTGCTCAGAACAAAAGAACTGTGCTTCCTACACACACGGGCCATATGTAGTTCAACTCTGCTTAGGAAACTGACAAGAACAATAGCTCCTCTTCAGTCCAATACACTGTATTGCTGCGAACAGACGTGATTGCTATTTGCACTGTTTATGGCAAAGGGAGCACAATAGTGACTTTCCTTACCAGAAAACATCCCTTGCTCATAGGACCATAAACTGCATGTGATTCAACTCCATTTTAGACTGGCAAACAAACGCTAGCTCGCCTTACAAGAAACACACTCTGCTTTTGAGAAAAGAGCACTCTTCTATTCTACTGTGTTTCCTATGGGGTCTGAACAGTGAGCTTGCTCAGAACAAAAGAACTGTGCTTCCTACACACGGGATATATCTAGTTCAACTCTTCTTAGGGAACTGACAAGAACAGTAGCTCCTCTTCTGTCCAATACACTGTACTTGCAAAGAACAGTAGCGAGTGTTATTTGCACTGTGTATGGCAATAGGAGCGCAATAGTGACTCTTCTTACCAGAAAACAACTCTTGCTCCTAAGACAAGAAACTGAGTGTAATTCAACTCCATTTAGGACTGGGAAACAAACACTAGCTCATCTTACAAGAAACAACCTCTGCTTCTGAGAAAAGAGCACTCTTCTACTCTTCTGTGTTGTCTATAGGGCCAGAACAGTGAGCTTGCTCAGAACAAAAGAACTGTGCTTCCTACACACACGGGCCATATCTAGTTCAACTCTGCTTAGGAAACTGACAATAACAGAAGCTCCTCTTCAGTCCAATACACTGTACTTGCAGGTCGCAGACGCCAGTCCTATTTGCACTGTGTATGGCAATGGTAGCGAAATAGTGACTCCTCTTAATAGAAAACAACTCTTGCTCGTAGGACCAGAAACGGCATGAGATTCAAATCTGTTTCTGACTGGGAAACAAACACTAGCTAGCCTTACAACAAACACACTCTGCTTTTGAGAAAATAGCACTCTTCTACTCTACTTTCTTTCCTATAGAGCCAAAACAGTGAGCTTGCTCAGAACAAAAGAACTCTGCTTCCTACACACACGGGCCATATCTAGTTCAACTCTGCTTAGAAAACAGAAAAGAACAGTAGCTCCTCTTCTGTCCAATACACTGTACTTGCAAAGAACAGTAGCGAGTGTTGTTTGCACTGTGTGTGGCAATATGAGCGCAATAGTGACTCTTCTTACCAGAAAACAACTCTTGCTCATAGGACAAGAAACTGCATGGAATTCAACTACATTTAGGACTGGAAAACAAACGCTAGCTCGCCTTACAAGAAACAAACTCTGCTTTTGAGAAAAGAGTACTATTCTACTCTTCTGTGTTGTCTATATGGCCAGAAGAGTGAGCTTGATGAGAACAAAAGAACTGTGCTTCCTACACACACGGGCCATATGTAGTTCAACTCTGCTTAGGAAACTGACAAGAACAGTAGCTCCTCTTCAGTCCAATACACTGTACATGCTTTGAACAGACGCCAGTGCAACTTGCCCTGTGTTTGACAATGGGAGCAGAATAGTGACTCTTCTTACCAGAAAACAACTCTTGCTTGTAGGACCAGAAACTGCATGTGATTCAACTCCATTTAGGACTTGGAAACAAACGCTAGTTTGCCTTAGAAGAAACACACTCTGCTTTGGAGAAAAGAGCACTCTTCTACTCTACTGTGTTTCCTGTAGGGCGAGAACAGTGAGCTTGCTCAGAACAAAAGAACTGTGCTTCCTACACACACGGGCCATATCTAGTTCAACTCTGCTGAGGAAACTGACAAGGACAGTAGCTCCTCTTCTGTCCAATACACTGTACTTGCAAAGAACAGTAGCGAGTGTTGCTTGCACTGTGTATAGCAATAGGATTGCAATAGTGACTCTTCTAACCAGAAAACAACTCTTGCTCATAGGACCAGAAACTGCATGTAATTCAACTCCATTTAGGACTGGGAAAGAAACGTTAGCTCATCTTCATGAAACAAACTTTGCTTTTGAGAAAAGAGCACTCTTCTACTCTTCTGTGTTTCCTATAGGACCAGAACAGTGAGCTTGCTCAGAACAAAAGAACTGTGCTTCCTACACACACGGGCCATATCTAGTTCAACTCTGCTTAGGAAACTGACAAGAACAGTAGATCCTCCTCAGACCAATACACTGTACTTGCTGGGAACAGACGCGAGTGCTATTTGCATTGTTTATGGCAGAGGGAGCACAATAGTGACTTTCCTTACCAGAAAACATCCCTTGCTCATAGGACCACAAACTGCATGTGATTCAACTCCATTTAGTACTGGGAAACAAACGGTAGCTCACCTTACAAGAAACAAACTCTGCTTTTGAGAAAAGAGCACTCTTCTACTCTACTGTGTTTCCTATAGGGCCAGAACAGTGAGCTTGCTCAGAACAAAAGAACTGTGCTTCCTACACACACGGGCCATATCTAGTTCAACTCTGCTTAGGAAACTGACAAGAACAGTAGCTCCTCTTCAGTCCAATACACTGTACTTGCTGGGAACAGACGTGAGTGCTATTTGCACTGTGTATGGCAAAAGGAGCACAATAGTGACTTTCCTTGCCAGAAAATAACTCTTGCTCGTAGGAGCAGAAACTGCATGTGATTCAACTCCATTTAGGACTGGGAAACAAACGCTAGTTCGCCTTACAATAAACACACTCTGGTTTTGAGAAAAGAGCACTCTTCTACTCTACTGTGTTTCCTATAGGGCCAGAACAGTGAGCTTGCTCAGAACAAAAGAACTGTGCTTCCTACACAACCGGGCCATATCTAGTTCAACTCTGCTTAGGAAATTGACAAGAACAGTAGCTCCTCTTCAGTCCAATACACTGTACTTGCAGGTAGAAGACGCGAATCCTATTTGCACTGTGTATGGCAATGGGAGCGCAATAGTGACTCCTCTTACCAGAAAACAACTCTTGCTCGTAGGACCAGAAACTGCATGAGATTGACCTCCGATTCTGACTGGGAAGTAAACACTAGCCAGCCTTACAAGAAACACACTCTGCTTCTGAGAAAAGAGCACTCTTCTACTCTACTGTGTTTCCTATAGGCCAGAAAAGTGAGCTTGCTCAGAACAAATGAACTGTGCTTCCTACACACACGGGCCATATCTAGTTCAACTCTGCTTAGGAAACTGACAAGAACAGTAGCTCCTCTTCAGTCCAATACACTGTACTTGCTGGGAAAAGACGCGAGTGCTATTTGAACTCTGTATGGCAAAGTGAGCGCAATAGTGACTTTCCTTACCAGAAAACATCCCTTGCTCGTAGGACCAAAAACTGCATGTGATTCAACTCCATTTAGGACTGGGAAACAAACGCTAGCTCACCTTTCAAGAAACACACTCTGCTTTTGAGAAAAGAGCACTCTTTTACTCTACTGTGTTTCCTATAGGGCAAGAACAGTGAGCTTGCTCAGAACAAAAGAACTGTGCTTCCTACACACACGGGCTATATCTAGTTCAACTCTGCTTAGGAAACTGACAAGAACAGTAGCTCCTCTTCAGTGCCATACACTGTACTTGCTGGGAGCAGACGCGAGTGCTATTTGCAGTGTGTATGAAAATGGGAGCGCAATAGTGACACTTCTTACCAGAAAACATCCCTTGCTCATAGGACCAGAAACTGCATGTGATTCAACTCCATTTTGGACTCGGAAACAAACGCTAGCTCACCTTACAAGAAACACACTCTGCTTTTGAGAAAAGAGCACTCTTCTATTCTACTGTGTTTCCTATTGGTTCCGAACAGTGAGCTTGCTCAGAAAAAAAGAACTGTGCTTCCTACATACACGGGCCATATCTAGTTCAACTCTGCTTAGGAAACTGACAAGAACAGTAGATCATCTTCAGTCCAATACACTGTACATGCTGGGAACAGACGCCAGTGCTATTTGCCCTGTGTATGACAATGGGAGCGCAATAGTGACTCTTCTTACCAGAAAACAACTCTTGATCATAGGACCATAAACTGCATGTGATTCAACTCCATTTAGGACTGGGAAACAAACACTAGCTCGCCTTACAAGAAACACACTCTGCTTTTGCCTAAAGAGCACTCTTCTACTCTACTGTGTTTCCTATGGTGTCCGAACAGTGAGCTTGCTCAGAACAAAGAACTGTGCTTCCTACACACACGGGCCATATCTAGTTCAACTGTGCTTAGGAAACTGACAAGAGCAGTAGCTCCTCTTCAGTCCAATACACTGTACTTGCTGGGAAAAGACGTGAGTGCTATTTGCACTGTTTATGGCAAAGGGAGCACAATAGTGACTATCCTTACCAGAAAACATCCCTTGCTCATAGGACCAGAAACTGCATGGGATTCAATTCCATTTTGGACTGGGAAACAAACGCTAGCTCGCCTTACAAGAAACACACTCTGCTTTTGAGAAAAGAGCACTCTTCTATTCTACTGTGTTTCCTATGGGGTCTGAACAGTGAGCTTGCTCAGAACAAAAGAACTGTTCTTCCTACACACACGGGCCATATCTAATTCAACTCTTCTTAGGAAACTGACAAGAACAGTAGCTCCTCTTCTGTCCAATACACTGTACTTGCAAAGTACAGTACCGAGTGTTGTTTGCACTGTGTATGGCAATAGGAGCGCAATAGTGACTCTTCTTACCAGAAAACAACTCTTGTTCATAAGACAAGAAACTGCATGTAATTCAACTCATTTAGGATTGGGAAACAAACGCTAGCTCGCCTTACAAGAAACAAACTCTGCTTCTGAGAAAAGAGCACTCTTCTACTCTTCTGTGTTATCTATAGGGCCAGAAAAGTGAGCTTGCTCAGAACAAAAGAACTGTGCTTCCTACACACACGAGCCATATCTAGTTCAACTCTGCTTAGGAAACTGACAAGAACACTAGGTCCTCTTCAGTCCAATACACTGAACTTGCTGGGAACAGACGCCAGTGCTATTTGCCCTGTGTATGACAATGGGAGGGCAATAGTGACTCTTCTTACCTGAAAACAACTCTTGATCATAGGACCATAAACTGCATGTGATTCAACTCCATTTAGGACTGGGAAACAAACACTAGCTCGCCTTACAAGAAACACACTCTGCTTTTGCGTAAAGAGCACTCTTCTACTCTACTGTGTTTCCTATGGTGTCTGAACAGTGAGCTTGCTCAGAACAAAGAACTGTGCTTCCTACACACACGGGCCATATCTAGTTCAACTGTGCTTAAGAAACTGACAAGAGCAGTAGCTCCTCTTCAGTCCAATACACTGTACTTGCTGGGAACAGACGTGAGTGCTATTTGCACTGTTTATGGCAAAGGGAGCACAATAGTGACTATCCTTACCAGAAAACATCCCTTGCTCATAGGACCAGAAACTGCATGTGATTCAATTCCATTTTGGACTGGGAAACAAACGCTAGCTCGCCTTACAAGAAACACACTCTGCTTTTGAGAAAAGAGCACTCTTCTATTCTACTGTGTTTCCTATGGGGTCTGAACAGTGAGCTTGCTCAGAACAAAAGAACTGTGCTTCCTACACACACGGGCCATATCTAGTTCAACTCTTCTTAGGAAACTGACAAGAACAGTAGCTCCTCTTCTGTCCAATACACTGTACTTGCAAAGTACAGTACCGAGTGTTGTTTGCACTGTGTATGGCAATAGGAGCGCAATAGTGACTCTTCTTACCAGAAAACAACTCTTGTTCATAAGACAAGAAACTGCATGTAATTCAACTCATTTAGGATTGGGAAACAAACGCTAGCTCGTCTTACAAGAAACAAACTCTGCTTCTGAGAAAAGAGCACTCTTCTACTCTTCTGTGTTATCTATAGGGCCAGAAAAGTGAGCTTGCTCAGAACAAAAGAACTGTGCTTCCTACACACACGAGCCATATCTAGTTCAACTCTGCTTAGGAAACTGACAAGAACACTAGGTCCTCTTCAGTCCAATACACTGAACTTGCTGGGAAAAGACGTGAGTGCTATTTGCACTGTGTAAGGCAAAGGGAGCACAATAGTGACTATCCTTACCAGAAAACATCCCTTGCTCATAGGACCAGAAACTGCATGTGATTCAACTCCATTTTGGACTGGGAAACAAACGCTAGCTCACCTTACAAGAAAAACACTCTGCTTTTGAGAAAAGAGCACTCTTCTATTCTACTGTGTTTCCTATGGGGTTCGAACAGTGAGCTTGCTCAGAAAAAAAGAACTGTGCTTCCTACACACACGGGCCATATCTAGTTCAACTCTGCTTAGGAAACTGACAAGAACAGTAGATCATCTTCAGTCCAATACACTGTACATGCTGGGAACAGACGCCAGTGCTATTTGCCCTGTGTATGACAATGGGAGGGCAATAGTGACTCTTCTTACCAGAAAACAACTCTTGATCATAGGACCATAAACTGCATGTGATTCAACTCCATTTAGGACTGTGAAACAAACACTAGCTCGCCTTACAAGAAATACACTCTGCTTTTGAGTAAAGAGCACTCTTCTACTCTACTGTGTTTCCTATGGTTTCCAAACAGTGAGCTTGCTCAGAACAAAGAACTGTGCTTCCTACACACACGGGCCATATCTAGTTTAACTCTGCTTAGGAAACTGACAAGAGCAGTAGCTCCTCTTCAGTCCAATACACTGTACATGCTGGGAACAGACGCGAGTGCTATTTGCACTGTGTACTGAAAAGGGAGCACAATAGTGACTTTCCTTTCCAGAAAGAAACTCTTGCTCATAGGACCAGAAACTGCATGTGATTCAACTCCATTTAGGACTGGGAAACAAACTCTAGCTCGCTTTACAAGAAACACACTCTGCTTTTGAGAAAAGAGCACTCTTCTATTCTACTGTGTTTCCTATGGGGTCCGAACAGTGAGCTTGCTCAGAACAAAGAACTGTGCTTCCTACACACACGGGCCATATCTAGTTCAACTCTGCTTAGGAAACTGACAAGAGCAGTAGCTCCTCTTCACTCCAATACACTGTACATGCTGGGAACAGACGCCAGTGCTATTTGCCCTGCGTATGTCAATGGGAGCACAATAGTGACTCTTCTTACCAGAAAACAACTCTTCCTCATAGGACCAGAAACTGCATGTAATTCAACTCCATTTAGGACTGGGAAACAAAAGTTAGCTCACCTTACATGAAACACACTTTGCTTTTGAGAAAAGAGCACTCTTCTACTCTTCTGTGTTTCCTATAGGACCAGAACAGTGAGCTTGCTCAGAACAAAAGAACTGTGCTTCCTACACACACGTGCCATATCTAGTTCAACTCTGCTTAGGAAACTGAAAAGAACAGTAGATCCTCTTTAGACCAATACACTGTACTTGCTGGGAACAGACGCGAGTGCTATTTGCACTGTTTATGGCAGAGGGAGCACAATAGTGACTTTCCTTACCAGAAAACATCCCTTGCTCGTAGGACCAAAACCTGCATGTGTTTCAACTCCATTTAGGACTGGGAAACAAACGCTAGCTCACCTTACAAGAAACAAACTCTGCTTTTGAGAAAAGAGCACTCTTCAACTCTACTTTGTTTCCTATAGGGCCAGAACAGTGAGCTTGCTCAGAACAAAAGAACTGTGCTTCCTACACACACGGGCTATATCTAGTTCAACTCTGCTTAGGAAACTGACAAGAACTGTAGCTCCTCTTCAGTCCAATACAATGTACTTGCTGGGAGCAGACGCGAGTGCTATTTGCACTGTGTATGGCAATGGAAGCGAAATAGTGACTCTTCTTACCAGAAAACAACTCTTGCTCGTAGGACCAGAAACTGCATGGGATTCAACTCCGTTTCTGACTGGGAAACAAACACTAGTTAGCCTTACAAGAAACACACTCTGCTTTTGAGAAAAGCGCACTCTTCTACTCTACTGTGTTTACTATGGGGTCCGAAAATTGAGCTTGCTCAGAACAAAAGAACTGTGCTTCACACACACGGGCCATATCTAGTTCAACTCTGCTTAGGAAACTGACAAGAACAGTAGCTCCTCTTCTGTCCAATACACTGTACTTCCTGGGAACAGACAAGAGTCCTATTTGCACTGTGTATGGCAATGGTAGCACAATAGTGACTCTTCTTACCAGAAAACAACTCTTGCTCGTAGGACCAGAAACTGCATGTGATTCAACTCCATTTAGGACTGGGAAACAAACGCTAGCTCGCCTTACAAGAAACAAACTCTGCTTCTGAGAAAAGAGCACTCTTCTACTCTTCTGTGTTTCCTATAGGGCCAGAACAACAACCTTGCTCAGAACAAAAGAACTGTGCTTCCTACACACACGGGCCTTATGTAGTTCAACTCTGCTTAGGAAACTGACAAGAACAGTAGCTCCTCTTCAGTCCAATACACTGTACTTGCTGGGAACAGAGGTCAGTGCTATTTGCACTGTTTATGGCAAAGAAAGCACAATAGTGACTTTCCTTACCTGAAACCATCCCTTGCTCATAGGACCATAAACTGCATGTGATTCAACTCCATTTTGGACTGGCAAACAAACGCTAGCTCGACTTACAAGAAACACACTCTGCTTTTGAGAAAAGAGCACTCTTCTATTCTACTGTGTTTCCTATGGGGTCTGAACAGTGAGCTTGCTCTGAACAAAATAACTGTGCTTCCTACACACACGGGCCATATCTAGTTCAACTCTGCTTAGGAAACTGACAAGAACAGTATCTCCTCTTCAGTCCAATACACTGTACTTGCGGGAAACAGACGCGAGTGTTATTTGCACTGTGTATGGCAATTGGAGCACAATAGTGACTCCTCTTACCAGAAAACAACTCTTGCTCGTAGGACCAGAAACTGCATGTGACTCAACTCCATTTAGGAATGGGAAACAAACGCTAGCTCGCCTTACAAGAAACACACTCTGCTTTTGAGAAAAGAGCACTCTTCTACTCTACTGTGTTTCCTATTGGGTCCGAACAGTGAGTAGGCTCAGAACAAAAGAACTGTGCTTCCTACATACACGACCATATCTAGTTCAGTTCTGCTTAGGAACCTGACAAGAACAGTAGATCCTCTTCAGTCCAATACACTGTACTTGCTGGGAACAGACGCCAGTGCTATTTGCCTTGTGTAGGGCAATGGGAGCGCAATAGTGACTCTTCTTACCATAAAACAACTTTTGCTCGTAGGACCAGAAACTGTATGTGATTCAACTCCATTTAGGACTGGGAAAAAAAAGCTAGCTCGCCTTACAAGAATCACACTCTGCTTTTGTGGAAAGAGCACGCTTCTACTCTACTGTGTTTCCTATAGGGCCAAAAAAGTGAGCTTGCTCAGAACATAAGAACTGTGCTTCCTACACATACAGATCATATCTAGTTCAACTCTGCTTATGAAACTGACAAGAACAGTAGCTCCTCTTCAGTCCAATACACTGTACTTGCTGGGAACAGACGGGAGGGCTATTTGCACTGTGTATGGCAATGGGAGCGCAATAGTGACTTTCCTTAACAGAAAACAACTCTTGCTCGTAGGACCAGAAACTGCATGTGATTCAACTCCATTTAGGACTGGGAAACAAATGCTAGGTCGCCTTACAAAAACACACTCTGCTTTTGAGAAAAGAGCACTCTTCTACTCTACTGTGTTTCCTATGGGGTCCAAACAGTGAGCTTGCTCAGAACAAAAGAACTGTGCTTCCTACACACACGGACCATATCTAGTTCATCTCTGCTTAGGAAACTGACAAGAACAGTAGCTCCTATTCAGTCCAATACACTGTACTTGCTGGGAAAAGGCGCGAGTGCGATTTGCCATGTGTAGGGCAATGGGAGCGCAATAGTGACTTTCCCTACCAGAAAACAACTCTTGATCGTAGGACCAGAAACTGCATGTGATTCAACTCCATTTAGGACTAGGAAACAAACGCTAGCTCGCCTTACAAGAAACACACTCTGCTTTTGAGAAAAGAGCACTCTTCTACTCTACTGTGTTTCCTATTGGGTCCGAACAGTGAGCCTGCTCAGAACAAAAGAACTGTGCTTCGTACATACACGACCATATCTAGTTCAACTCTGCTTAGGAAACTGACAAAAACAGTAGCTCCTATTCATTCCTATACACTGTACTTGCTGGGAAAAGACGAGAGTGCTATTTGCCTTGTGTAGGGCAATGGGAGCGCAATACTGACTTTCCTTACCAGAAAACAACTCTTGTTCGTAGGACCAGAAACTGCATGTGATTCAACTCCATTTCGGACTAAGAAACAAACGCTAGCTCGCCTTACAAATACACACTCTGCTTTTGAGAAAAGAGCACGCTTCTACTCTACTGTGTTTCCTATAGGGCCAAAAAAGTGAGCTTGCTCAGAACATAAGAACTGTGCTTCCTACACATACAGAACATATCTAGTTCAACTCTGCTTATGAAACTGACAAGAACAGTAGCTCCTCTTCAGTCCAATACACTGTACTTGCTGGGAACAGACGGGAGGGCTATTTGCACTGTGTATGGCAATGGGAGCACAATAGTGACTTTCCTTAACAGAAAACAACTCTTGCTCTTAGGACCAGAAACTGCATGTGATTCAACTCCATTTAGGACTGGGAAACAAATGCTAGGTCGCCTTACAAAAACACACTCTGCTTTTGAGAAAAGAACACTCTTCTACTCTACTGTGTTTCCTATGGGGTCCAAACAGTGAGCTTGCTCAGAACAAAAGAACTGTGCTTCCTACACACACGGACCATATCTAGTTCAACTCTGCTTAGGAAACTGACAAGAACAGTAGCTCCTATTCAGTCCAATACACTGTACTTGCTGGGAACAGACGCGAGTGCTATTTGCACTGTGTATGGCAATTGGAGCACAATAGTGACTTGTCTTACCAGAATACAACTCTTGCTCGTAGGACAAAAAACTGCATGTGACTCAACTCCATTTAGGACTGGGAAACAAACGCTAGCTCACCTTACAAGAAACACACTCTGCTTTTGAGAAAAGAGCACTCTTCTACTCTACTGTGTTTCCTATGTGTTCCGAACAGTGAGCTTGCTCAGAACAAAAAAACTGTGCTTCCTACACACACGGCCATACTTAGTTCAATTCTGCTTAGGAACCTGACAAGAACAGTAGCTCCTCTTCAGTCCGATACACTGTACTTGCTGGGAACAGACGAGAGTGCTATTTGCACTGTGTATGGCAATGGGAGCCCAATAGTGACTTTCCTTACCAGAAAACAACTCTTGCTCGTAGGACCAGAAACTGCATGTGATTCCACTCCATTTAGGACTGGGAAGCAAACGCTAGCTCGCCTTACAAGAAACACACTCTGCTTTAGAGAAAAGAGCACTCTTCTACTCTACTGTGTTTCCTATGGGGTCCAAGCAGTGAGCTTGCTCAGAACAAAAGAACTGTGCTTAATACACACACGGACCACATCTAGTTCAACTCTGCTTAGGAAACTGACAAGAACAGTAGCTCCTATTCAGTCCAATACACTGTACTTGCTGGGAAAAGACGCGAGTGCTATTTGCCTTGTGTAGGGCAATGGGAGCGTAATAGTGACTTTCCTTACCAGAAAACAACTCTTGTTTGTAGGACCAGAAATTGCATGTGATTCAACTCCATTTAGGACTGGGAAACAAACTCTAGCTCGCTTTACAAGAAACACACTCCTCTTTTGAGAAAAGAGCACTCTTCTACTCTACTGTGTTTCCTATAGGGCCAGAACTGTGAGCTTGCTCAGAACATAAGAACTGTGCTTCCTACACACACGGGCCATATCTAGTTCAACTCTGCTTAGGAAACTGACAAGAAGAGTAGCTCCTCTTCAGTCCTATACACTGTACTTGTGTGGAACAGAAGCGAGTGATATTTGCACTGTATATGGCAATTGGAGTACAATAGTGACTTGTCTTAACAGAAAACAACTCTTGCTTGTTGGACAAAAAACTGCATGTGACTCAACTCCATTTAGGACTGGGAAACAAACGCTAGCTCGACTTCCAAGAAACACACTCTGCTTTTGAGAAAAGAGCACTCTTCTACTCTACTGTGTTTCCTATATGTTCCGAACAGTGAGCTTGCTCAGAACAAAAAAAACTGTGCTTCCTACACACACGGCCATATCTAGTTCAAGTCTGCTTAGGAAGCTGACAAGAACAGTAGATCCTCTTCAGTCCAATACACTCTACTTGCTGGGAACAGACGCCAGTGCTATTTGTCCTGTATATGTCAATGGCAGCGCAATAGTGACTCTTCTTACCAGAAAACAACTCTTGCTCGTAGGACCAGAAACTGCATGTGATTCAACTCGATTTAGGACTGGGAAACAAACTCTAGCTCGCCTTACAAGAAACACACTCTGCTTTTGAGAAAAGAGCACTCTTCTGCTCTACTGTGTTTCTTATAGGGCCAGAACAGTGAGCTTGCTCAGAAAAAAAGAATTGTGCTTCCTACAGACACGGACCATATCTAGTTCAACTCTGCTTAGGAAACTGAGAAGAACAGTAGCTCCTCTTCAGTCCAATACACTGTACTTGCTGGGAACAGACGGGAGGGCTATTTGCACTGTGTATGGCAATGGGAGCGCAATAGTGACTTTCCTTAACAGAAAACAACTCTTGCTCGTAGGACCAGAAATTGCATGTGATTCCACTCCATTTAGGACTGGGAAACAAATGCTAGCTCGCCTTACAAAAACACACTCTGCTTTAGAGAAAAGAGCACTCTTCTACTCTACTGTGTTTCCTATGGGGTACAAACAGTGAGCTTGCTCAGAACAAAAGAACTGTGCTTCCTACACACACGGACCATATCTAGTTCAACTCTGCTTAGGAAACTGACAAGAACAGTAGCTCCTATTCAGTCCAATACACTGTACTTGCTGGGAAAAAACGCGAGTACTATTTGCCTTGTGTAGGGCAATGGGAGCGCAATAGTGACTTTCCCTACCAGAAAACAACTCTTGCTCGTAGGACCAGAAACTACATGTGATTCAACTCCATTTAGGACTAGGAAACAAATGCTAGCTCGCCTTACAAGAAACACACTCTGTTTTTGAGAAAAGAGCACTCTACAACTCTACTGTGTTTCCTATTGGGTCCGAACAGTGAGCCTGCTCAGAACAAAAGAACTGTGCTTCCTACATACACGACCATATCTAGTTCAGTTCTGCTAGGAACCTGACAAGAACAGTAGATCGTCTTCAGTCCAATACACTGTACTTGCTGGGAACAGACGCCAGTGCTATTTGTCCTGTGTATGGCAATGGCAGCGCAATAGTGACTCGTCTTACCAGAAAACAACTTTTGCTCGTAGGACTAGAAACTGCATGTGATTCAACTCCATTTAGGACTGGGAAACAAAAGCTAGCTCACCTTACAAGAAACACACTCTGCTTTTGTGGAAAGAGCACTCTTATACTCTACTGTGTTTCCTATAGGGCCAGAACAGTGAGCTTGCTCAGAACAAAAGAACTGTGCTTCCTACACACGGGCCATATCTAGTTCAACTCTGCTTAGGAAACTGACAAGAACAGTAGCTTCTCTTCAGTCTGATACACTGTACTTGCTGGGAACAGACGCGAGTGCTATTTGAACTGTGTATGGCAATGGGAGCGCAATAGTGACTTTCCTTACCAGAAAACAACTCTTGCTCGTAGGACCAGAAACTGCATGTGATTCCACTCCATTTAGGACTGGGAAACAAACGGTAGCTCGCCTTACGAGAAACACACTCTGCTTTAGAGAAAAGAGCACTCTTCTACTCTACTGTGTTTCCTATGGGGTCCAAACAGTGAGCTTGCTCAGAACAAAAGAACTGTGCTTCCTACACACGGGCCATATCTAGTTCAACTCTGCTTAGGAAACTGACAAGAACAGTAGCTTCTCTTCAGTCTGATACACTGTACTTGCTGGGAACAGACGCGAGTGCTATTTGCACTGTGTATGGCAATGGGAGCGCAATAGTGACTTTCCTTACCAGAAAACAACTCTTACTCGTAGGACCAGAAACTGCATGTGATTCCACTCCATTTAGGACTGGGAAGCAAACGCTAGCTCGCCTTACAAGAAACACACTCTGCATTTGAGAAAAGAGCACTCTTCTACTCTGCTGTGTTTCCTATGGTGTCCGAACAGTGAGCTTGCTCAGAACAAAAGAACTGTGCTTCCTACACACATGGCCATATCTGTTCAATTCTGCTTTGGAACCTAACAAATACAGTAGATCCTCTTCAGTCCAATACACTGTACGTGCTGGGAACAGACGCCAGTGCTATTTGTCCTGTGTATGGCCATGGCAGCACAATATTGACTCTTCTTACCATAAAACAACTCTTGCTCGTAGGACCAGAAACTGCATGTGATTCAACTCCATTTAGGACTGGCAAACAAAAGCTAGCTCACCTTACAGAAACACACTCTGCTTTAGAGAAAAGAGCACTCTTCTACTCTACTGTGTTTCCTATAGGGCCAGAACAGTGAGCTTGCTCAGAACAAAGAACTGTGCTTCCTACACACGGGCCTTATCTAGTTCAACTCTGCTTAGGAAACTGACAAGAACAGTAGCTCCTTTTCAGTCTGATACACTGTACTTGCTGGGAACAGACGCGAGTGCTATTTGCACTGTGTATGGCAAAGGGAGCGCAATAGTGACTTTCCTTTCCAGAAAACAACTCTTGCTCGTAGGACCAGAAACTGCATGTGATTCAACTCCATTTTGGACTGGGAAACAAATGCTAGCTCGCCTTACATGAAACAAACTCTGCTTTTGAGAAAAGAGCACTCTTCTACTCTACTGTGTTTGCTATGGGGTCCGAACAGTGAGCTTGCTCAGATCAAAAGAACTGTGTTTTCTACACACACGGGCCATATCTAGTTCAACTCTGCTTAGGAAACTGACAAGAACACTAGCTCCTCTTCAGTCCAATACACTGTACTTTCGGGGAACAGACGTGAGTGCTATTTGCATTGTATGGCAATTGGAGCACAATAGTTACTTGTCTTACCAGAAAACAACTCTTGCTCATAGGACAAAAAACTGCATGTGACTCAACTCCATTTAGGACTGGGAAACAAATGCTAGCCCGACTTCCAAGAAACACACTCTGCTTTTGAGAAAAGAGCACTCTTCTACTCTACTGTGTTTCCTATGGGGTCCAAGCAGTGAGCTTGCCCAGAACAAAAGAACTGTGCTTAATACACACACGGACCACATCTAGTTCAACTCTGCTTAGGAAACTGACAAGAACAGTAGCTCCTATTCAGTCCAATACACTGTACTTGCTGGGAAAAGACACGAGTGCTATTTGCCTTGTGTAGGGCAATGGGAGCGTAATAGTGACTTTCCTTACCAGAAAACAACTCTAGTTTGTAGGACACGAAATTGCATGTGATTCAACTCCATTTAGGACTGGGAAACAAACTCTAGCTCGCTTTACAAAAACACACTCTTCTTTTGAGAAAAGAGCACTCTTCTACTCTACTGTGTTTTTTATAGGGCCAGAACTGTGAGCTTGCTCAGAACATAAGAACTGTGCTTCCTACACACACGGGCCATATCTAGTTCAACTCTGCTTAGGAAACTGACAAGAAGAGTAGCTCCTCTTCAGTCCGATACACTGTACTTGTGGGGAACAGAAGCGAGTGCTATTTGCCCTGTGTATGGCACTTGGAGCACAATAGTGACTTGTCTTAACAGAAAACAACTCTTGCTTGTTGGACAAAAAACTGCATGTGACTCAACTCTGTTTAGGACTGGGAAACAAACGCTAGCTCGACTTCCAAGAAACACACTCTGCTTTTGAGAAAAGAGCACTCTTCTACTCTACTGTGTTTCCTATGTGTTCCGAACAGTGAGCTTGCTCAGAACAAAAAAACTGTGCTTCCTACACACACGGCCATATCTAGTTCAAGTCTGCTTAGGAACTTGACAAGAACAGTAGATCCTCTTCAGTCCAATACACTCTACTTGCTGGGAACAGACGCCAGTGCTATTTATCCTGTATATGTCAATGGCAGCGCAATAGTGACTCTTCTTACCAGAAAACAACTCTTGCTCGTAGGACCAGAAACTGCATGTGATTCAACTCGATTTAGGACTGGGAAACAAACTCTAGCTTGCTTTACAAGAAACACACTCTGCTTTTGAGAAAAGAGCACTCTTCTGCTCTACTGTGTTTCCTATGGGCTCCAAACAGTGAGCTTGCTCAGAACAAAAGAACTGGGCTTCCTACACACACGGACCATATCTAGTTCAACTCTGCTTAGGAAACTGACAAGAACAGTAGCTCCTATTCAGTCCAATACACTGTACTTGCTGGGAAAAGACGTGAGTGCTATTTGCCTTGTGTAGGGCAATGGGAGCGCAATAGTGACTTTCCTTACCAGAAAACAACTCTTGCTCGTAGGACCAGAAACTACATGTGATTCAACTCCGTTTAGGACTAGGAAACAAACGCTAGCTCGCCTTACAAGAAACACACTCTGCTTTTGAGAAAAGAGCACTCTACTACTCTACTGTGTTTCCTATAGGGCCAGAACAGTGAGCTTGCTCAGAACAAAAGAAGTGTGCTTCCTACACACGGGCCATATCTAGTTCAACTCTGCTTAGGAAACTGACAAGAACAGTAGCTTCTCTTCAGTCCGATACACTGTACTTACTGGGAACAGACGCGAGTGCTATTTGCACTGTGTATGGCAATGGGAGCGCAATAGTGACTTTCCTTACCAGAAAACAACTCTTGCTAGTAGGACCAGAAACTGCATGTGATTCCACTCCATTTAGGGCTGGGAAACAAACTCTAGCTCGCCTTACAAGAAACACACTCAGCTTTTGAGAAAAGAGCACTCTTCTACTCTACTGTGTTTCCTATAGGGCCAGAACAGTGAGCTTGCTCAGAACAAAAGAAGTGTGCTTCCTACACACGGGCCATATCTAGTTCAACTCTGCTTAGGAAACTGACAAGAACAGTAGCTTCTCTTCAGTCCGATACACTGTACTTACTGGGAACAGACGCGAGTGCTATTTGCCTTGTGTAGGGCAAAGGGAGCGTAATAGTGACTTTCCTTACCAGAAAACAACTCTTGTTCGTAGGACCAGAAACTGCATGTGATTCAACTCCATTTAGAACTGGGAAACAAACTCTAGCTTGCTTTACAAGAAACACACTCTTCTTTTGAGAAAAGAGCACTCATCTACTCTAAAGTGTTTCCTATAGGGCCAGAACAGTGAGCTTGCTCAGAACATAAGAACTGTGCTTCCTACACACACGGGCCATATCTAGTTCAACTCTGCTTAGGAAACTGACAAGAACACTAGCTCCTCTTCAGTCCAATACACTGTACTTTCGAGAAACAGACGTGAGTGCTATTTGCACTGTGTATGGCAATTGGAGCACAATAGTTACTTGTCTTACCAGAAAACAACTCTTGCTCGTAGGACAAAAAAACTGCATGTGACTCAACTCCATTTAGGACTGGGAAACAAATGCTAGCTCGACTTCCAAGAAACACACTCTGCTTTTGCGAAAAGAGCACTCTTCTACTCTACTGTGTTTCCTATGGGGTCCGAACAGTGAGCATGCTCAGAACAAAAGAACTGTGCTTCCTACATACACGACCATATCTAGTTCAATTCTGCTTAGGAAACTGACAAGAACAGTAGATCCTCTTCAGTCCAATACACTGTACTTGCTGGGAACAGACGCCAGTGCTATTTGTCCTCTGTATGGCAATGGCAGCACAATAGTCACTCTTCTTACCATTAAACAACTCTTGCTCGTAGGACCAGAAACTGCATGTGATTCAACTCCATTTAGGACTGGGAAACAAACGCTAGCTCACCTTACAAGAAACACACTCTGCTTTTGTGGAAAGAGCACTCTTCTACTCTACTGTGTTTCCTATAGGGCCAGAACAGTGAGCTTGCTCAGAACAAAAGAACTGTGCTTCCTACACACGGGCCATATCTAGTTCAACTCTGCTTAGGAAACTGACAAGAACAGTAGCTTCTCTTCAGTCCGATACACTGTACTTGCTGGGAACAGACGCGAGTGCTATTTGCACTGTGTATGGCAATGGGAGCGCAATAGTGACTTTCCTTACCAGAAAACAACCCTTGCTCGTAGGACCAGAAACTGCATGTGATTCGACTAAATTTAGGGCTGGGAAACAAACTCTAGCTCGCCTTACAAGAAACACACTCTGCTTTTGAGAAAAGAGCACTCTTCTACTCTACTGTGTTTCCTATGGGGTCCAAACAGTGAGCTTGCTCAGAACAAAAGAACTGTGCTTCCTACACACACGGGCCATATCTAGTTCAACTCTGCTTAGGAAACTGACAAGAACAGTAGCTCCTCTTCAGTCCGAAACACTGTACTTGTGGGGAACAGACGCGAGTGATATTTGCACAGTGTAGGGCAATTGGAGCACAATAGTGACTTGTCTTACCATTAAACAACTCTTGCTCGTTGGACAAAAAACTGCATGTGACTCAACTCCATTTAGGACTGGGAAACAAACGCTAGCTCGACTTCCAAGAAACACACTCTGCTTTTGAGAAAAGAGCACTCTTCTACTCTACTGTGTTTCCTATGTGTTCCGAACAGTGAGCTTGCTCAGAACAAAAAAACTGTGCTTCCTACACACACGGCCATATCTAGTTCAAGTCTGCTTAGGAACCTGACAAGAACAGTAGATCCTCTTCAGTCCAATACACTGTACTTGCTGGGAACAGACGCCAGTGCTATTTGTCCTGTGTATGTCAATGGCAGCGCAATAGTGACTCTTCTTACCAGAAAACAACTCTTGCTCGTAGGACCAGAAACTGCATGTGATTCAACTCCATTTAGGACTGGGAAACAAACTCTAGCTCGCTTTACAAGAAACACACTCTGCTTTTGAGAAAAGAGCACTCTTCTACTCTACTGTGTTTCCTATAGTGCCAGAACTGTGAGCTTGCTCAGAAAAAAAGAACTGTGCTTCCTACACACACGGACCATATCTAGTTCAAGTCTGCTTAGGAAACTGACAAGAACAGTAGCTCCTCTTCAGTCCAATACACTGTACTTTCAGGGAATAGACGCGAATGCTATTTGCACTGTGTATGGCAATTGGAGCACAATAGTGACTCGTCTTACCAGAAAACAACTCTTGCTCGTAGGAACAGAAACTGCATGTGATTCAACTCCATTTAGGACTGGGAAACAAAAGCTAGCTCACCTTACAAGAAACACACTCTGCTTTTGAGAAAAGAGCACTCTTCTATGCTTCTGTGTTTCCTATAGGGCCAGAACAGTGAGCTTGCTCAGAACAAAAGAACTGTGCTTCCTACACACGGGCCATATCTAGTTCAACTCTGCTTAGGAAACTGACAAGAACAGTAGCTCCTCATCAGTCCGATACACTGTACTTGCTTGGAACAGACGCGAGTGCTATTTGCACTGTGTATGGCAATGGGAGCGCAATAGTGACTTTCCATACCAGAAAACAACTCTTGCTTGTAGGACCAGAAACTGCATGTGATTCAACTCCATTTAGGACTGGGAAACAAATGCTAGCTCGCCTTACATGAAACACACTCTGCTTTTGAGAAAAGAGCACTCTTCTACTCTATTGTGCTTCCTATGGGTTCCGAACAGTGAGCTTGCTCAGAACAAAAGAACTGTGCTTCCTACACACACGGGCCATATCTAGTTCAACTCTGCTTAGGAAACTGACAAGAACAGTATCTCCTCTTCAGTCCAATACACTGTACTTGCGGGGAACAGACGCGAGTGTTATTTGCACTGTGTATGGCAATTGGAGCACAATAGTGACTCCTCTTACCGGAAAACAACTCTTGCTCGTAGGACCAGAAACTGCATGTGACTCAACTCCATTTAGGAATGGGAAACAAACGCTAGCTCGCCTTACAAGAAACACACTCTGCTTTTGAGAAAAGAGCACTCTTCTACTCTACTGTGTTTCCTATTGGGTCCGAACAGTGAGTAGGCTCAGAACAAAAGAACTGTGCTTCCTACATACACGACCATATCTAGTTCATTTCTGCTTAGGAACCTGACAAGAACAGTAGATCCTCTTCAGTCCAATACACTGTACTTGCTGGGAACAGACGCCAGTGTTATTTGTCCTGTGTATGGCAATGGCAGCACAATAGTGACTCTTCTTACCATAAAACAACTTTTGTTCGTAGGACCAGAAACTGTATGTGATTCAACTCCATTTAGGACTGGGAAAAAAAAGCTAGCTCGCCTTACAAGAAACACACTCTGCTTTTGTGGAAAGAGCACTCTTCTACTCTACTGTGTTTCCTATAGGGCCAGAACAGTGACATTGCTCAGAACAAAAGAACTGTGCTTCCTACACACGGGCCATATCTAGTTCAACTCTGTTTAGGAAACTGACAAGAACAGTAGCTCCTATTCAGTCCAATACACTGTACTTGCTTGGAAAAGACAAGAGTGCTATTTGCCTTGTGTAGGGCAATGGGAGCGTAATAGTGACTTTCCTTACCAGAAAACAACTCTTGTTCGTAGGACCAGAAACTGCATGTGATTCAACTCCATTTAGGACTGGGAAACAAACACTAGCTCGACTTACAAGAAACACACTCTGCTTTTGAGAAAAGAGCACTCTTCTACTCTACTGTGTTTCCTATGTGTTCCGAACAGTGAGCTTGCTCAGAACAAAAAAACTGTGCTTCCTACACACACGGCCATATCTAGTTCAAGTCTGCTTAGGAACCTGACAAGAACAGTAGATCCTCTTCAGTCCAATACACTGTACTTGCTGGGAAAAGACGCGAGTGCTATTTGCCTTGTGTAGGGCAATGGGAGCGCAATAGTGTTTTCCTTACCAGAAAACAACTCTTGTTCGTAGGACCAGAAACTGCATGTGATTCAACTCCATTTAGGACTGGGAAACAAACTCTAGCTCGCTTTACAAGAAACACACTCTGCTTTTGAGAAAAGAGCACTCTTCTACTCTACTGTGTTTCCTATAGTGCCAGAACTGTGAGCTTGCTCAGAAAAAAAGAACTGTGCTTCCTACACACACGGACCATATCTAGTTCAAGTCTGCTTAGGAAACTGACAAGAACAGTAGATCCTCTTCAGTCCAATACACTGTACTTGCTGGGAACAGACGCCAGTGTTATTTGTCCTGTGTATGGCAATGGCAGCGCAATAGTGACTCTTCTTACCATAAAACAACTTTTGTTCGTAGGACCAGAAACTGTATGTGATTCAACTCCATTTAGGACTGGGAAAAAAAAGCTAGCTCGCCTTACAAGAAACACACTCTGCTTTAGAGAAAAGAGCACTCTTCTACTCTACTGTGTTTCCTATAGGGCCAGAACAGTGACATTGCTCAGAACAAAAGAACTGTGCTTCCTACACACACGGGCCATATCTAGTTCAACTCTGTTTAGGAAACTGACAAGAACAGTAGCTCCTATTCAGTCCAATACACTGTACTTGCTTGGAAAAGACAAGAGTGCTATTTGCCTTGTGTAGGGCAATGGGAGCGTAATAGTGACTTTCCTTACCAGAAAACAACTCTTGTTCGTAGGACCAGAAACTGCATGTGATTCAACTCCATTTAGGACTGGGAAACAAACACTAGCTCGACTTACAAGAAACACACTCTGCTTTTGAGAAAAGAGCACTCTTCTACTCTACTGTGTTTCCTATGTGTTCCGAACAGTGAGCTTGCTCAGAACAAAAAAACTGTGCTTCCTACACACACGGCCATATCTAGTTCAAGTCTGCTTAGGAACCTGACAAGAACAGTAGATCCTCTTCAGTCCAATACACTGTACTTGCTGGGAAAAGACGCGAGTGCTATTTGCCTTGTGTAGGGCAATGGGAGCGCAATAGTGTTTTCCTTACCAGAAAACAACTCTTGTTCGTAGGACCAGAAACTGCATGTGATTCAACTCCATTTAGGACTGGGAAACAAACTCTAGCTCGCTTTACAAGAAACACACTCTGCTTTTGAGAAAAGAGCACTCTTCTACTCTACTGTGTTTCCTATAGGGCCAGAACAGTGAGCTTGCTCAGAACAAAAGAACTGTGCTTCCTACACACACGGGCCATATCTAGTACAACCCTGCTTAGGAAACTGACAAGAACACTAGCTCCTCTTCAGTCCAATACACTGTACTTTCGGGGAACAGACGCGAGTGCTATTTGCACTGTGTATGGCAATTGGAGCACAATAGTGACTTGTCTTACCAGAAAACAACTCTTGCTCGTAGGACAAAAAACTGCATGTGACTCAACTGAATTTAGGACTGGGAAAGAAATGCTAGCTCGACTTCCAAGAAACACACTCTGCTTTTGAGAAAAGAGCACTCTTCTACTCTACTGTGTTTCCTATAGTGCCAGAACTGTGAGCTTGCTCAGAAAAAAAGAACTGTGCTTCCTACACACACGGACCATATCTAGTTCAAGTCTGCTTAGGAAACTGACAAGAACAGTAGCTCCTCTTCAGTCCAATACACTGTACTTTCAGGGAATAGACGCGAATGCTATTTGCACTGTGTATGGCAATTGGAGCACAATAGTGACTCGTCTTACCAGAAAACAACTCTTGCTCGTAGGAACAGAAACTGCATGTGATTCAACTCCATTTAGGACTGGGAAACAAAAGCTAGCTCACCTTACAAGAAACACACTCTGCTTTTGAGAAAAGAGCACTCTTCTATGCTTCTGTGTTTCCTATAGGGCCAGAACAGTGAGCTTGCTCAGAACAAAAGAACTGTGCTTCCTACACACGGGCCATATCTAGTTCAACTCTGCTTAGGAAACTGACAAGAACAGTAGCTCCTCATCAGTCCGATACACTGTACTTGCTTGGAACAGACGCGAGTGCTATTTGCACTGTGTATGGCAATGGGAGCGCAATAGTGACTTTCCATACCAGAAAACAACTCTTGCTTGTAGGACCAGAAACTGCATGTGATTCAACTCCATTTAGGACTGGGAAACAAATGCTAGCTCGCCTTACATGAAACACACTCTGCTTTTGAGAAAAGAGCACTCTTCTACTCTATTGTGCTTCCTATGGGTTCCGAACAGTGAGCTTGCTCAGAACAAAAGAACTGTGCTTCCTACACACACGGGCCATATCTAGTTCAACTCTGCTTAGGAAACTGACAAGAACAGTATCTCCTCTTCAGTCCAATACACTGTACTTGCGGGGAACAGACGCGAGTGTTATTTGCACTGTGTATGGCAATTGGAGCACAATAGTGACTCCTCTTACCGGAAAACAACTCTTGCTCGTAGGACCAGAAACTGCATGTGACTCAACTCCATTTAGGAATGGGAAACAAACGCTAGCTCGCCTTACAAGAAACACACTCTGCTTTTGAGAAAAGAGCACTCTTCTACTCTACTGTGTTTCCTATTGGGTCCGAACAGTGAGTAGGCTCAGAACAAAAGAACTGTGCTTCCTACATACACGACCATATCTAGTTCATTTCTGCTTAGGAACCTGACAAGAACAGTAGATCCTCTTCAGTCCAATACACTGTACTTGCTGGGAACAGACGCCAGTGTTATTTGTCCTGTGTATGGCAATGGCAGCACAATAGTGACTCTTCTTACCATAAAACAACTTTTGTTCGTAGGACCAGAAACTGTATGTGATTCAACTCCATTTAGGACTGGGAAAAAAAAGCTAGCTCGCCTTACAAGAAACACACTCTGCTTTTGTGGAAAGAGCACTCTTCTACTCTACTGTGTTTCCTATAGGGCCAGAACAGTGACATTGCTCAGAACAAAAGAACTGTGCTTCCTACACACGGGCCATATCTAGTTCAACTCTGTTTAGGAAACTGACAAGAACAGTAGCTCCTATTCAGTCCAATACACTGTACTTGCTTGGAAAAGACAAGAGTGCTATTTGCCTTGTGTAGGGCAATGGGAGCGTAATAGTGACTTTCCTTACCAGAAAACAACTCTTGTTCGTAGGACCAGAAACTGCATGTGATTCAACTCCATTTAGGACTGGAAAACAAACACTAGCTCGACTTACAAGAAACACACTCTGCTTTTGAGAAAAGAGCACTCTTCTACTCTACTGTGTTTCCTATGTGTTCCGAACAGTGAGCTTGCTCAGAACAAAAAAACTGTGCTTCCTACACACACGGCCATATCTAGTTCAAGTCTGCTTAGGAACCTGACAAGAACAGTAGATCCTCTTCAGTCCAATACACTGTACTTGCTGGGAAAAGACGCGAGTGCTATTTGCCTTGTGTAGGGCAATGGGAGCCCAATAGTGTTTTCCTTACCAGAAAACAACTCTTGTTCGTAGGACCAGAAACTGCATGTGATTCAACTCCATTTAGGACTGGGAAACAAACTCTAGCTCGCTTTACAAGAAACACACTGTGCTTTTGAGAAAAGAGCACTCTACTACTCTACTGTGTTTCCTATAGGGCCAGAACAGTGAGCTTGCTCAGAACATAAGAACTGTGCTTCCTACAGACACGGGCCATATCTAGTTCAACTCTGCTTAGGAAACTGACAAGAACAGTAGCTCCTCTTCAGTCCAATACACTGTACTTGTGGGGAACAGAAGCGAGTGATATTTGCACAGTGTATGGCAATTGGAGCACAATAGTGACTTGTCTTACCAGAAAACAATTCTTGCTCGTTGGACAAAAAACTGCATGTGACTCAACTCCATTTAGGACTGGGAAACAAACGCTAGCTCGCCTTACAAGAAACACACTCTGCTTTAGAGAAAAGAGCACGCTTCTACTCTACTGTGTTTCCTATAGGGCCAGAAGAGTGAACTTGCTCAGAACAAAAAAATTGTGCTTCCTACACACACAGCCATATCTAGTTCAAGTCTGCTTAGGAACCTGACAAGAACAGTAGATCCTCTTCAGTCCAATACACTGTACTTGCTGGGAACAGACGCCAGTGCTATTTGTCCTGTGTATGTCAATGGCAGCGCAATAGTGACTCTTCTTACCAGAAAACAACTCTTGCTCGTAGGACCAGAAACTGCATGTGATTCAACTCCATTTAGGACTGGGAAACAAACTCTAGCTCGCTTTACAAGAAACACACTCTGCTTTTGAGAAAAGAGCACTCTTCTACTCTACTGTGTTTCCTATAGTGCCAGAACTGTGAGCTTGCTCAGAAAAAAAGAACTGTGCTTCCTACACACACGGACCATATCTAGTTCAAGTCTGCTTAGGAAACTGACAAGAACAGTAGCTCCTCTTCAGTCCAATACACTGTACTTTCAGGGAATAGACGCGAATGCTATTTGCACTGTGTATGGCAATTGGAGCACAATAGTGACTCGTCTTACCAGAAAACAACTCTTGCTCGTAGGAACAGAAACTGCATGTGATTCAACTCCATTTAGGACTGGGAAACAAAAGCTAGCTCACCTTACAAGAAACACACTCTGCTTTTGAGAAAAGAGCACTCTTCTATGCTTCTGTGTTTCCTATAGGGCCAGAACAGTGAGCTTGCTCAGAACAAAAGAACTGTGCTTCCTACACACGGGCCATATCTAGTTCAACTCTGCTTAGGAAACTGACAAGAACAGTAGCTCCTCATCAGTCCGATACACTGTACTTGCTTGGAACAGACGCGAGTGCTATTTGCACTGTGTATGGCAATGGGAGCGCAATAGTGACTTTCCATACCAGAAAACAACTCTTGCTTGTAGGACCAGAAACTGCATGTGATTCAACTCCATTTAGGACTGGGAAACAAATGCTAGCTCGCCTTACATGAAACACACTCTGCTTTTGAGAAAAGAGCACTCTTCTACTCTATTGTGCTTCCTATGGGTTCCGAACAGTGAGCTTGCTCAGAACAAAAGAACTGTGCTTCCTACACACACGGGCCATATCTAGTTCAACTCTGCTTAGGAAACTGACAAGAACAGTATCTCCTCTTCAGTCCAATACACTGTACTTGCGGGGAACAGACGCGAGTGTTATTTGCACTGTGTATGGCAATTGGAGCACAATAGTGACTCCTCTTACCGGAAAACAACTCTTGCTCGTAGGACCAGAAACTGCATGTGACTCAACTCCATTTAGGAATGGGAAACAAACGCTAGCTCGCCTTACAAGAAACACACTCTGCTTTTGAGAAAAGAGCACTCTTCTACTCTACTGTGTTTCCTATTGGGTCCGAACAGTGAGTAGGCTCAGAACAAAAGAACTGTGCTTCCTACATACACGACCATATCTAGTTCATTTCTGCTTAGGAACCTGACAAGAACAGTAGATCCTCTTCAGTCCAATACACTGTACTTGCTGGGAACAGACGCCAGTGTTATTTGTCCTGTGTATGGCAATGGCAGCACAATAGTGACTCTTCTTACCATAAAACAACTTTTGTTCGTAGGACCAGAAACTGTATGTGATTCAACTCCATTTAGGACTGGGAAAAAAAAGCTAGCTCGCCTTACAAGAAACACACTCTGCTTTTGTGGAAAGAGCACTCTTCTACTCTACTGTGTTTCCTATAGGGCCAGAACAGTGACATTGCTCAGAACAAAAGAACTGTGCTTCCTACACACGGGCCATATCTAGTTCAACTCTGTTTAGGAAACTGACAAGAACAGTAGCTCCTATTCAGTCCAATACACTGTACTTGCTTGGAAAAGACAAGAGTGCTATTTGCCTTGTGTAGGGCAATGGGAGCGTAATAGTGACTTTCCTTACCAGAAAACAACTCTTGTTCGTAGGACCAGAAACTGCATGTGATTCAACTCCATTTAGGACTGGAAAACAAACACTAGCTCGACTTACAAGAAACACACTCTGCTTTTGAGAAAAGAGCACTCTTCTACTCTACTGTGTTTCCTATGTGTTCCGAACAGTGAGCTTGCTCAGAACAAAAAAACTGTGCTTCCTACACACACGGCCATATCTAGTTCAAGTCTGCTTAGGAACCTGACAAGAACAGTAGATCCTCTTCAGTCCAATACACTGTACTTGCTGGGAAAAGACGCGAGTGCTATTTGCCTTGTGTAGGGCAATGGGAGCCCAATAGTGTTTTCCTTACCAGAAAACAACTCTTGTTCGTAGGACCAGAAACTGCATGTGATTCAACTCCATTTAGGACTGGGAAACAAACTCTAGCTCGCTTTACAAGAAACACACTGTGCTTTTGAGAAAAGAGCACTCTACTACTCTACTGTGTTTCCTATAGGGCCAGAACAGTGAGCTTGCTCAGAACATAAGAACTGTGCTTCCTACAGACACGGGCCATATCTAGTTCAACTCTGCTTAGGAAACTGACAAGAACAGTAGCTCCTCTTCAGTCCAATACACTGTACTTGTGGGGAACAGAAGCGAGTGATATTTGCACAGTGTATGGCAATTGGAGCACAATAGTGACTTGTCTTACCAGAAAACAATTCTTGCTCGTTGGACAAAAAACTGCATGTGACTCAACTCCATTTAGGACTGGGAAACAAACGCTAGCTCGCCTTACAAGAAACACACTCTGCTTTAGAGAAAAGAGCACGCTTCTACTCTACTGTGTTTCCTATAGGGCCAGAAGAGTGAACTTGCTCAGAACAAAAAAATTGTGCTTCCTACACACACAGCCATATCTAGTTCAAGTCTGCTTAGGAACCTTACAAGAACAGTAGATCCTCTTCAGTCCAATACACTGTACTTGCTGGGAACAGACGCCAGTGCTATATGTCCTGTGTATGTCAAAGGCAGCGCAATAGTGACTCTTCTTACCAGAAAACAACTCTTTCTCGTAGAACCAGAAACTGCATGTGATTCAACTCCATTTAGGACTGGGAAACAAACTCTAGCTCGCTTTACAAGAAACACACTCTGCTTTTGAGTAAAGAGCACTCTTCTACTCTACTGTGTTTCCTATAGGGCCAGAACAGTGAGCTTGCTCAGAAAAAAAGAACTGTGCTTCCTACACACACGGACCATATCTAGTTCAACTCTGCTTAGGAAACTGACAAGAACAGTAGCTCCTCTTCAGTCCAATACACTGTACTTGCTGGGAACAGACGGGAGGGCTATTTACACTGTGTATGGCAATGGGAGCGCAATAGTGACTTTCCTACCAGAAAACCACTCTTGCTCGTAGGACCAGATACTGCATGTGATTCCACTCCATTTAGGACTGGGAAACAAACGGTAGCTCGCCTTACGAGAAACACACTCTGCTTTAGAGAAAAGAGCACTCTTCTACTCTACTGTGTTTCCTATGGGGTCCAAACAGTGAGCTTGCTCAGAACAAAAGAACTGTGCTTCCTACACACACGGACCATATCTAGTTCAACTCTGCTTAGTAAACTGACAAGAACAGTAGCTCCTATTCAGTCCAATACACTGTACTTGCTGGGGAAAGACGCGAGTGCTATTTGCCTTGTGTAGGGCAATGGGAGCACAATAGTGACTTTCCTTACCAGAAAACAATTCTTGTTCATAGGACCAGAAACTGCATGTGATTCAACTCCATTGGGACTAGGAAACAAACGCTAGCTCGCCTTACAAAAACACACTCTGCTTTTGAGAAAAGAGCACTCTTCTACTCTACTGTGTTTCCTATAGGGCCAGAAGAGTGAACTTGCTCAGAACATAAGAACTGTGCTTCCTACACACACGGCCATATCTAGTTCAATTCTGCTTAGGAACCTGACAAGAACAGTAGATCCTCTTCAGTCCAATACACTGTACTTGCTGGGTAGAGACGCCAGTGCTATTTGTCCTGTGTATGGCAATGGCAGCGCAATAGTGACTCTTCTTACCATAAAACAACTCTTGCTCGTAGGACTAGAAACTGCATGTAATTCAACTCCATTTAGGACTGGGAAACAAACTCTAGCTTGCCTTACAAGAAACACACTCTGCTTTAGAGAAAAGAGCACTCTTCTACTCTACTGTGTTTCCTATAGTGCCAGAACAGTGAGCTAGCTCAGTACAAAAGAACTGTGCTTCCTACACACGGGCCATAACTAGTTCAACTCTGCTTAGAAAACTGACAAGAACAGTAGCTCCTCTTCAGTCCAATACACTGTACTTGCTGGGAACAGACGCGAGTGCTATTTACACTGTCTATGACAATTGGAGCCCAATAGTGTCTTGTCTTACCAGAAAACAACTCTTGCTGGTAGGACCAGAAATTGCATGTGATTCAACTCCATTTAGGCCTGGGAAACAAAAGCTAGCTCACCTTACAAGAAACAAACTCTGCTTTAGAGAAAAGAGCACTCTTCTACTCTACTGTGTTTCCTATTGGGACAGAACAGTAAGCTTGCTCAGAACAAAAGAAATGTGCTTCCTACACACACGGGCCATATCTAGTTCAACTCTGCTTAGGAAACTGACAAGAACAGTAGCTCCTCTTCAGTCCAATACACTGAATTTGCAGGGAACATACGCGTGTGCTATTTGCACTGGTTATGGCAATTGGAGCACTATAGTGACTTGTCTTACCAGAAACGACTCTTGCTCCTGGTACAAAAATGCATGTGACTCAACTCCATTTAGGACTGGGAAACAAACGCTAGCTCAACTTCCAAGAAACACACTCTGCTTTTGAGAAAAGAGCACTCTTCTACTCTACTGTGTTTCCTGTGTGTTCCGAACAGTGACCTTGCTCAGAACAAAAAAACTGTGCTTCGTACACACGGCCATATCTAGTTCAAGTCTGCTTAGGAACCTGACAAGAACAGTAGATCCTATTCAGTCCAATACACTGTACTTGCTGGGAACAGACGCCAGTGCTATTTGTTCTGTGTATGGCAATGGCAGCACAATAGTGACTCTTCTTACCAGAAAACAACTCTTGCTCATAGGACCAGAAACTCCATGTGATTCAACTCCATTTAGGACTGGGAAACAAACTCTAGCTCGCTTTACAAGAAACACACTCTGCTTTTGAGAAAAGAGCACTCTTCTACTCTACTGTGTTTCCTATAGTGCCAGAACAGTGAGCTTGCTCAGAACATAAGAAATGTGTTTCCTACACACACGGGCCATATCTTGTTCAACTCTGCTTAGGAAACTGACAAGAACAGTAGCTCCTCTTCAGTCCGATACACTGTACTTGCTGTGAACAGACGCGAGTGCTATTTGCAATGTGTATGGCAATGGGAGCGCAATAGTGTCTTTCCTTACCAGAAAACAACTCTTGCTCATAGTACCAGAAACTGCATGTGATTAAACTCCATTTAGGACTGGGAAACAAACGCTAGCTTGCCTTACAAGAAACACACTATGCTTTTGAGAAAAGAGCACTCTTCTACTCTACTGTGTTTCCTATAGGGTCTGAACAGTGAGCTTGCTCAGAACAAAAGAACTGTGCTTCCTACACACACAGCCATATCTAGTTCAATTCTGCTTAGGAACCTGAGAAGAACAGTAGATCCTCTTCAGTCCAATACACTGTACTTGCTGGGAACAGACGCCAGTGCTATTTGTCCTGTGTATGGCAATGGCAGCGCAATAGTGACTCTTCTTACCATAAAACAAATCTTGGTCGTAGGACCAGAAACTGCATGTGATTCAACTCCATTTAGGACTGGGAAACAAACACTAGCTCGCCTTACAAGAAACACACTCTGCTTTAGAGAAAAGAGCACACTTCTACTCTACCGTTTTTCCTATAGGGCCAGAACAGTGAGCTTGCTCAGAACAAAAGAACTGTGCTTCCTACACACGGGCCATATCTAGTTCAACTCTCTTAGGACACTGACAAGAACAGTAGCTCCTCTTCAGTCCAATACACTATAATTGCTGGGAAAAGACGCATGTGCTATTTGCACTGTGTATGGCAATGGGAGCGCAATAGTGACTTTCCTTACCAGAAAACAACTCTTGCTCGTAGGACCAGAAACTGCATGTGATTCCACTCCATTTAGGACTGGTAAACAAACGCTAGCTCGCCTTACAAGAAACACTCTGCTTTTGAGAAAAGAGCACTCTTCTACTCTACTGTGTTTCCTATGGTGTCCGAAAAGTGAGCTTGCTCAGAACAAAAGAACTGTGCTTCCTACACACACGGGCCATATCTAGTTCAACTCTGCTTAGGAAACTGACAAAAACAGATGCTCCTATTCAGTCCAATACACTGTACTTGCTGGGAAAAGACGCGAGTGCTATTTGCCTTGTGTAGGACTATGGGAGCGCAATAGTGACTTTCCTTACCAGAAAACAACTCTTGTTCCTAGGACCAGAAACTGCATGTGATTCAACTCCTATTAAATAGGAAACAAACGCTAGCTCGCCTTACAAGAAACACACTCTGCTTTTGAGAAAAGAGCCCTCTTCTACTCTACTGTGTTTCCTATAGGGCCACAACAGTGAGCTTGCTCAGAACATAAGAACTGTGCTTCCTAAACACACGGGCCATATCATGTTCAACTCTGCTTAGGAAACTGACAGGAACAGTAGCTCCTCTTCAGTCCGATACACTGTACTTGCTGGGAACAGACGCGAGAGCTATTTGCACTGTGTATGGCAAGGGGAGCGCAATAGTGACTTTCCTTACCAGAAAACATCTCTTGCTCTTAGGACCAGAAACTGCATGTGATTCAACTCCATTTAGGACTGGGAAACAAACGCTAGCTCGCCTTACAAGAAACACACTCTGCTTTTGAGAAAAGAGCACTCTTCTACTCTACTGTGTTTCCTATGGTGTCCGAAAAGTGAGCTTGCTCACAACAAAAGAACTGTGCTTCCTACACACATGGCCATATCTAGTTCAATTCTGCTTAGGAACTTGACAAGAACAGTAGATCCTCTTCAGTCCAATACACTGTACTTGCTGGGAACAGACGCCAGTGCTATTTGTCCTGTGTATGGCAATGGCAGCGCAATAGTGACTCTTCTTAACATAAAACAACTCTTGCTCGTAGGACTAGAAACTGCATGTGATTCAACTCCATTTAGGACTGGGAAACAAACGCTAGCTTGCCTTACAAGAAACACACTCTGCTTTAGAAAAAAGAGCACTCTTCTACTCTACTGTGTTTCCTATATGGCCAGAACAGTGAGCTTGGTCAGAACAAAAGAACTGTGCTTCCTACACACGGGCCATAACTAGTTCAACTCTGATTAGGAAACTGACAATAACAGTAGCTCCTCTTCAGTCCGATACACTGTACTTGCTGGGAACAGACGCGAGTGCTATTTGCACTGTGTATGGCAATGGGAGCACAACAGTGACTTTCCTTACCAGAAAACAACTCTTGCTCATAGGACCAGAAACTGCATGTGATTCAACTCCATTTAGGACTGGGATACAAATGCTAGCTCGCCTTACATGAAACACAATCTGCTTTTGAGAAAAGAGCACTCTTCTACTCTACTGTGCTTCCTATTGGGTCCGAACAGTGAGCTAGCTCAGAACAAAAGAACTGTGCTTCCTACACACACGGGCCATATCTAGTTCAACTCTGCTTAGGAAACTGACAAAAACAGTTTCTCCTATTCAGTCCAATACACTGTACTTGCTGGGAAAAGACGCGAGTGCTATTTGCCTTGTGTAGGGCAATGGGAGCGCAATAGTGACTTTCCTTACCAGAAAACAACTCTTGTTCGTAGGACCAGAAACTGCATGTGATACAACTCCATTTAGGACTAGGAAACAAACGCTAGCTCGCCTTACAAAAACACACTCTGCTTTTGAGAAAAGAGCACGCTTCTACTCTACTGTGTTTCCTATAGGGCCAGAACAGTGAGCTTGCTCAGAACATAACAACTGTGCTTCCTACACACACGGGCCATATCATGTTCAACTCTGCTTAGGAAACTGACAAGAACAATAGCCCCTCTTCAGTCCGATACACTGTACTTGCTGGGAACAGACGCGAGAGCTATTTGCACTGTGTATGGCAAGGGGAGTACAATAGTGACTTTCCTTACCAGAAAAAAACTCTTGCTCTTAGAACCAGAAACTGCATGTGATTCAACTCCATTTAGGACTGGGAAACAAACGCTAGCTCGCCTTACAAGAAACACACTCTGATTTTGAGAAATGAGCACTCTTCTACTCTACTGTGTTTCCTATGGTGTCTGAACAGTGAGCTTGCTCAGAAAAAAAGAACTGTGCTTCCTACACACACAGCCATATCTAGTTCAATTCTGCTTAGGAACCTGACAAGAACAGTCGATCCTCTTCAGTCCAATACACTGTACTTGCTGGGAACAGACGCCAGTGCTATTTGTCCTGTGTATGGCAATGGCAGCGCAATAGTGACTCTTCTTACCGTAAAACAACTCTTGCTCGTAAGACTAGAAACTGCATGTGATTCAACTCCATTTAGGACTGGGAAACAAATGCTAGCTCGCCTTACAAGAAACACACTCTGATTTTGAGAAAAGAGCACTCTTCTACTCTACTGTGTTTCCTATGGGGTCCGAACAGTGAGCTTGCTCAGAACAAAAGAACTGGGCTTCCTACACACAGGCCATATCTAGTTCAAATCTGCTTAGGAAACTGACAAGAACAGTAGCTCCTCTTCAGTCTAATACACTGTACTTTCGGGAAACAGACGCGAGTGCTATTTGCACTGCCTATGACAATTGGAGCACAATAGTGACTCATTTTACCAGAAAACAACTCTTGCTGTAGGAACAGAAACTGCATGTGATTCAACTCCATTTAGGACTGGGAAACAAAAGCTAGCTCACTTTACAAGAAACACACTCTGCTTTAGAGAAAAGAGCACTCTTCTACTCTACTGTGTTTCCTATAGGGCCAGAACAGTGAGCTTGCTCAGAACAAAAGAACTGTGCTTCCTACACACGGGCCATATCTAGTTCAACTCTGCTTAGGAAACTGACAAGAACAGTAGCTCCTCTTCAGTCCGATACACTGTACTTGCTGGGAACAGACACGAGTGCTATTTGCACTGTGTATAGCAATGGGAGCACAATAGTGACTTTCCTTACCAGTAAACACCTCTTGCTCGTAGGACCAGAAACTGCATGTGATTCATCTCCATTTAGGACTGGGAAACAAATGCTAGCTCGCCTTATATGAAACACACTCTGCTTTTGAGAAAAGAGCACTCTTCTACTCTACTGTGCTTCCTATGGTGTCCGAACAGTGAGCTTGCTCAGAACAAAAGAACTGTGCTTCCTACATACACGGGCCATATCTAGTTCAACTCTGCTTAGGAATCTGACAAAAACAGTAGCTCCTCTTCAGTCCAATACACTGTACTTGCTTTGAACAGACGCATGTGCTATTTGCACTGTGTATGGCAATGGGAGCACAATAGTGACTTTCCTTACCAGAAAACAACTCTTGCTCGTAGGACTAGAAACTCCATGTGATTCCACTCCATTTAGGACTTGGAAACAAATGCTAGCTCGCCTTACAAGAAACATACTCTGCTTTAGAGAAAATAGCACTCTTCTACTCTACTGTGTTTCCTATGGGGTCCAAACAGTGAGCTTGCTCAGAACAAAAGAACTGTGCTTAATACACACACGGACCACATCTAGTTCAACTCTGTTTAGGAAACTGACAAGAACAGTAGCTCCTATTCAGTCCAATACACTGTACTTGCTGGGAAAAGACGCGAGTGCTATTTGCCTTGTGTAGGGCAATGGGAGCGTAATAGTGACTTTCCTTACCAGAAAACAACTCTTGTTCGTAGGACCAGAAACTGCATGTGATTCAACTCCATTTAGGACTGGGAAACAAACTCTAGCTCACTTTACAAGAAACACACTCTTCTTTTGAGAAAAGAGCACTCTTCTACTCTACTGTGTTTCCTATAGGGCCAGAACAGTGAGCTTGCTCAGAACATAAGAACTGTGCTTCCTACACACACGGCCATATCTAGTTCAACTCTGCTTAGGAAACTGACAAGAACAGTAGCTCCTCTTCAGTCCGATACACTGTACTTGTGGGGAACAGAAGCGAGAGATATTTGCACTGTGTATGGCAATTGGAGCACAATAGTGACTTGTCTTAACAGAAAACAACTCTTGCTTGTTGGACAAAAAACTGCATGTGACTCAACTCCATTTAGGACTGGGAAACAAACGCTAGCTCGACTTCCAAGAAACACACTCTGCTTTTGAGAAAAGAGCACTCTTCTACTCTTCTGTGTTTCCTATGTGTTCCGAACAGTGAGATTGCTCAGAAAAAAAGAACTGTGCTTCCTACACACACGGACCATATCTAGTTCAACTATGCTTAGGAAACTGAGAAGAACAGTAGCTCCTCTTCAGTCCAATACACTGTACTTGCTGGGAACAGACGGGAGGGTTATTTGCACTGTGTATGGCAATGGGAGCGCAATAGTGACTTTCCTTACCAGAAAACAACTCTTGCTCGTAGGACCAAAAACTGCATGTGATTCCACTCCATTTAGGACTGGGAAACAAATGCTAGCTCGCCTTACAAAAACACACTCTGCTTTAGAGAAAAGAGCACTCTTCTACTCTACTGTGTTTCCTATGGGGTCCAAACAGTGAGCTTGCTCAGAACAAAAGAACTGTGCTTCCTACACACACGGACCATATCTAGTTCAACTCTGGTTAGGAAACTGAGAAGAACAGTAGCTCCTCTTCAGTCCAATACACTGTACTTTCGGGGAACAGACGCGAGTGCTATTTGCACTGTGTATGGCAATGGGAGTGCAATAGTGACTTTCCTTACCAGAAAACAACTCTTGCTCGTAGGACCAGAAACTGCATGTGATTCCACTCCATTTAGGACTGGGAAA